>NC_086324.1:151789487-152098237 GCF_036172605.1 Pelobates fuscus | reverse complement strand
AGCACCAGGAGGGGACACCTCAAATGGGGTTGCAGTTTCCGTCTCGCCAACAGTTGAATCTAGTAAAATATCTCCAGACAAAATATCAATTTAGAGGCGTTTCAACTACGTCATGCCCCAATCCGCAAGCCTTCCTGATCATGTTATCGTTATAGAAGAGAGAAAAGAAAAAATAAAAGCCATAGAAAGTCGGAATAGAGAAGGGTAGTGGATGCATGGAATAGCCTTCCAGCTGAAGTGGTAGAGGTTAACACAGTAAAGGAGTTTAAGCATGCGTGGGATAGGCATAAGGCTATCCTAACTATAAGATAAGGCCAGGGACTAATGAAAGTATTTAGAAAACTGGGCAGACTAGATGGGCCGAATGGTTCTTATCTGCCGTCACATTCTATGTTTCTATGTTTCTATGTAACCAATACTGTCAGTGGTTTTTAATGTTGTGGCTGATCATTATAGCGTATTTAAAAAAAAATCTAATTAAAATGAATTCTAATTAATTAATTAATTAATTCTAATTAAAATAAAAGGAATGCACCAATTTATTTCTGTAAATATGACCTCATTTATAGGAACAATTCATAATGTAATTCAAACCATTAGCTATTACTTTAGCCATGTTTACCTTATTGTCACCTTAGCTGTGACTGATGAGAATTATGGTCAATAACCGAACGGCAACTCCTGTTACCAGACTCAGATATAAATGATAATTTATTTATTCCTATTATTTTTATTATTGACTCAATTTGAATATAACTCTGCTATAAAACATATCTGTGTCTCTCATTTCCTAAGGGGCTAAGAGTACATAGCTATTTCAACACTTGTAATGCTCTATTTTATGCACGTATTCTAAATCCCATTTGTACATTACTTGAAAATGTCTATGCGGTATGGCGTGACAATTACAAAAGGTAGTCATATTTATTGTTTCAGAAATTGCACACCCTCCAGAGATTTCACATTTCGTAATGGTATTTTCACGTACTAAAGCGACTGACGATTCAGCAACCGGCAGGTTCCAGCTTTATCCATGCCTGCTGCTTAGAAAGAACATTTCTCAGTCATGAAATACAAAATAACTTGTTCATTTATTGGCCAAATTGCCAGCAGAGCCCTCAGCCACATTTTGGTTATGATTCATTTCACATTGAGTCTCCCTCAGGCTGCTGGTTACAAGACCAATTAACTGGGTAGGTGCCAGTACCAAATCTAGGATTTTTTTTTATCATTCATGACATTGTTGCGAATGGAGGGAATTCAAGGGAAGCTTCTAGAGATAAGTACAGACCCTACAGAGATTTATTGACAAAACAGTGAATGTTATAGTGCTATATTGCATCAGGAATTAAAGGGATATTCAAGGCAGCCACACATTAGGGATAAAGAGTAGGTCAGGTTACAGTTAGAAATTTTATTTATTTTTTTAAATTTTGAACTTGTTGATATATATATATAATTTTTATAATAAATGGTTTTACTCCATTATCCTATACATTCTGTCCCTCTAAATTACTGAGGCAAAATTAAAGGGACAATTGAATGTGGAGTGGAGTGCTTGGTAGTTTATAGTTAAAGGATACCTGTGGTCACTTTTTTTTAATTATGCTCTTTTGAACAAGCATACAATGTCACCTATAGATTGTGTAAGCAGTATGTCTAGCAAATGTACTGATTTGGAGAAAAATAAAAAATACACATTTTCTCACATTTCTCAGTCAATGTCAAGAAAGACATTGACTGACAAGGGAGAGCAGAAAAGATCTTTAACATGAGGTCCGTCTGCTCTCCCATGCCCAGCATAGCGTGCTTTGGACTCTCCCTATTCGGCACTTAAAGGGCTGGCTAGGGAGTATAGGAACAGAGGGATGTGACATCACTCTGTTTCCACACGGACATTCTGACAACAAAGTCAGCATATTGGTGTCACTGAGAAGGTTTGCCCTGATTGGGGAAGTGTCTCCAAGCAGGGCAAATAAAAAAAGACTGGAGACCAAGTTCCGGAGGTGAGTGTTACATGAACAGTAATGCCCACGAAACTCGAATGTGGCATTGCTGGAACAGAGGAGAGGTGAGTATATCTCTATATTTTACACTAAATACATGATGCATCTTTGTGTATTTAATGTATATAGGAACAATTTTAGACAAGTTAATTTTACCTATCACTTTAATTAAATTGGGATAGGGTTTCTTAGCTATAATTCTTTTGATTATTGTTGGTTCTTGGTTTTATTTCTTCTTTATTAAGAATAAATAGTTTTGCTCAGAAAGACCATCCTTTCTGCACATCCCTCTGTCTGTATAGTGATTATCTACCATTTTCTGACTAGATACTTTCCTGAAGATAAAAACAACCACAAAAAAATTACATAGAAATAGATATAAAAAATTACATATATATATACAATTTATATATATATATATATATATATATATATATATATATATATATATATATATATATATATAAGCCTCTATGACAATATATATATATATATATATATTGATAAACATTTAAATTTGTATTTTATTGGTTTTGTACACATGGTATACATTTCTCGTTATATGTGGTATAGTAAGAACAAGTAACAATGCATTATGGTTACAAGCACAGTCATATGCGATATTACAGTCATGAGCCTTACACTCCTCAGTTATAGTAACAGTGTCATGGAAGCATATAATGGGCAACATCAGGTTCATTTATGTGCTGAGATTATCGCTTAATGGGGCTGCCTGGCTTTGGTAATCTCGCAGCCCTGAGCTATGTGGTTACGGGCGGTTATGTGAGTACGGCGCTGGTTGCAGTGCTGCTTGCCCTGAGGTCGTGAGTTGCTGACAGCAGTGTACTCTCTAAGACATTGAGACTAGATAAAACATTTAAAACATTTAAAACAGTTAAACATTTGAAACATCAGTGGGTGAAAGCCGTCTAGTGGTGACGGCTCGAGGGGTCAAAAGAGTGGGCAATATCCAGCCTCTGTGGACAGTGAGTTCCCTTAGGTGTTGCGTTCCGCACTGCTCTTGCCGTGTTTGGAGACAGTCGTACCAAGGCTTTTGAGGAGAGTCTCTGGATCATCATTGGGGGTCAGAGTGAATGCCTCGGTGCCCTGATGTACTACTAGTGAACCCGCTGTGTCCCATCTGTAGCGGACCGAGTGTTCTCTTAATTTCTTAGCGACCGGTGCTAATTGCCTCCTTGCAGCAAGTACAGAGAAGGGGAGGTCACTGTATAAGGCCACCTCACAGCCCTCTATTTTCACTGTCCCCAGCGTTCTGGAGCTGGCCATAATGGCGGCTCTCGCTGTAATGTCTCTGGTTGTGGCTATGGTGTCTCTGGGAGCTCCTGCTGGTGCCGCTGGTGATTTGCGCACTCGGAAGGCAGTCCCGATTATTGGGGTGTCTGTGTTGCACCTTGGGCCCATTGAGGAAACAAGCCTCCGGGCGAAGGGTAGCAGGTCTTCTTCGCTCACCGTTTCAGGAATGCCCCTCATACGTATATTGCGGTGGCGGTGTCTAGACTCCAGAGAGACCACCATGTTGTGTAGGCGTTGGACCTGGTCGGTGAGCTTGTCCAGCCGTTCTGTGTGGTCTTGGAGGCGGTTGTCCCTGCGTTTCTCTCTGGTCTCCACCTCTTGTACCCTCTGCTGGAGGATCCCAATTTCAGCCTGGGTCTCCTTTAGGTCAGCCTTCCAGACTTGTCTGAGGTCTGTTAGCAGCCTTTTGATGTCCCCCTTTGTGGATGGGGAATCATCATCATCCGAGTCGGACATGTGAGGGGTGTCCTCGGGTTGGAGTGATGTCTGCGAGTCCCTCTGGTCCTGGGACTCCTCGGAGGTCTCCCGCGCCATGTGCGGTTCCGGCGCCATCTTAGCAGGCCGCGCTTGAGGAGGCCTCTGGAAGGCGATCCGAATGTCGGGTGCCGCGGGTCGCTCCACATGGATTATCTTTTTATGTTTGCGCCCCATATTGTCGGCTGTCGGGTGGCGGGTAAGTTGGGAGATTCTTTCGCTGAATTTTCTGTGTTTAGCCTCTTTATCCGTGGGGCCGAGACGGAGCTCCACAGATATGCGACCGTTCAGCTCCGTTGTCGGCCACGCCCCCTATTGATAAACATTTAAATGATAATGAGTAACATAAATCATAATAAAAATAACAAACCAAAGACAATGATTGTGTAATGAATAGAAAACAGCCTCCCCCCAAAAAAATTATTGTAAAGTCAATGTACCTTGATAATGCTCAATGTTTTAAAAAATGTCTATCTTAAAAAGATATACTATTATCCAAATGTCTGGGTGCAGTCTTGGTAGGCAGCATTAAATATGAAAAGAAAAAGCAAACAATCAATTAATATTTCATACTGTTTATAACTAGTGTAAAGAATATTATATTAATATTAATTATATTGCAAACACATTATCAAACAGTTCCATAAGTTCGATAAAATATGCAATATAAAATATATATGCACAGTCCCCAGCTAAAATATGACTCATGTTAATCAGAGTAACTTTGTTCTACTGTAAACCAAATTAGCATTTACACATAGCAATGGTCTTCCATAGATGTAGAAAAGTAAGTAAATATGAGTATACATAGTGTAGACAAACAAGAAGGATCTCTGATATAAAATCTCTAATAGAGGCAACCGGAGAGAGGGACATGAATCATGTGACTTTATAGCATGGAAGCCTGGAATTAGTAAGATGTTAACGATGAAATTCAGGATTTAAGCGGATCTTTCGATTTTGGGTGTCCTCTGAATGTGACATCTCCTGTAATGGGCTGGTGGCTGCTGGGTGCAGGGAAAGGCAGTTGTATATACCTGAAGTTGTCTATCACGGCCGCTGCCATCTTTGCTCTCCACATCCTCTTCAGCTGCTGGCTTCATCTGCCAGAAGCTGCTTGCACGTGCACAGGAGTACAGCATTAAAGTCTATGGAGGTTCCTGCGAGATCGCGGGAAGCCTCCATAGTTTGATGTCTGAATCCCACTGCCATCAATTGTGATGGCTACAAAAGAAAAAGGGTAATAGGCGCTCACTATAGAAACCAGGCAGCAGTATACAGGACAAGGATTCCCCAACCTTGTGAGTGAAATAGTAGAAAGAGAGAGGGCGTATACCGCGCTTATAGTATTAAAAATAAAATATACAAAGATACATACATATGTTCTTGAGTATTTCAATTAGTCGTGACCTCAAAGGGAAATACAAATAGAAAAATAATAGCGCAATACAGCAAATATATTTATAGAAATAAATGATAAGAAACTAAGTACAGTCCACTCACATGAAGTGATGGCTGCTGGGACTGCACACAAGTTGACTGTGGAACTCTGTCAGTTCCTACTTTGTCCTATGATATCTTTGGATGGCATTAGAATTTCATTGAAATTCCAGAACATTTAGGATTAGAATTTCATTCAAAGATTGTATCTCTATGAAATACAGAAAACATATGCTGGAACATATGAGTATATTGATCCACCTAGAAACCAAGACAATTTAACTTCACCTATGCTTCAAAATCAACTATTTTGGTCTAACATTTTAAATTCACTTTGGATTCCTGGCAATTCTCAGTTTAGTAAATATCCATGTAAATTTTTAGTCTACAAACTTACGCTCTATGGCTTTGTTTACACCCCTGTCATTTAATGTTTCCCACTATACCTGTAATAAGTTTCTACTGTATTCTTGTACCTGGGTAAATAATCTTTTCTTATTTCCTAATTCTGCCAAAATTTAATTGTTAAGATTCTCACGTTATTACGCCTGAATTTAAACCCATTTATCTTGCAGTATGCATGAAATATATTTAATATGTATTATGCAGCACATCTACATTGTAAAGTATAATATATACAACATATTTTATATTCCAATTACATAAATGGAGCCATGTGTTCACTATAGACTAGATAGGAAGTGTGATAATTTTCACTATTAAAGGGACACTCCAGGCACCCAGACTACTTCTGCCCATTGGAGTGGTCTGGGTGCCAACTCCCATTACCCTTAACCCTGCAAGTGTAAACTGCAATAATTGCCTTGCAGGGTTAAGTCCTCCTCTAGTGACTGTCTGACTTTTTGGTTGCTTAAATGACGCTGAATGTCCTTACGCTATGCATGAGGACCTCCAGCGTTGCTGGAATCCCAATAGGAAAGCATTGAATAATGCTTTCCAATAGGGAGGTCTAATGCGTGCGTGCAGCCATTGCTGCGCATGCGCATTAGGTCTCCCCCACTGGCGGACGTCAGTGGGGGAGGAGCATGGGGCGGAGTCTGACCCAGTGCTGAGGGTCATCGTCGCTGGATTCAGGTAAGTGTCTGAAGCGGTTTTAACCCCTTCAGTGCAATGGAATGGCAGGCTAAGGAAGGTAAGTTTAAACCACATTAAACCACCCTTATCTTCTATTTTGCCATTTTTCTCAGATGCTTTGAGCTTTTTTTGCCTTCTTATAAACTCCCATGGATGCACAATGTCTATGAAAAGTTTGATGCATTTAGAATTTACATCATATGCCAGACTGTGCCACAACTACCAAAATCCAATGTAATATAATAGAAACGGTTTTAAAAAATTTTTTAAGAATCTAAAAACACATTTCTTGGATAACCAAGCACTGAAACCTTTTTTAAAAAACACAAAAGACCATACAGGTAAGTACCAGAATTTATAAAAAAATTTCACAACAGTACCGAAGATTTCAGAACCTTTTTTTCTCATAAATCAAACACACTGACGTTCAAAGGCACAAATTGGGGGCTTTTGTTTGCTTTACAGCTTACATGAAAAAAAAAAACCGGTAACATACTTGATTAGAAATTGGTGTCATTATTCCTGACAAATTAAATGCTACAATAAAAACCTGGCAGGGAAATCAGAAGTAAACAGCAATTAATTTTCAATTTCCGTTATACCTGGCAGCAACATTCATAGCAGCCGAGAAAATAATCAGTCTAATTATTGGTGGGACCAACATTATATTACAAAGCCAAATCCATCCCATGACCAACAATGAATTCTTTTCCTATTACATTTTTTTTTTACAGTCTCATTTTTTCTCTTCTTTTATTTTAAGGTAAATTGTCACAAACAGACAATAGTATACATTTAGGCATATTGTAATAATGTTCCTACATTTATCATGTTGTCATGACTGGTGCAGCGCTAGTTTTGTATGAAATTCCCATTTATTCTCCTTTTGTTTTTCTACACAGATATTCAGAAACGATAGTCAGTTTCTTTTAGGAAAGGGAACAGCTTTTATATCCATTTTAACACTTTGTAATCACATAAAAGTGGCAAAATACAGCGAATCATGGTAGTTATAAAGACAGGGACATTGGCATATGTGCGATAACTGGGAATTCTGAAAGTATAAAGTGTGAGGATGCGTCAGATTTGACCAAATGACTTCAAGATATGTAGGCACAGAATAGAATACTGTGCCGTAGATGTCAAAGAGGACCTTATCAACTTAGAATCTGACTAGGGTAATCATCACATTGCTCATCAAGATAAACAACTACAACCTCAACTGGTTGAATATAGAGGTTTTTGTTGCTTTATTCTATAATACAAGTCAACTAGAAGAATTTATAGAGAGTAGAACATTAGCAACCACGCTTGAAGGCACTTCTTCATACACTCTATGTTTTTGTTTCCAACATTTCAGATTTACAGTCAATTTGTTGGCTTTGAGAGCACTACTTTACACCCTTTCTCATTTAACACCCACCAACATACTATTCCCTCTTGCTTTGTTCTGTTTTCCTTCCCTTTTTTGTCCCAACAAGAAAAAAAAAGGTTTCAGGAATCTTTAAGGAATTCACTATTTTTTATTGCCATATAATAAAGGGCTGCACAGAACTGTCGAATCTCCATAACCGGTACAAATATTGTGAATGCGTATGGATGATCGTAAAGCTCTCTTATATGATGTCCCAAGATAAACGGCTGTTTTTTTGTGGTTTTAGAATCCACTTTTAATTGAATGCAGTTTGACAAATAAAAGCAATATTGCAGATATAGAGTTTTTATACCATAACTACTGCAATAAGGTGCAGTGGTAATGATGCTAGGAATGTTTCTATAAGTACCGCATTTCTAAGCAATCATACGCTCTTGTTAATTTCTGAAATCTACATCTTTCTTATTTTGACATACATATTATCTTCATGTTCTATAACATATGACAAGAATATACACATATGCACACACATTTTGTAAGTGCAACCGCTATTTAAAAGCACAAGTCTAAAACTCTGTACTGCAGAACCATCCTTGGGTGATTTACAAGGGAATGAACTGATAGCTTTATTCACCGAAAGGATAAACAGTCTGCAACTTACAAATACTGCTTCGCTGGCCTTGGGAATTGTATGTTGCTCTGGGGAACATATTGACAAGCAATAAAGCATTCATTACAATTACCAAGGCACCTCTATGACAATATTGGCCCTGAAGGCTGCTTGTTATCACTAAAAAAGGATGGATTGTCGCAACTGAGGCTCTAAATTATTACAAGGAAGCAGCATCTACTATGACACATTGTGTGTGAGATTTAACTGCATAGAAACTTTAGGTTTTGGAACAAAAAAAACAAATATTTGTTCTGGAGCAAGGGACACTAACACAGGAGATTGTATTGAGGATGTTGAAGTTATTTTATGTATGTGATCTACAAATGGAATGTATCCTTATTCCAACTCAAAGAAGATATCATATGCCACACGTGATCAACAAAGACACAAAACCCACAACCTCTTCGTTGGCAAGCCTTCAAGACTACTGTACTTAAAACCCTCCGATCTCAAGCATTTTCAATATCCATGGGAATAAAGAGTCCGTCATCCAACAGAAAAAGGCTAGGATTTTGTACCCGTTGCTTAAGATGGAATCATTTTTTGCTTCTTCTTATATTGTGCTACCTGTTTTTGAATAAAGGAAAATTATACCAAGACTTGCATATAAGCTTTATTAGATTTGGGACTTCAGTTCAGTTCGGTTACAGTGTTTGGTGGAATTGACATGAAATGTTTGTCATTTTTATGTCTTCTTTCAGTCAGGGCACTGACGTGCTTCAAGAGGGACACTTTAATGGTAGTTATGAGGACAACACCACGCTCTGAGTTCCTACAGTAGGAGAACATTATATATCTGATGCAGGGAATAGAGATGATAGAACTACAACTGCTATGATGTTTAATGGAAGTTGTAGTTGTATAGCCAAATATCTAGTAACATGAAGATAAGGGATCCAGTGTCATTGTCCCAATGCCAAATGGAAAACTGGGACTGCTTCGAGGGGACATTCTTTCATCGCATTCTACATTACATAGTAGATGTTTGGGAG
The DNA here is from genome assembly GCF_036172605.1 of Pelobates fuscus. Taxonomy (NCBI): domain Eukaryota; kingdom Metazoa; phylum Chordata; class Amphibia; order Anura; family Pelobatidae; genus Pelobates; species Pelobates fuscus. Next base: position 152,088,868 of record NC_086324.1, on the reverse strand, counting down.
GTGCAAGTTGTAGATCCAAGCTATGATAGTATGAGGAAGGATTAGCTTAGTGGCCAGTGATACATACTATTTCTCTAAATGGGGAGCCAACGATACACTAAGAGAACCTCAGCTGATGTTGCCTGCCTATCATAGGCTACCTGGCTAAACCTCTCTCATACTGTTGAGGCAAAGAGGAACGAATCGGGAGATAGCTATGTTGGGGGTTGCTGATGTATCTGCAAAATGGTTTAACCCTGATAGCAACACTAATGAGCTGATTTTGTCATGGTCCTTTAATGATTATTCTGTGTACATATTTTAATAAATACATAAATAATGGTATCCACAATGAATTAAAAAGGATCAGCTAACTTCAGCCTGGGGATTCCTATTAAATTAAATTTAAAAAAAAAATTGGTTTAATTTTTTAATTTCTACACCAATAATTTCTGACAATTTAACTGCCATATGAGCACAGAGTTATTTCTATGGTCAACTAACCTTGTTCAAACCAGCAAATGAAAGGAAAACATTTCAAAAGATCTCATAAAATTTTAGTATGTGGTATAGTCCTCTCAAATCATATGTCTGTGTCGCTGGGAACATCAAAAAAGTCTGAAATATATCCAATGTAAAATGGGCAGCTTCAAACACCTTGAATCAGATCCTCTCTGCATAGATACAGCTGTTACATAACTCTTTGATTTTGTGTTGAGTTGGTCTGGAAGAGAAACTCTTAAAATAAAGACAGAGGATTATTTAACCTCTTAACATCAAGTACAGAAAATCCTACTGAACACTTAACTACAGTTTTATCCCAATGAAAATATTTTGCATTTTCTCCAAAGAAAGAACCCCCTTGTTGATGTGATGTCAGAGGAAAATTACACAAGCAAGCTGTCCCATCTTGTTTTTTCCTCCTTTGAAAGTTGGGGCTGCCAAGAGTGTAAACTCACACATTATTATCATTATTATTACTGGTATTTATATAGCGCCAGCATATTCCGTAGCACATTACAATATTATCAAAGGGGGAGATTTAACAATAAATGAGACAATTACAAAAACTTACAGGAACGATAGGTAGTAGATGAGCTTACAGTCTATAGGAGGTGGGGCATAAAACGCAACAGGACAGGAGGTAGCAATCAAACAAGGTGGAGTGAAGCAGAGCTGGGGGACAGAATAGAGTGCTGCCCTTTAGGAGAGAGCAAGAGACAGGTATGTGAGGTAGAGGTTACTCTGGGAGGCCATAAGATTTCCTAAAGAGATGTGTTTTGATGCACTTTTTAAATGATTGAAGAATAGGGGAGAACTTGATGGTTATAAGCAGGCTATTCCAAAGGAAAGGAGCCACCCGCAAGAAGTCTTGCAAGCGTGAGTTGGCCATACGGGTGTGAGCAGCGGGCAGGAGAAGGTCACAGGCAGAACGGAGAGACCAAGAAGGGGCATACCTATGGATCAGTGAAGAAATATAGGAGGGGCTAGAATTGGTCAGTGCTTTATGGGCTAGCACTTTGAATTGACTCCTATAGGATACTGGAAGCCAATGTAAGGACTGACAGAGGGGAGAGGTGTGAGAGGAGCGACAGGAGAGGAAAATCAGTCTAGCATTCATTAAAGACTGCAGCATTCATTACAGACTGCAGCGGGGCAATACGACTTGTTTGAAGACCTATTAGGAGAGAGTTACAATAATCCATGCGAGAGATTACTAGAGCATGGACAAGCTCCTTAGTAGCATCTTGTTTTTAAGGTGGAATCTACAGGATTTGGTAACAGACTGAATGTGAGGATCAAATGTGAGGCCAGAATCAAGTATAATGCCAAGACAGCGCGCTTGCAAGGATGGACTGATTTGGGTACCACTAACTTGAAGGCAGAGTGAAGGAGGAGGATCAGTAATTGGAGAAGGAAAGGCAATTAGTGATGTCCCAAACTGTTCGCTGGCGAATAGTTCCCGACGAACATCGCTTGTTTGCGTTTGCTGCGGATGGCGAACACATGCGCTGTTCGGTCCGCCCCCTATTTGTCATCATTGAGTAAACTTTGACCCTGCCTGTACCTCACAGTCAGCAGACACATTCCAGCCAATCAGCAGCAGACCCTCCCTCCCAGACCCTCCCACCTCCTGGACAGCATCCATTTTACACTCATCTCTGGTGTCACAATAGCTTGCATTTAAAAACAACAAAACTTTTTGGACTGTAATATAATAGCAGTCAGTTTCCTTCACGAGTGTGTGTTTCAGGGCCTGCCAGGGCACAGTGTCACACCAGTGCAACTCATATCTGGTGTAACAATAGTGTACATTTAAAAAAAAAAAAAAATTGACTGTAATAGATTGAATAGCAGTTCGTTGTCTGCCAGAGGGTGTGTCAGGCTCACAGCGTATACTGTGCCCACTTGCCCAGTGCCACTCATATCTGTTGTCACAGTAGCGTCACGCATAGTACCACTAACTGAAAAAAAAATGACAGGCAGAGGCAGGCCACCCCACAGGGGCCGTCGTGGTTGTGGTGCTGTGATTCCCTTTGGCCCTAGAATAATGCCCAGTGTTCAGAGGCCATGTACCCTGAACTTGAAAAGTTCTGAGGACATAGTTGACTTGCTAACACAGGACACCCAATCTTCTACAGCTTCCGCTCGGAACCTCAACGCACCATCCTCCTCCAGCTTAGCTTCGGGCACCTCTCAAGTTACCACTCGCCCGCCTGCCGCCACCACCAATACTAGCACCACAGCCGCTTCACTTGGTATGTCAGAGGAGTTATTTACACATCAGTTGGAAGAAATGAGTGATGCGCAACCATTATTGCCAGAGGATGTAGATAACAGGGATATGTCTCAGTCAGGCAGCATTACACACGTACGGTGTGATGATGATGATGTTGTACCCACTGCTGCTTCCTTTGCTGAGTTGTCAGATACAAGTGAAGCGGTTGATGATGACGATGCGTCCGTGGATGTCACGTGGGTGCCCGCTAGAAGAGAAGAAGAACCGGAGGAAAGTTCAGATGGGGAGACAGAGAGGAGGAGGTGGAGACGAGTTGGAAGCAGGGGGAGGTCGTCGCAAGGAGCTAGTGGCACAGTCAGACAGCATGCATCTGCACCCGGGGTCAGCCAGACAGCACGCCAATCAACGCATGCTGTTGCCACCACCAGAATGCCATCATTGCAGAGCTCAGCAGTGTGGCATTTTTTGTGTGTGTCTGCCTCTGACAACAGCGATGCCATTTGCAACCTGTGCCAAAAGAAACTGAGTCGTGGGAAGTCCAACACCCACCTAGGTACAACTGCTTTTCGAAGGCACATGATCGCACATCACAAACGCCTATGGGATCAACACATGAGTACAAGCAGCACACAAACTCAAAGCCGCCATCCTCCTCCTGGTCCAGCATCTTCAGCCACGTTAACCACTGCTGTCCTCCTTGCCCCCTCTCAACCATCCGCCCCTCCGTCTCTCGCCTTGAGCAGTTCCTGCTCTTCTTCCCTCAGTCTGGTGTCTGTCAAGGACATGTTTGAGCGTAAGAAGCCAATGTCACAAAGTCACCCCCTTGCCCGGTGTCTGACAGCTGGCTTGTCTGAACTATTAGCCCGCTAGCTTTTACCATACAAGCTGGTGGAGTCTGAGGCGTTCAAAAAATTTGTAGCTATTGGGACACAGTCCAGGTGTTAGTCCCCTTGAAACAACTTTTCCATCACTATTGTGGCCAGAAAGATTCCCTGTGGGTTTTAAAATTTGCCTGCCCATTGAAGTCTATGGCGGTTCGCCCGGTTCGCCCGTTCGCGAACATTTGCGGAAGTTCGCGTTCGCCGTTCGCGAACCGAAAATGTTATGTTCGCGACATCACTAAAGGCAATGAGTTCAGTTTTAGAGAGCTTGAGTTTCCCATGAGTGAGCGTACAAAATGGAGGTCTTAAGGGAGTTTTATGGAGAAATCTGATATCAGTGACAGGTCTCACACATCTATGAAATTATTCCATTGGCATTGGAGAGAGAGAGAGAGAGAGAGAGATGACCTATGACATCAACCAACATTTATGATGGCCACTGGGAAAACAATCAAGGCAACTGAACAACTCATTATAATTCTGATTTTGGCTTATATTGCCCTTTCAATAGGCCTACATACAATAGCTTGTCTTATGTATAACATTTGAATGCTTTGGGATTTCAATGAAATTCCAACATAACATATAGAGGTTTTTTTTTGGAAAGATTGAATCTTTCCGAAAATTCTGAAAACGTATTACAAGTCTTATAAAAAAGGACAAAAAGGACACAAGTATCTATTTGTAAAGGTGTGTTAGAGAAAAATCTGAAATATGATCTGTCAGCTTTAACCCCTGAAGACATTTGAAGGAACTATTGTGTTATGTAAACAACGGTCTTTAGATAACGGCAGGAGCAGAGGATATTCGGGTATTTCTGGTGTTTAAATTTATCAGTCCCTTCTTGATCAATGAGTTGGGAAAGGCATTGTAATTGAGTGCTGACATATCTCATTATAATAGTGTGGTTAAATATATAACTGCTTGACCATTTGTGACATTGGCCAATCAGATTGACCCTATCATATGGCACCTGTATATCTTCAGAATTTTGATTAGCTGCCCTGCTCTGTATCTTGATTGGTAGCTGAGGTTTGACAACTGCTAAGTTACACGTGGTAACATACCATGAATTTAAAGTGGGTTTTAATGTTGAAACACAAATACTTATTTCCATAGGCCTTTATATTCTTCCTGAACCTTAAAAGGTCTATTTATTTATTTTTATTTTTTGAAAAGAAGGATTGCCAAACTCCTTCTTTTACAATTAAAACTATCAGAAAATAACAAAAAAAATTAAATTTACAAAGAAAGTAGTTACAGTTTAGTTACAAATACTCATTTTAAACACTATCGCTCATCCAGATCTCGTAAGTCATAATAAGTTATTTAGACTGGCAAAATATTTTCTATAATTGTTGCTCCAAAAAAATCCTGAATATAATTTCTTAACAACGATTCCAATATTTTTCCAACCATAGATGCTAATCTCAAAATTTTAAGATTAATTGTAAACCCTTTTCAAAAATGTTATTTATCTTTATTTTTTTGTATTAAGCTCTACAATATCTATGCATTTAATCTGTTTGCCTTTTCCTGGTCCTAAATAATTAGCACATACATTTTCGATCACAATGATTTTTTTTTTTTTTTTTTTTGTGAGCTTCTCCAAGAAATTAAAGTAATAATATGGAAGTTTAAAGACACAATTAACTATTCTAATCACTCTTTTACAACCCAAATAGACAATACATTGCTTCATGATTCTATGATGTATAGTGTCAACTGCATTTAACTTAAAGTGGTAGCAAAGCATATAGGGGAGAAAATTTAATTTAAAAATATTATTATTGTTAAAATGTCAACTTTAAAAAATCAGTAGCAATTTTATAATGGTACTGCATTCAAATAAGTGTGCAACACCATAATTGAGCTGTTTTTTTAATGGTGTGCACCTTTACAGTACAGTGTATATAAATTCCAATAAGGGAGCTTGCACTCAACACTTGGAACCTAGAGGGTGGGTACAGGTGTGGTCCTCAGGGACCCAGGTCTAGGTACATAAAACCAGCAATCAACAAGGAAAGTAGCTGTACAACAATTTCTTTATAGAAATATTTATTCCACCATCGAAAGTTGACAAGGTATGTTTGACAAGCATTTTGTCAAAAACTGACCAAGTCCTTAACTGGTTGAAATGTTGCTTGGTTCACCTTTGATGGTAGAATACAAGTCACTTCATTGATTCCTCGTTGTAACCCAGAGCAACGTAGACTTCAGTCTCAAAACAATCTAGCTTTGGCATACAGCTGTGTATCTTCTCTCTTCAACTTAACTTTCAATACAAATGTAGTGAAAAGTATCTCGGCCAGTCTTGAATTCAAGCACCCATTGTTATTACAAAGTACTAAGTGGTAGTAAGCTTCTAGAGAGAAAGTGTCAGGTTACTCTGATACAAGGGGGGAGGACGGGGGGGGGGGGAGGGATTACCCCCAGGTAGAATTAACTATGAGACAAAGGAAACACAAGGTTAAACCATTTAGAAGATAAACCCTTTTTTGCAAGGAGTAACCCAAAAATAAAACATCACTTTTAATATACAATTATGTAAAATATTTTGTTAAAAAAAACTTATTGTAGATATAATTAATATCTATAATAGGATGAAATCCTACAAAGAGTACTTGTATTTAAAGGGACACTCCAGGCACCCAGACCACTTCTGCCCATTGGAGTGGTCTGGGTGCCAACTCCCACTACCCTTAACCCTGCAAGCGTAATTATTGCAGTTTTTTATAAACTGCAATAATTACCTTGCAGGGTTAACTCCACCTCCATTGGCTGTCTACTTGACAGCCACTAGAGGGCACTTTCGTGTCCATAGCACAGGAGCATTTTCAATGCTTTCCTATGGAGAGCTCTAATGCGCGTGTGCGGCATTGCCGCGCATGCGCATTAGGTTTCCTCAGCCAGCGGGCAGGATTAATCTCGCCCACCAGCTGACGTAATCACTGGGAGGAGCGGCGGCGACCGGAAACACCTCCGAGGGACATCCGGGGGATGGGTGGTGGGAGGGAGAGGAGACCTGCAGTGCCAGGAAAACTGATTGTTTTCCTGGCACTGGAGAGTCCCTTTAATCAAGAAGAGGATTGTAATAAAAAAAAAATATTAGAATAAATCTATGAAAAAAGAAAAAGTAAATTATAATCAAAATAAAATAAAACAAATAATGTAAGTAGAAATACTGTGGTGTAACAAAAAAAAGAAGTATAAATTGATAGGTAATGGTTTGGTGATCACACCATACGTTGCAAAATGTAAGAGAAATGTTGTTAACTACAAATAAAGTAACAAAGAAATGTAAAAGTTACATTTGTAGTATTTCCAACTAGCCAACTAGCAAATTGGTGAATAGAGCGGGCAGCAAGTCCTGCAGGTAAGTATAAATAGAATACAAGCTCCCCTACTCTGTTGTGCCTTCAAGGGCACTCCTTAAAAGATGCTAGTCCCCCCACCTCCTCTTTCTGTTCTGCCTAATAGTCAAAGTATAGCAGAGCTGCTGTAAAGCTATCTTGTAAGTCTGAACAGCTATGGTGGATAGTGATCCAAACAAAATAATTTTAAGTCAAATGAAAAGATAAAATAAAAGAAAAAATAAATACATTGAGTATGGGATTCCTTTGTTTCATAACCCATTATTATTACATAGAGGTCAGCAATCAGGTTACATGCAATCCTCCTATTTCGGTAGTCATTTAACTAAGTGCACAATTCTCAGTCATCTTCCCGTCATTCGTTGTAATAAGCTCTGCCTTCTGCATCTGGCAGTCACCGTAAAGAGAGAGGAAGAATCACTGAAGAAGTGGAGGAGATTCGTTAAACTGTCATGTTTTCTGAAATTGATGCAAATAATTAAAAAGGGAGAAGTCACCAATAGAATGTGTCTGCTAGGGCCACTAGGTTCTATGGTACTTTTAGTACTTTGTACCATTTTTTAGAACACAACATATTGACAAATCTCCTTTATTGGCTCTGTTTCTGCTCCTCCAATGCTATGTAAACCATTTCTCCTTGAAACAAAAATCACATGAACACCGTTAATGCAAGTTATGGGTGATTTTCATTGTTTTATACAGTATGTAATTTAATTTCCATAGTGTGGAAGTTCTCTTTGAATTTCATCATCATGTGTGACATTGAGGCTCATAAAATGTATCACAATTAAACATTTGGGGATGTCTATGTTAAAGAGTAAATCTGATTTTTTTTTTGCTATAATATGATAATCAAGGCAATATAAAAAGGAAATTTCATGCGTATTTGAATACGAATGGGTTACTAGACGTAACTATCTAATTCAGAGGCATGTATGTACATACTGGTTTTGTCTTTTTTTTTTGTCTTGTCCTTCAAAAAGTGTAAAAAATACAAAAATGAATAAATAAAAAAGTACTTATCATGAATCCACATTTGAGTTTCTGTCAGCCAACTTCTAAGTTCCACACTCGTTTCTCTTGTGAGCAAAGTGCTAAGCGCCAAACCCATCCCAATCCAGATTATTGTCTCTAGTTATTATTACTAAACAAGTCTACAGGGTCCTTTGGTGTAAACAGTTCCACACAGATTTGGGTTTTTAAAATGCTGTTTCTGAGTATTTGTGTTCTCAGGAAGAGTCAACGATGTAGCAAATAGCAAACACATGAGCCGTTTCATCTACTCTGTACAAATAAAACTTTGCCGAAGTCTTTGACATTGAAGTAATACTTTAATTTGGCATTCTGTCTGTCTATTCATATTATCGTAATTGGATGGACCCAGATAAATTGGACTTTGGCACAGCTGCTAACAACGTTTCAGAGCAGGCGACATGGAAGGTATTGCTTTTTGAAGTCAGCCCCTAAAGCTAAGCCCGTTCATTCATCTGTATCTCCCACTGTAACATCAACCATAGCAAATCAGGGATTTACAGAGACCCTGAACAAATTCATATGGAAAGCACGTATCTAGATGAAACAAAACCTTTTTTTTCCTTGTAGGTAGAAAAAAGATTTTAAGGCAAAATAATCGATAATTCAAGAAAATATATAATATCAGCAAAGCAAATAATTCATTAGCAAAACATAATGTTTGTATATTCCCTCTTCAAAGCTCTAGGGGTATGGGTTTCTGAGCAATTCTAATTAAGAGCAATGCCTTAGCAAAGTAAAATGATGTAATATGAAATATTGAGAAATTATATTTTGTGCTTCGGGGAAACTAAAGAAATTAGTTAGGAAAAAAACACTATCTTATCTTCAGTTCACAAACTAAGCACGGAACTATGTGTCAAATGAGAGCAATTTTTTTTTTTTTTTTTTTCACTGTGGAATACAGATCTTTGCGGTGCTGAAGTAAAGGCGAGGAGAAAAAAAAAATAATGATCAAATTGCAATAAAATCATTGTTTTTTTTGTACAGATAGAAAATGTAATGCTCCCACGTGCGAGCAGGAAAAAAAAAATCTGCCCACACAGGAAATTTAAACAAGTTAAAAAAAATAGTAAAATGAGTGAGCTTTACAGCAAACTCTGAATGTATGTAAGAATACATATTATCGTAATTGGATACATCCAGATGGATTGGACTTCGGATGTTGGGCAAAAGTAGCACCCCCAGGACGTACTTGGAAACCAGACGGTATCTGACTGTACCTTTCCTGGTTAAACACTTTGCTATTATTATATTCACATATATATATATATATATATATATATATGCATGTTCCCTTTTCATACACATATTCACGTAAATGCATTACTTTAAATCCAGTGAAAGTTTTTTACTCTTTTAAATGATTTGATATACAGACATACAGGCAGACGATGGATTGAGGGTGGACCGAGGGACAGGTAGATATGGCCAAGATTTAAAAGTAAAAGACATTGTGCTAACATCCATACTACTTTAATGCATTATTGGAGTGTCATAGTATTTACATACTCTTCATTTTGCAGTATTTTGGCTGGTGTTTTAAATCTACTTATTAATGTGTAAGTGTTGCATAGCAGTGCATTTTGAAGCTTAACACTGGAGAGGTTTTTGTCAATTTGTACACTTCCCTGTAACGTGTCGAATATGTCACATGAAACCTTTACAAAAACATCCTCATTATAACCCAGGTAGTTAGTTCCATAGGGATTTAAGTTTTGAAACAACTGTCTATGGACATGCTCTTTGGTTTATAGAAAATAGAATGCGAACCCAATACTTTGGTGTAAACCAGCCTGACATTGCTACCAAATCACAGAGAAATAACACTGTGTGCTAATCTGCATAATGTCATGCTGTATTCTGGGACTGGGACAGAAATGTTAGTACGTGATCCAAGCCAGTTATCTGGCATTCCATATTAAAGGAAAGTTTCTTTAATAAAAGCAAGCTGAAAGCAGTTTTCAGTGTTTGAAAGTAGTCTATACCCATATTATTCACAGCTATGTCTCCCTATATATCAGGACCTAATCCCTAGGGCTTGGATAGGCAACCTTTGGCACTCCAGATGTTGTGGACTACATCTACCATTATGCTCTTACAGCCATATGCTGGCAAAGCATCAAGAGGCGCGACATCTGGAGTTCCAAAGGCCCCTGATTTAGGGGATAGCACATTCTGCTAGGGCTCACAACATCATCCTGCATCATGAACCTCTCTGGGTGGTATGCCGCATTGATCAGGGTTTCATATCTGCCCAGGCCAGATTTCCATGACAGCATTTAAGCATCAAGCATGCATCAGTGACAGGGCCGGCGCATCCCAGGTGACTTAGGCAGTCGTCTATGGCGCACCAGCCTGGGGGGAGCAAGATGTGAGTGACTGGCAGGAGGGAAGCGCAGAGGGAAAAGACCACTAATGGGGTGGGGGGAGGAGCGGGAAAGGACCACTAAGGGGTGGGGGAGGGGGAAAGGATAACTAAGGAGGGTAAGGACCACTGAGGGGGGGAAGAGGATAAGGACCACTAAGGGGGGAAGACTAACAAAGGCAGGGGGAGGAGGGGAAGGACAACCACAGGGGGGAAGGACCACTAAGGGGGGAGAGAGAACCACTAAGGGGAGGGGAGAAGAGGAAGGACCACTAAGAGGGGGAGGAGGGGAAGGACCACTGTGGGGGTGGGAGGGAGAACCACTAAAGGGGTGGGAGAGTGGATGACCGCTAAGGGGGGGAGGACCACTAAGGGGAGAGAGGAGAGGGTAAGGACCACAAAGGGGGTAAAGAAGGTTAGGACCACTGAAGGGGGGAAGAGGGGAAGGACCACTAAGGGGTGGGTAGAGGGGAAGGACCACTGAGGTGGGGGAGAGGGAGGACCACTAAGGGGGGGAGTGAGAAGACCACCAAGGGGGGACTGCAGAGGGACAGGGGGCCAAGGGAAAGCACTAAGGGTCAGGAGGGGAGGAGAGAGCACTAAGGGACTCTAGGGGAGAACACTAAGGGGACAGGAGGGAAAGGGGAGATCACTAATTGACAGGAGGGGAGAGCACTATATAAAAATAAAAAAAATAAAGAGCTGCTCCCCTCTCAGTCCCTATCCTACCCCACAAACCCTCTATTTTACACACATATACAATGCATCCCTACTCACATACAGACACACCAAAAGACACAACGCATCCCTTACGTGCACACACACACTGATTCTATTACACACACAGAGACAAAATGCTTCTTTTACATACACTCAGTGCACCCCTTACAGACTCACACTGCATTCAATTACATACACAGAAACACACCTTGAATCCCTTACACACACACCCAGAAACATACAATGCATTCCTTACACACAAACACACACTGCATCCCCTATACACACACTACATCCCTTACACAAATTGGTATCCCTATACACTGCATTCCATAAGATCACACACACATTACATCCTCTACAATAACACATTCCCTACACACATACACTCCACTCCCTGTGAGAGAACTCATGGATTTATGGGTGGGCCTTGTAGGCATACTCACGGTCATACCCTGGGGGCCCAGACCTTGAGCTGTTTAAGGGGGCCCCAAAAATGGAGCTGCTTCCTTCATTACTTGTTGTGAGCACTGTTACATACAGTCTCCAGAGAGCCTCTTCTACACCAGATCTGTAGCCTGAGCCCATCATCATCCTCTTGTCCTCGTCTGGTGGTAAGTCGACAATCCAGTATATTATTAGTGGCACTAATCTCTAATTTACCTCACATTTAAGGTACAGTATAGTCACCAGAAGCACTACAGCATATGGCAGAGCATATAACGGGGCATTGTGATGTCACATGTTGGGCAGGACATATGGGGGCGGCAGAATTATTATTTTTTGCCTAAGGTGGCAAAAATTCCTGCACTGGCCCTGATCAGAGATGCTGGCAGGGTCATATAGTTTTAGTGGAGCCTCTTTTAAAACATGGAGATGCTGGCAGGGTCATATAGTTTTAGTGGAGCCTCTTTTAAAACACATTATAGCCTTCAGAACTGAGCTGAGTTATTATTGGACAGATTTTTTAGTGGACAGATATCTGCTGTTGATTTTTTCTACCTTATGTGAAATTTCTGACCAGTAATTGTCTATAAACCATTGAAGTCTGAATATAGGTTTGGGACTGTTTTAAACTATGCCTTTTGAAAACTGTTTTGAAACTGTTATCTACTTACTTCACGGTTCTGCCTGAAGCCCCCTGTATATTCCAGATTAAAGTGGGATTACCAGAATTTAATGTATTGACAAAGAGTAGTCTGTTGAAGACGTTCTGTGTTTATAAATGTCTATTAAGCAGAAGGGCAATGAGAGTGTGGGCACAATTTCCCAGCGTTTGTTTTATTGTGAACGTTAACAACATCTCGATACCATGATATATCTTCCTAGATACCTGGGGATACAAAAAATAAATTGTATAATACAACAGAAAAAGATTCTAAGGAATATTTCTAATACAAAATCTCAAATAATTCTAGCTACTCTCCGGGTAAAAGGGGGTGCTATCTATTTCGAGATATGTGCACAAATAATGTAGGCACTAAAGGTAGAATAAGACAAGGACGCAACCATAAGAAGAAGCATATGGTGTTTTGAATGCTATCTTAAATTTATACTGAATGCTTCCATATAAATAATAAATTCTCTCTACCAATGATCTTGGTCTAGGACAATCTTGCAATGAGATACACTCTTTTTCAAGATTATTCATTACGTATCAGGTAGTTACCAGGGAATTTAAAATTTAAAAAATGAATAACCATATCAGAAAAATTATCTTTTCAACTATTTTTTTTACATCTTGGCTACTTTGCCCCAAAGAATTTCCTGGTAAATCTCCTCTTATTCTTGTATAGTGAATAACCCTTTTTTGTTACTTTACATAATTATTCCTGGATAATCTTCCCCCATAATCACACAGTCCATCCCAAAATATTGTTTCCATATACCTATTAGGCATTATATTGGAAATAATATTATCATCATTTCTTTCTCAGTCTTTTTGAGCATGATTAGTGAATTATACTGAAATTTAGGTGATTATTTTCAAAGAAATATACAAAGACTAATATTTCTTGGTGACAGCACCAACGATATTTAAAGTCATATAATAACAAGGAAGCTGTTCTATATAGAGACGCTTTGAAACAGTGAAATAATTGAACCGTGTTTATTTATTCAACACAGGAGGTTCTAAAATTACAAAGGATTTTTTTTTAACAAAATGCAAGATAAAATGTGAAAAGCTAAGCTACAATCTGAATATCAAGCAATGTGACTGTGTTAATTTGCGAATAAAATAATGGTCACTAGGATACAGGACGATTATGCTAGTGTTTCTCTTACAAAATAAATTTGCATTAGCATCATGAAAGAATGTTTGCATGGTTTAACATAGCACAATTCTTTTGTTTTCTTAGATAATGTCCTTCTCAGACGGCTAGCTCTACAGGGTAGAAACTGCGTATAATAGTCTGTACAAGCGCATTGTACTACCTATTTTATTTAATTGTTTTTTGACTTATTTATCCCAACATACCAAACACCTTGAAGGTATTAGATTTTTTGTGATACAAAATAAAAATATTTTTGTGATTCAAACAAAATATAACTAAAATGGTGTTAAACCCTAATAAATAAAATAATATATTTATACATCAATTAGCGATCAGTTTTCACAGTGAGTTGCTATTCCCCCCTACTCACCCCCCCCCCAACAACAAAAAAAACACTACATGAACAAACAATATTCAATGGAACACTGTATTCCTCTAAAACCAATGTGTTTAGTACAATTTGTATTATATACCATAAGAAATTATATACCTAAGAAATTCCAGTGTATATCCCTTTACAATATACAAATATGAAAATGGTATAATACCCTCAAACCATTTGTAAAATATATTCAAAAATGGAATAATCACATATCCCAGAGCTATATAAGCTGGCTCTGGTTGTGCAAGCTTCTAGGTCCCCCAGACGAAATAAAACTTTCTTTCTCTTTGGATCTTCCTATAATTGTATCTTAGAGGAGAAAATATATAATGCAATATACAGGAATAAAAGGCTGTAAAATATATTGTACTCATAAAATTAGAGCCTTTTTAAATGGCTCAATAGATGAATAATCTGTACGATATTCAGAAACAGGATTACCAGAAACGCGTTTCACTTATTCAGTTTTAAAATCTGAATTTATATAGCGCTCCACTGAATGTTGTTTATTAAAAAAAAAAATTGTACCTGTAATAGGTAAGTCAAAAAATCGAGACATCCTTCTTATGGATATTTGTAAGGAATATGATGGCATTTCTGTCAATGTAACTTTTTTTTAAATGCAAAAATAACAACTACATTTTAAGTACACTAGTATCTGTACAATGGATCACATTACAGGCTTCTATTGCAGACTGCAAAAAATCACTATAGTTTTACTTTGGTTAATCTCATCGGTTTGTGATGAAAATATTACTATGGATTGGAATGTTGAACATTTGTTTGTTACTTAAAATAGAGTAAATGTTAATTATTAAGAAAACCTTTGAGTATTTGCTTAAATGTAATCTATTTGTTTAGCCAGAGACAGTGCCAGGGCACCTATGTTTAAAGAGCAAGCACGTAACCTCCTGCATATGTGAATACATATACAGATATACCTACTACATTCACCTTCTTACATGCTTTGAGAAGCCCAAATATTTTTTTTTTCTGTTTGAAAAATAAAATACTTAGCATTTTATTTCATTTATCAAAAAAGACAGCCCTACCTAAGGATATGATTAGTGGTGGATTTAAGTTGCATGTTCTAATGCAAATATTTAGCATGCACTATTCAAGTTTCAATATTGATAAACATATCTTTGTATGGAAAGTACTGTTCCTTTAAATAAGATGTAAATACTCAACATCATATAGCACACAGTTGAGGCAAATTGCATGCTGGCATCTTCTTTTCTCCTGACACTTTGATTAATGACCCCTTCCATGGATTAAGAGCCTCAATGAGAACTTACAGAGCTACAAGTACATCCCAGGCTACAATTTGAGCATTACTGCTGTAATGAATCATAAGACCCTGATCAATACCATAAGTAATAGAAAGGTTTGTGTTAAATCATTTGTTTTGCTGTTGCTACAGCACTCGAAATACCACAAGGAGCAATGAGGCAGGACGTTCTCAGACAACTGTGTTAGCTCTGTTCATTTTTCCAAACACTAACTTGCAAGCTGCACAAATAAAGTTGATTGATTAAAGAGCACTAAATCAGCTAGTTTGCTTTTCTCAAGCGGTCCCAAAATATCTATATGGCTCAGATTTAAACAGGAAAACAGGATCTCTCATGGAATTGGCTCATTATTATTAAAGGTCTACTTAAATAAGCACCAACAAACCGTACAATGCCGGTGCAATGAGATGGCAAATATACAAATAAGTAAAACCATACAATGGATGCAAAAAGAATTGAGAGACTTGTTCACAAGAGCTGACAATCTACTCAGCTATTGGATTGTCAAACACAAACGTGTTTTAAGATAGCTTTTCAGGACAGTCCATTTAATCCATGTTAGAGCAGATATTACAGGACTGTAACTCCTACGATTGTCTGGCTGTCTATTGTTTTCAAAAATTATGGAAGTTGTAGGGCGTCAACATCTGGGGGGGGCCCTATTTGAGCCAACTGCGGCAATTAACTGAGCCAGACAGACTGTGAGAGCATCTGTGAGCATCATTCATTATCAGATCTATTCACTAACGTGGGAATTCAAAGTGAATTTAACATTTTAGGCAAAAGTAGCCAAACTGGAAGGACAGCTAAGATTTTTTTCCAGTTAAGCTATTTTGGACTTATATCTGATAGTCACTGTAACTTCACTTTGAATTCTCACTTTAGTGAATAACCCTCAATATACCATTATTTTGTTATGTGTTAGGATTTTTTTAATTTGAAAACGAATCTAAAATTAAGACACTCTTCTTAGTCGATAGAGATGATAGAGATTTGACTTCATTGTAGATCCACCAATGAGCACTGAGGCAGTGTTGCTTTTTATTTATTTATTTAGCTTTGTTATAGTTTGTGTAGTTATGTGTTCTGAGTTCTTTCTTTTGTTTGTTTAAGTCACTCAATGTTCTGTACCAATTGATTTTGTATTGGTTACAGTACAGTAGTAGGTTCCTCCCTCAAAATCTTCTCCACTCAGCAAGAAGTAATTCTGAGATGGTCTCGTGGTTTATGGAGACAAAAAAAGTATCAGTGTCAAGGCAGCAGAAGGTTTGGGATTGTTGGTAATTGTGTAAAGTCCATATATCTATTTCTAAACACATAAGGAAATCAAAGAAAAATAATACAAATGTATTCAAATAGAAACCATATTATTGATTCAAACTTGTGCCTATATTATGCAAGATTCCAGGGTTACAGCAGGCACCATGACTTCTTCAGTGATTTAAAGTGGTCATGGTGCCTAGTGTCTGTATGTGCAGCGTTTTGCTTCGAAATGTTGCACATACCAAGTTTGACCCATCTACTGCTGGAGGTGTAGCTCCACTTCAAACAGCATCACTGGGGTGTCATCAGCTAGCCAGGAATTAGAGTTCCGGACAGGCTAATGACAATACTGTGCAAGTTTCAATGCACAGAATCTAATTCATTGGGTGAGAGTTGGCAGCTGACAGACTTGGACAGGGAGAGGCAGGATTGGCATCTGATGCTGTAAATCCTGGTTCCGTGGTGACCAGCTCCACCAGTAGGACCAGGTAAGAGGACAAACCATTGCAATCAGTCTGTCCAATTACTGGGCAGCACCTCCAGGGTAGTTTTATCATCATAATCACTGCAGCAGACTGTAGTGGTTATCATGGTTCAAGCAACCCTTTAAGTACTTTATAGTTGCACTCCAGTAGCCATCTTTGACACATTACACCAGGGGCTGGGGTTCCACTACTCATTGGAAATAGAATCAAGAAGTCATCTTGGAAGTAGCACTGATAGAGCAGTGCAGCAGCAGCTCCTGGTTTCTGCCAAATATGGATAATGTGATCTTCTTCTCCCCCCCAATAGCATCAGTGTCTGCATGAGGTTGGATTAAAAAAGGGAATTTACTAAAATATATAAGGGGCTGTCTGCCACTAATAATTGAATAACTTCTGCTGCACATTGCATAGTCTCTCTATAGCTGAGATCTGAGACACATGTTCTGGATAGTTGAAAACTTGTGAAGCTTTTGTGGGGCTTTGACTCTGAGGACTGATCTGATTCTGATTTCAATCTATTTTTAATATGTAATTAGTGTTGCTTCTTGACTCCATACTGACACGTGCGATTAATTATATTCCCAGCTAGAAAGGTAATGAGGAGTCTATCAGTATCCTGTTGCTTTAACCCTCTGTACACTGTGTTCTGAGAGCTAATAGTGAGTCAGGAATAGCTGACATGTTCCATAACAGCATCAATATTTACTAGAAAGCTAAAGTTATCATAGCGCTGCTGAAGATGAGATCAGAAAAGAGAGAACTAGAGACTCAGAGAGGACTAGGGTGTTAGACAGAGAAAATTACATTGTATTGTGTGGGTAACCCTGTATGTCAGGGCCATATTTACCCTCCTTTTTGTCCAAAGACCAGTAATCCCAATGCAAAGACCAGCATTCCGAAATTCGGGACTTCGTCAATTCGGGACTTCGTCAATTCAGCACTTTGACACTTTGACACTTTGGAACTTCGGCAACTTCGGCACTTGAACACTTCGGCACTTCAGAACTTCGCCACTTCGGAACTTCAGCAACTTCAGCACTTCGGATCTTAGACACTTTGGAACTTCGGCACATCGGCAACTTCAGCAACTTCTGCACTTCACAACTTCGGCATTTCGGGACGTTTCTTGCAGCCGCTTGGTAGGTAACTCCCTAATTCCCACGGTATTAGAGAGTTATCTACCAAAAGGCTGAAAGACCTAAATTGGTCTTTCAGCCAAATATACTAATACTAAGTAAAAATTACTTAGTATTAGTAAATTGTGCCCCTACTCGCTATACCGCAAGTAGGGGCATGTCTAGTAAACAGTGAGCAGCCTGTAAATGGTAAGTTTATTTTTACTTTTACAGGTATTTAGTTAAAGGTCCCCCCTCATTATTTTTAGGATGAGAGGGCTAGGTAGGAGTTTATTTTTTTGGGGAGGGGGTGACTAGGGGTTTGGGGACCCCTAGTCACCTGGGGGAGGGGGTTAAATATGTATTTAGGGCCCCCACCCGCCACTCAGGGGTGGGGGGCCAGGGGGGAGGACATTTGGACCCCCCAATTTGTATTTAGGGCCCCCACCCACCGCTCAGGGGTGGGGGCCTGAGGGGAGGACATTAGGTCCTCCCCCCTTATTCTAGTTTAGGGCCCTCATAGTTACATAGTTACATAGTTAGATAGCTGAAAAGAGACTTGCGTCCATCAAGTTCAGCCTTCCTCACACCTGTTTTTTGCTGTTGATCCAAAAGGCAAAAAAAAACAAAAAACAAAAAAAAACCCAGTTTGAAGCACAATTTTGCAACAAGCTAGGACAAAAAATTCCTTCTTGACCCCAGAATGGCAGTCAGATTTATCCTTGAATCAAGCAGTTATTACCCTACATTGAAAGATTATATCCTTGAATATTCTGTCTTTGCAAGTATGCATCTAGTAGCTGTTTGAACATCTGTATGGACTCTGATAAAACCACTTCTTCAGGCAGAGAATTCCACATCCTGATTGTTCTTACAGTAAAAAAACCTTTCCTTTGCCTTAGACGAAATCTTCTTTCTTCCAGTCTAAACGCATGGCCTCGTGTCCTATGTAAAGTCCGGTTTGTGAATAGATTTCCACACAATGGTTTGTATTGGCCCCGAATATATTTGTATAATGTTATCATATCCCCTCTCAGGCGACGTTTTTCTAAACTAAATAGGTTTAAATTTGTTAACCTTTCTTCATAGCTGATATGTTCCATTCCTTTTATTAATTTTGTAGCCCGCCTCTGCACTTTTTCTAGTGCCATGATATCCTTCTTTAGAACAGGTGACCAAAATTGCACAGCATATTCAATATGTGGTCTTACCAGTGATTTATAGAGAGGCAAAATGATATTCTCGTCCCGAGAATGAATGCCCTTTTTCATGCATGACAATACCTTACTGGCCTTGGCCACTGCTGATTGACATTGCACATTGTTGCATAGTTTGTTGTCTATAACAATTCCCAAGTCCTTTTCGTGTGTTGTTATCCCTAATTCACTTCCATTAAGGGTATACGTTGCTTGTGTATTCTTTACGCCGAAGTGCATAACTTTGCATTTTTCAACATTAAATTCCATCTGCCATTTGAGTGCCCAGTCCTCCAGTCTATCTAAATCCTTCTGCAGCAAAGTATATCTTGCTCACATTGTATTATTTTACAAAGTTTTGTGTCATCTGCAAACACTGAAACATGACTTTCAATGCTGTCTTCAAGATCATTTATAAAAATGTTAAATAGAAGGGGTCCCAGAACAGACCCCTGAGGGACACCACTTGCCACCTCTGTCCAGCTTGAAAATTTACCATTAACGACAACTCTTTGTATTCTGTTTTTAAGCCAATGTTCTACCCAAGAACAAGCATTTTCATCGAGACCAATTTCCTTGAGTTTGAACACTAATCTTTTGTGTGGAACTGTATCAAATGCCTTGGCAAAATCCAAATAGATCACATCCACTGCAACACCCTGATCTATACTTCTACTTACTTCTTCGTAGAACGCAATCAAGTTAGTTTGACATGACCTGTGCTTCATAAAACCATGCTGATTTTTGCTGATAACCATATTCTTCTCAAGGAATTCTTGAATATTATCCCTTAATAACCTTTCAAATATTTTACCAGCCACAGAAGTTAAGCTCACAGGTCTATAATTTCCAGGCAAGGATTTTGAACCCTTTTTGAATATAGGAACCACATCTGCCTTCCTCCAATCCTCCGGAACACTTCCTGAAAGAAAAGAATCTTGAAAGATTAAAAACAGAGGTTCACTTATTTCTACACTTAGTTCCTTAAGTACACGTGGATGGATACCGTCAGGCCCTGGAGCTTTGTTTATATTAACTTTCTTTAGTTGCTGCAGCACATTGTCTTGAGTTAACCAATTACAATTATTCTGCAAGTTTTTAGTAGCAATCATTTGCACATCTATTGCCATGGGTTCTTCTTTAATATATACGGAGGAGAAATAGTTATTTAGAATTCCTGCCTTTTCTTGGTCTTCATTAACTAACACCCCCGTTTCAGTTTTAAGTGTACCTATACTTTCATTTTTGGGTTTTTGGGAATTTATGTACTTAAAAAATGCTTTGGGGTTTGTTTTGCTCTCTTTAGCTATCATTTTTTCATTTTGAAGTTTAGCAAGTTTAATTGCCTTTTTGCACGCATTATTTGCTTTCTTATATCTTTTATAAGATGCATCTGATTTGTCAGATTTAAATGCTTTAAATGCCCTTTTCTTATTTTTAATCTCTTATTTAATCTCTTATTTTTAATCTCATGCACCGCTCAAGGGAGGGGGCCAGGTGGGAGGACATTAGGTCCCCCCCCTTATTTTTGTTTAGGGTCCCCACCCACCGCTCAGGGGTGGGGGCCAGGGGGAGGACATTAGGTCCCACCCCCAATTTGTATTTATGGCCCCCACCCACCGCTCAGGGGTGGGGGCCAGGGGGGAGGACATTAGGTCCCCCCCTTATTCTAGTTTAGGACCCCCACCCACCACTCAGGGGTGGGGGCCAGGGTGGAGGACATTAGGTCCCCCCAATTTGTATTTAGGGCCCCCACCCACCGCTCAGAGGTGGGGGCCAGGGGGGAGGACATTAGGTCCCCCCAATTTGTATTTAGGGTAAATTTGTCTGAAAGACCAATTTAGGTCTTTCAGCCTTTTAGTAGATAGCTCCCGAATACCGTGGGAATTAAGGAGTTAGCTACTTATTCATTCCTGGCAGCCCTGATCACTGTGCCTCTGGCTGTGTGGGCTAGTCATGAGTAACTCCTTATTGTGCCCTGCTCTTTACATTGTATTTCTGTATTTTACTTAGCTCTACTTGGGCTATCTCTGTAGTCTACCCAGCTCTGTGTATTTAATGGGTATCTTTGTGTTGTAGAAAAAGGGCAGTAATTGGGAATAAAAGAAGAGAATACAGTGCAGGCTAGCCACTCCAAAATAGGGATCCCTCCCAATCCCAATAACAATACAAGCAGATATATAGTATAGTTAAAAAAACATATACCACCGGGGGCGCCACAATCACAAACGTGTGAGTATATTTACCATATTTGTAGACAAATATAATCATGTAAAGAGATAAAAACAATAGAATATATAGTGAAGTATTTAATAACACAGTAAACAAAATGATAAAAACAAGTATGTACACTCACAAATGTAGTTGCACAAAAAGGACATATGTCTCAATTGTGCTAAGAAAGCTTGTCAGCCCCTTCCTGGGCTAAGTTCCCTTTTACAGATGGACCCAATCTCCAAGACTCCAATTTGTAGTCAGTCTTTTATCAGCTGAGCTTCAGAGCTTTAAATGATCCAAAAGTGTCTCTTGTAGGGATGCTGGCAAGCTTTATAACCGCTCGATGCGTTTCGTCCTACAGACTTTTTCAGGAGCTGTGTGTCTGTATTTCTTCCGGCTTTTTAAACTGTAAAATTCGCGCGGCTTTCATTGTTGCACGCATGCGCATTGCGGCTAATGTTTCTACATACGTTACTGCTCATGCGTGCACATCCAGCCTGGAACGCAGATAACTTTATTGGTAATTTGTGCCGGAGGACACACTTCCGTATTAGACCACCTGGTCTTACGGACTGGTGTGTATGCACTTGGAAAAACTACATTTGAACGTGTGGACAATCGATATATTACAGTTTATACAATTTTGACAATTTTAAGATACTAAAATCATTATTTTAATTCATTATTTAAAATCATATAACACCACAGTTCAACAAATAATATTAAACATACATAATGAATTTTAAAATACATTGCAGATCAAAGATTTTTAAAAATTTTAAACATATCAAAGAGGGAAAAAGACACAATAGTACATTTTATATGGTATTGTATATATATATAGTACAATTATCAATTATATAAAATTAACTCTAAGAACTTATTCTAAAAACCATCTATAATGATGATTCTTTTATTCGGCTGAGGGATATGGCGATGGCATCATCAGATTCTTTTAAAATTCTTTAAAACATTAAAAAAAAACTAATAATAATTAAATATATAGAATCTATAATATAAAAAATAAAAAAGAATAATAATAAATAGATTCTATCTTTATTATTATTTTTTATTTTTTAATGTTTTAAAGAATTTTAAAAGAATCTGATGATGCCATCACTATCACATAAGTAATAAAAAGATAGCATTGCTTTTTTGCAGTTTGCTTTTATAAACATGTGTACATACATGAGATATCAAACTGTAATAATAAAAAAAAAGGTGTGGAATTGAGTCACTTAAATAAAAATGGTAATACGTTACCCCGTATGACAATACAGCAAGCTTAGCGAAGGGGACAAAAAAGGGGAAGGTAATATACCCCCTTCACAGGATCAACGTTTTGAGGCAACGCAGGGCAGACAAAAATGCGAGAAAGGGCTGTCTGCAACACTTTAGTATAGTGTCCATCAGGGCACTAAGCCCCTATCAGTCTCCCAGGGGCCAGTGCCAGCCCACCAGCTGAGTGCTCCTTAGCACCGTGGGCACCCGGAGGTCAACTCAGTCCGTCAGTCCCCCCCCTCCACCAAGAGTCCGCAGACAACTCGACACCTCCTCAGTGCCTCTAGAACATCATGAAGCGCTTGCCTCTTTATGTCTCTCATGTCTCCAGTCGCATACATTGCACCGATGTGTGTGTGTGTCTCACAGCCACCGGTGCATCGGAAAGATCCACACAATCCAGCTCCACAGGGCTCACAGATTCCGAGTAAAAAACTCTATGGGCCTGCTCCAAACCAAAATGCTGTATATTGTTTAGACAGCACTGTATTTAATAGACCTACCATTAGGGGTTGAGAATATGAGGTTAAGCAGACAGATGTCACAGGTCAGTTTCAGCTGCCTATGTTCAGGATGGATCGAGAACTGGGGTCACCCATTAAGTATCTTAAATAGTTTAAAAAGGAAATAGCATTTTCTGCATTTCTTGCTATTCTATTCAAACCTTATAAAAGCGATATTATCCTATATTTCATGACCAAATAAATATAGCAAAAAACTTCATGGATGTAATAAATATGAAATTCCAAAATATAAAAATCTGTTAAAAATATAAAATTGTAGTGTTTCCATAAATCGTATTTTACTTGTTCCATTTCATGATTTTGAACAAAGAACATATATATTTTTTTAGATAAGTTTAATTAATGCTACGGGAATAAACAATAATGTGATGTTTTATTTCATGGGTAATAAAATCCAGACAAAAGCAAATAAAAGGTTAAAAGAAAAATCTCACTTACAAAATAATGTTCTAAAATACAGGGAAAGTTGTCTTTTTAATGTCTCCTTATAATATGATGCTATATAGAATCTCTGACATAGTGAAAGGAATAGTAATGAGATAGTTATGACCTGGCTGCTTTTATTAGCTCTGATACTGTTGACTATTAATGAGACCAAAATCAAAATCAGAGTACAACAACCGTATTTTCTCTAAATTGATATATTTTTTCTTTTCTTTACTCTGCACAGGGAGATTGCATCTGCAATTCAATGCCTCTTTCTTTAAAAAAAATAGGTAACAGATTATGCTCTCTATTTAGAAATAAATAGAAACTTTTTTTTTTTTTTTTAGAGTTGAGTGACTGCTAATTGTTAAGTTGGCCTGTAAAATAATGAGATAAACAGACATGTTCAGTTTCCGCTGGATTACATATCTCTGAAGTGCTGTACAGAGGTATACCCAGGGCCGGATTAACATAGGGGCTGATGGAGCTGCAGCTCCAGGCCCAGGCCCATGGCATAGGCCCATTTAAAAAAAAAAAAAATGTTTTACTTTTTTTTTTTTTATACTCTACTCTTAGGTTTGCCACCTGACTGGTATTTTACTGGCACAGATGGTATTAGAGGCTGCCTGGCTGTGCCGGTATTGCAGTAATACCGTCAATACAAATGCAGATATTTTTCTCAGTATAAACAGAGATTACTCTGCAATACCAGCGCCGGCCAGTAGGGGTCACTGTGTGTGTGGAGAGAGGCAGGGATATGAAGTTACAGCATATCCCTCCCTGCCTCACTCTACTCACTGATCCGCGGGGGAGCAGCTACACAGCACAGAGAGTTCAGACAGCAGCTCCCAACCTGCAGAGACAGCCTACAGCATAGGGAAGTAAGGGATGAGGGGAAAGGCTGCAGGGATACATTGGGACACTGAGACACTAATGGACACTGGGAAACCTGGGGACACAGACACTTGGAGACACTGGGAAACATGGGAACACTAAGACACTAGGGGACACTGGGAGACCTGTGGACACTGAGACATTAGGGGACGCTGTGAGACATAGGGACATTGAGAGACACATTGGGACACAGAGACACTAATGACACAGTGTCTCCATGTCTTCTAGTGTCCCCATGTCTCCCAGCCAGTGTCCCTAGTGTCTCAGTGTCCCCATGGCTTCCAGTGTCCTATAGTCTCCCAGTGTCTGTATTCCCATGTCTCTCAGTGTCACTAGTGTCTCAGTGTCCCCATAGCTCCCAGTGCCCCCATGTCTCCCAGTGTCCCCATATCTCCCAGCCAGTGTCCCTAGTGTCTCAGTGTCCCTATGTCTCTCAGTGTCCCCAAATGTTTCAGTGTCCCCATAGCGCCCAGTGCCCCCATGTCTCCCAGTGTCCCCATATCTCCCAGCCAGTGTCCCTAGTGTCTCAGTGTCCCCATGTCTCTCAGTGTCCCCAAATGTTTCAGTGTCCCCAAATGTTTCAGTGACCCCATGTCTCCCAGTGTCCCCAAGTGTCTGTGTTCCCATGCCTCCCAGCCAGTGTCCCTAGTGTCTCAGTGTCCCCATGTCTCCCAGTGTCCTCTAGTCTCCCAGTGTGTGTTCCCATGTTTCTCAGTGTGCCTAGTGTCTTAGTGTCCCCTAATGTCTGTGTCCCAATGTCTCTGTGTCCCTAGTGTCTGTGTCTCCATGTCTTCCAGTGTCCCCAAGTGTCTCTGTGTCCCCATGTCTCACTGTGTCCCCATGTCTCTCAGTGTCCCCTAGTATCCTAGTGACACAGGACACACTGAGACATGGGGACACTGGGAGCAATGAGGACACAGACACCTGGAGACTAGTGGACTGGGTGACATGGGGACACTGACACTGTGATACATAGGGACACTGATGCCAGGCTGGCCTTCCAATTCTTTGGGCAGACATGCCCCCTTTTTGGGCATTTTCGCTTCTTTTGGCAGTTCTGGTCACGTGATTCGTGTCAGTGGCCCACCCTTTTACACCGCCCATTGACTTCCTACTTCACTAGACACTGCTGTTAGGGGGAATGGATTTACTTGAAAGATGAAAGCATTAATTAGAGAGAGATTAGCATATTTTAAGAAAATCTGCGTTTTCTTATAGCTGCATCCTATGAGTTTCCCTCTGGCACCATCTCCACCAGATACATAACGCTTGAGAGGTATGACTGTTTTAGTGTTTTTGGTCGATAAGATTCTGTAATTAGGCCCCTCATAATTGTCAGCACCAGACCCACTGGGCTCTTAATCTGGCCCTGGGTATACCCGAGCAAATGACTAGTGCCATAGTCAAACATTCAGAATTCAGAGTTCCACCTGCGGCGCAAAATACCACCTACCCGAGCATCATGGAACACTGATGTTATCCTGGACATGGAACTACTATGAAGGAATATATATTGCATATATTTGTCTTTACTGCCCTCCTTACCCTACTGAGAGCTTCAGTAATATTTTCTGGGCTATGAGAATGAGGTACAGTTACTTTCAGAAAAGAGTGACCGTTTTTCTTGAACTCTCTATGGTACTATGTTTCTAATAAGCTTTGCTAAAGTATCCAGTATCATTGTTGTTTAGAAGACCATGCTAATATATATGATATGTGTAAGCTTTTACAATTATTGTTATGCATCACATGCATAGCTTAAGTTGGACTTAACTTCTTGGGCATAGTAACGCAAGAAATTATGTTTCCCAAAATACCTTAGGGTTCCCAGCTCAACATGCAAATGAATACAGATAGGGCCACAGGGGTCCATTGGAATACCAAGAAATTTCCAGGTAGGCCACATTTTTCCTGGGTAGTGCAGCACATTACATGTAACATTATGTATTAAACAGGGTTTCCCCTCCTTGAACTCTGCAATCGGGGGCTAGTGCAGACAGTTAACAAGGTGGCCACACAGAACCTACTAGCAGCTTGCATACCGGCGAAGTTTGCAGCCAGCTAGCAGCAGAGAGTAGTGATAGAGCACACTAAGTCTCTCTCATGAAGGCTTCTTTGCAGTTACCAGTTACCAGCTCAGCATGGCCACATAACTCAGGCAGGGGCCAACTCCCACACTTGCTTAACCAGCTGACCTTGCAGACAGGATGAGGAAGAGATAATCTCATTGCCTTCAGAGTCCCAATTGATAGTGACAGGTACTTGTAGGTTTGCCTATGACTTATGTGATTATGTGTGCTTACCAGTGAGTTTGTCTGTAGTGAACTTGTGAGTATATGCGTGAGTGAGCTTGTATATAGTGAGCTTTTGAGTGTGTGTGCTAGTGAGCTAGTCTGTAGTGAGCTTGATAGTATGTGTGTTAGGGAGCTTATCTGCAGTGAGCTTGTATGTGCGTGTGTTAGGGAGCTTGGAATTGTTCATGAAAGTGAGCTTATATGTAGTGAGCTAGTGTGCATAAGTGAGCTTGTCTGTAGTGAGCTTTTATGTGTTAGTGAGCTTGTGTGTATGTCAGTGAGCTTGTATGTAGTGAGTTTGTGTGTGTCAGTGTTTCAGTGTTTCAGTGTTTCAGACTTTACCCTGCATTTTATATATATATATATATATATATATATATATATATATCTTTTTATTTAAGTATTTGTTTTATTTAAGCATTCTGCATTAAAAAGAGACAAGAAACATATAACTTTAAAGTCAAACACAACCCTTTAGGTGCACTTTTAAAGAGATGCTAAGTGAGAAATATGGGTATTACTTAAAGGTACTCATGTATGCTCCAGTCACACCCACTTTTAGCTATTATCCAATTCAAAATATGTCAAAATGGTGCCCTTCTTAGGTAACTGCAATTCATTATTATGTTAATGTATTGCCAGTATCTGTAGAGTTTATGTCCAGAAACATCTGAGTTTATATCCAGTGCTTCATGCTGGTCAAGTCAATCTGGGCTATCTCTGCCGTAACATTATAATTATTATTGACATTTATATAGTGCCAGCTTATTCCACAACACTTTACAATGTAATAAAGGGGGGAAATTAGCAATAAATGAGACAATTACAAAATGTTATGGGAATAAAGGTTGATGAGGACCCTGCTATAAAGAGCTAACAATCAAGAGGAGGCAGAGTATAAAAAATACAAAAAGAAGGGCACTGGAATCAACATTTAAATTTTTTTAAGAGATTCACGTTCTTTAAAGTTCAGTCACAATAAAGATACTTAGTGGTATGGGTTAATGAAAATCTTTAAAACTTTTTTTTTGTTTGTGAATGATAATTTCCATTCAGCGACATGACTTGACAATGTATAGATTAAAGATTGTACTTGCTTGACATATCTTTCTATCATTGTACTTTGTGTTACAGGCACAATCACACACATGCAATCTCTCATTGCAAATGGATCATACTTAGAAAATTATTATTATTATTATTATTGCAATTTATATAGAGCCAACAGATTCCGTAGCACTTTACAATATTATGAGAGGGGATTTAACTATAAATAGGACAATTACAAATAAACTTACAGGAACAATAGGTTGAAGAGGACCCTGCTCGATCAAGCTTACATTCTATAGGAGGTGGGGTGTAAAACACATTAGGACAGGAATTTGCAATCAAATAAGGTGGACTGCCCTTTAGGAGAGGGCAGGAGACAGGTATGTGAGGTATTGGTTAGTCTTGGAGGCCATAAGCTTTCCTAAAGAGATGGGTTTTAAGGCACTTCTTAAAAGATGCAAGACTAGGGGAGAGTCTGATGCTGGTAGGCAGGCTATTCCATAGGAAGGGAGAGACCGAGAAGGGACATACCAATGGATCTGTGAGGAGATATAAGAGGGGCTAGAGTTGTTCAGTGCTTTATAGGTGTGAGTTAGTACCTTGAATTGACTCCTATAGCACACAGGAAGCCAATGTAAGGACTGGCAGAGGGGTGAGGTGTGAGAGAAACGACTATAGAGGAAAATCAGTCTAGCAGCAGTGTTCATTACGGACTGTAGGGGTGCAGTACGGCTTTTGGGAAGACCAATCAGGAGAGGGTTACAGTAATCCATGCGGGAAATTACTAGAGCATGGACAAGCTCCTTGGTAGTATCTGGTGCAAGAAAGGGGCGGATGCGGGCTATGTTTTTAAGATGGAATCTACAGGATTTGGCAACATGCTGGATGTGAGGCTCAAAGGTGAGACCAGAGTCAAGTATGACGCCAAGACAGCGCGCTTGCAAGGATGGACTGATGTTGGTACCACAAACTTGAAGGGAGAGCGAAAGAGGAGGATCAGTATTAGGAGGAGGAAAGACAAGGAGCTCAGTTTTTGAGAGATTGAGTTTCAGAAAGCGGGAGGACATCCAGTCAGAGTTGGAAGAAAGGCAAGCAGTGACACGTTGCAGGACGGCAGGGGAGAGGTCCGGGGAGGAGAGATATAGCTGGGTGTCATCAGCGTACAGGTGGTAGTGGAAGCCAAAAGAGGTAATGAGTTTACCAAGAGAGGCAGTATAAAGAGAAAATAGAAGGGGACCAAGGACGGAGCCTTGTGGGACTCCAACCGAGACAGGGCGAGGGGAGGAGGTATCATTAGAAAAGGAGACACTGAATGAGCGTTGGGAGAGATAAGAGGAAAACCACTAGAGGACAGAGTCACAGAGACCAAGCGATTGAAGAGTTTGAAGAAGGAGAGCATGATCAACGGTGTCAAAGGCCGCTGAGAGGTCAAGAAGAATTAGTATGGAGTAGTGGCCTTTGGATTTAGCTGTGATTAGGTCGTTAGTGACTTTGATAAGGGCAGTCTCTGTAGAGTGGAGAGGGCGGAAGCCAGATTGAAGGGGGTCAAGGAGAGAGTTGGAATTGAGGAAATGAGACACACGGGTAAAGACAAGTCTTTCCAGAAGCTTTGAGGAAAAAGGGAGCAGGGATATGGGACGGTAGTTAGAGGGGGTGGATGGGTCGAGGGATGTTTTTTTTAGTATAGGTACTACAGTGGCATGTTTAAGGTCAGCAGGGACGATGCAAGAAGAGAGCGAGCAGTTGAAGATGTGTGTTAGAGAAGGCACGAGACAAGTGGAGAGAGATCTGATAAGGTGAGATGGGACCGGATCGAGCGGGCAAGTGGTGGGGCGAGAGGAGCAAAGAAGAGCAGCCACCTCTTGGTCAGTAGCTGGGGAGAATGTCTGAAGGGTAGGAAAGGCATGATCTATGTGTGATTGAGAAACAGAAAGGCAAGGAGGGGAGAATTCTTTCCGTAGCTGTTCAATGTTGTCAGTGAAGTAACATGCAAAGTTATCAGAAGTAAGGTTAGTTTTGGGGGTGGCCACAGCAGGGCGAAGAAGAGAATTAAAGGTGTCAAAGAGACGCCTGGGGTTGCGGGAGCATGAACTAATGAGAGAGGAAAAATAGGACTGTTTGGCAAGGGCAAGGGCTGCACTGTATGAACACAATATGAATCTATAATGGATAAAGTCTGATTGGGTACGAGACTTCCTCCAGGAGCGTTCAGCACAACGGGAGCATCTTTGCAGGTAGCGCGTTGATTTAGTATGCCATGGTTGGGGGCGGGTCCTCCTCGAGGTGCTTGTTTGGAGTGGCGCTGCAGTGTTCAAGGCAGATGTAAGAGTAGAGTTATATATGGAGATGGCCAGTAAAGGACAGGAGAGGGAAGGGATGGACAGCAGTTGTGAATCAATGTCAGCTGACAACTGTTGGAGATCAAGAGAATTAAGGTCCCTCCTGAGTTGAGGGGGGTTAGGCTGAGGCTGTTGCGTGAGGGGGTACGCAAGAGCAAATGATAAGAGGTGGTGATCAGAGAGTGGATATGGAGTGTTGCAGATATTAGTTACTGTACATGCATAAGTGAAGATTAGGTCAAGGGTATTGCCAGCTACATGGGTGGGAGAATTTGCCCACTGTGATAGCCCGAGGGAGGAAGTCATTGAAAGTAGTTTAGTGGCTGCAGAAAACTGTGCATTGTGGGAACATGTCGAACCACGTTACTACCCTGCAGAGATATAGTAGCAGTTTCTCTTGCACTATTAACCGTTTAGTAATATAATAAAGAAAATTAACATAAAGAGATTGTAATTTGTAATCCAAAAAGAAAACAATATGTTAATATTGTTACTTTTCTGTATTAACTATTATAGCCTGAAATTACATTTAAAAAAAATAATAATTATAATAAAAAAATAAAAAAACTCACAGACCTTGATAACACAATAATCATTATCTCCTTGGTCTTTGAGACATCTTTGTAACCTCCTATCTATTTACCAAGACTGCTTCTAATGTAAAGAAACACATTTTTAAACATGTTTTAGCCCAATGGGGGAATGTTGTGTCACTTGCATAAGATTATGAAAAAAATATATAATATTGTCAGGATATTTTTTTTTTTTTTAGCCAGTATTGAAAGATTAGGTTAGATGTTGATGCTGTGCTTGCTCCAAAAAAAGAACACAGGAAGCTGTAAAGAAGATGGCCCTCTGATTTGCTCATAAAATAGATATTTGCCCATTCAATATGGTGTCATATCTACAATGTACTCAAGTATGCTTGTATACTAATCCTTCTACAATACAAGTGAATCACTTAAAAGTATCTATAGATAAGGAATGTAACAATTGCTTTTTATGTTATAAGCTCAGCATTGATGATTCCAATAGATTTGTTTCAGTTAGTTAATTAGCAGTTTGATTGGATGTACTAGTTCTGACAATCTTTATCAATCTCACAATCCATGTTATTATAGGTACATCATGTTTCTGTACCAATTTCTGTACCAATTCCATCGATATCCCAAACTTTGCTGTCAAATGCTTTAATGATTTGTTTTCATTACATCAGATGAAACTGATTTATGACATACAATCCGTCCTCCAATTAGAAAACAAGTTCCTAATTAGTCCTTCATTAACTAAGATGGGATCAATACAAGACAAAGAGTGAGCAAGTCAAAATGTATCACTAATCAAACAGTTTCAATGTGCAACAGTTAAGGCTGTTTCAAATGATGTCTAACGAGTATGCTAAACCCGACATAAAAAGCAGCAAAATTCTTTGGTCCAAAAATAAAAATTATATTTTAATAGAAAAAGTAGTGATGTTTATTGGTAAAATTTCACTGAGGTTTATAAAACTGCTGATGTAAAAAAATGTGTAAGACTGACTCCTAATCGTTGAGCCTCACAGGAAATCAATGAGAGACAAGTTTGTCTTTCAAAACGCCAAAGAAAAGTTCTAAACAGCTCAATTTTAAAATACACGTTTCATCTTAAAACAACCTTAAAAGAGAACATTTGTTCATGTTATACTTCTTTTAATTTTGCTGAAGTTGCTACACAATAATTATTTGTTTTGTTTTTTTTGCTTTTGAGTTTTTCATAAAGATAAAATTATAAATAGAATGTAGCACTCCTCAGTTTAAGAATATCCTCTTCAATAGTGACATAAAGGGGGGTTTATTTATTGCAGTCCTGTCATTTTTTGGTGTCTTTGCATATTTTGTAAAGCCTACTTAATGTGACATCCCTGCTTAGGGTGAGAAGGCCGTTGGTGCAATGGAGGTTAGTTATATTTACCTGAATCTGTCATAGGGACTGCCATCTTCTGTCTTCATCCACTAGCTGCCCCATGAGTCCCCATGGGCTAAGTCTTATGATCTGCGAGAATGAGACTGATCCCCATAGTTATTGCTAGTAAAGGCTGGGGAACTTACAGAACGTCATCACAGCTTTATCACCTATGCAAATTACCATGGGCCAAAGTAGTCCTTATTTGTCTTATAACCTTTGACTGCGGAATTTCAATAACATTTCAACACAATCAATGTGAGCATTTCATAAAGTAAATTTATAAAATACTCCACATTTTTGGTTAGGTAACTGAGACACTTTAACTGATTCACAGATGCTTCTTGAAGTCTTGGATGGACATCCAATATTACATGTTTTTTTTTCCCAGAAGAATGCAACCAGGAGAAACAAATGTGACAATGGCAGTGACTACTTTGTTTCATAGTTGAGACTAAGTTTGGCAAAATGTGGCAATTTCAAGACACTGTGCCATTTCCCATAATTTATCACTTGCAAGAACTGGTAGGAATGGGTATTTACTCATACAATACATATCTTACAAGCAATGTCAATGTTAATGGCGCTCATCTGTGTATATCATTGACATGCTGGTATCAGGGTCAACCAGTCGTAAAATTCCATAATTAAAACATTAAAAAAAAAAGTAAAACGATACCCCACTCTCTAATGAAAAAATACTGAAAACACAATTTGGCAATAACTCAATAGGATAATTTCCCCAAAAAAATATTTTTATGACCCATAGAAAAAGCTTTAAAAAATTACAGACTACCTAAACACAGAGGGTGATAGCTCTTTTGCCCGATGTGCAACTCAATCTGCAGAAACAGTGCAGTTACTAAAAAAATAAACAAAATAATATAAAATCAACAGAAGATATCAGATTGCCCCCGTAAAGAGCATCTGTATAATATTACAAAGGAATAAGATAATATTGTTGAAACAGTTCCTTAAAGGGACACTCCAGGCACCCAGACCACTTCAGCTCATTGGAGTGGTCTGGGTGCCAACTCCCACTACCCTTAACCCTGCAAGTGTAATTATTGCAGTTTTTTTAAAACTGCAATAATTACCTTGCAGGGTTAAGTCCTCCCCTAGTGGCTGTCTATTAGACAGCCACTAGAGGACACTTCCTGCTTCATAGCACAGGTTTTCTGTGCTAGAGCGTCGCTGGACGTCCTCACGCTGTGTGAGGACCTCCAGCGTCGCTCTATTCCCCATAGGGAAGCATTGAAATTAATTTTCAATGCTTTCCTATGGGGTGCGCTAATGCGCATGCGCGGCATTGCCGCGCATGCGCATTAGGTCTCCTCGGCCGGCGGGCGAGATCAGTCTCGCCCACCGGCCGACGTAACCAGAAGGAGGAGCGGCGGGGGAGGAGGAAGCAGCGACGTGGGACCTGTCGCTGCCCCTGGTAAGTGACTGAAGGGGTTTTCACCCCTTCAGCAACTGGGGATTGGGGGGTGGGAGGGAGAGAGAGCCTCCAGTGCCAGGAAAACGGATTGTTTTCCTGGCACTGGAGTTTCCCTTTAAAGTTTCATAATTTTTAAAGCTTTTAAATATTATACATATTTCTTTGAAGTGACCCCCAACAGTTGGTTAGAGATCCAAAAGCAGCTTAGAATGCTGAAAATGTGGGGGAAATGGCAATGGCATGAAAAAAATCTTGCCTCCAAGGCCCAAATAATGGATTTCACTGTTGTATCACTCATTGAAGAAAATAATATTTTGAAAACCTCCAAGGCGAAATAATAATCACAGAAAAAAAAAGCAATAAAAATAATGAAATAAATGCCAGCTATTCACTGCCCAAATTATGGGGTAGAATACCTAATTGTCTATTTGTATATATTAAAATGGAGGATCCCTATCCTTAAACTAACACACTTACTTGAACGTGAAGCAAAACTTGAAGACTTTAACAATAAATAAATTTCTGGTGGAAAAAAATGCAATGCTTGTATGGGAACTAAGGTTACTTGTAGTGATTGTTCAAATTCTCCGGAGGCTCCGTGATACAAGTAGAGCAGACACATTGTCAAGAGCAGGACAGTGCTCTATTAAAGGTGAGTTTAACTTTTTTTTTTTTTTTACACATTCGGCCAATAATCTAATAGTTAAAGAGAACACCCTAATGTTGTGAAAAATATATATTTATATATATTAAATCATAATTTATAATTTATATAAATTATTTATGAATATATATATTTACAAAAATAGATAAACCAGTTTTTGTATCACATACTTCTGCCTTTTAAATTCTATCTAGGTCATATATTTTCCATTATTTGTCTGCCTTTCTAATTCCGACACTAAATTCAACTTGCATCTCAAATCTCTCCTCCAATTAGAGGTTAATAAAATGTATAGTTTGTCCTGATTATGTGTATCAAAAGAAAAGTGGGTATTGATTTTAAAGACCGGCTAGGCTTTTTCGTTCTGGGAAACTAAACTAAAATGGCTGCAGAGAACCAAAGTTTTGTATCAGGTAAAAAAGAAGACTTAAATTGTTATTCGCCGTGTTAGGAACAAAAGAATGTCAGCCACCCTAAATGAGCCTCTATCGTTATAGTTTCTTTTAGAGTGGAAACAAGTTAATTCAATGCTTCAAGAATAAAAAATATTGTGTTGTGACAAATGCATTCACAAAATAAAAAATGGAGCATTCACTGATTAAACCACAGTTAATCCCCTAGTGTGCAACTCAATATTTGCTCTTTGATGTTGCTCTTCATCCAGAAGGAAGGTCAAACACTACCAAATATGCACTGCATTAACTCTGTGAACTGGGCTTGCAAGACGTGCAAGAAAAATTAGGAGGAATACAAAGGAGCTGTGGAATAATCCCCTTAATTAATTATGTTTACAGCAACAATAGTTCACTGTTGTACTTTTACCTAAAGACAAATAGCAATCAGGACACATATATAATTAGCCGTTATTGGATAAAGAAAACTTATATAACCTTTCTTTTTCTCTGTTTGGGATATGTTAATGTCCAAATCCTGTGTTTGCCCATATAAGCCCTCAAGGCATTAATTATTTGGTTATTACCAACGCACTTATTCATTGAAGTAAACCTAGATACAGTATTTATATCAGAATTTGCCTCTGTAACGTTAAAGGGAAACTATTGTTTCCCTGGCACTATAACTCCCTATTGTGCCCCTCTCCATAGCACCCCCCATATAAGGAAGGGGTTAAAAAATCACTTACCTGATTCCATGCTCTGCTTTTGCTTCTCCTCCACAGATGTCAGCTGGCGGGGAGCAATGGCTGTGCTCGCATTAGGACTTCCACCATAGTAAAGCCTTGTATAATGTTTTCCTATTAGATTTTGGGGGACGCTGCATGTCCTCATGCATTGCGTGAGGATGTCTAGCATAAGTTAGGCAACCAAAAGTCGCCTAACAAACCGTAAGTCCCTCTAGTGGCTATCTGGTAGACAGCCACTAGAGGTGGAGCGAGCTAACCCTCAAAGGTAATTAATTATTGCAGTTTATAAGAAATAAATGCAATAATGATCTTTGCATGGTTATGGGACCGGGACACTGTACTCAGACCACTTCAATGAGCTGAAGTGGTCTGGGTGAGTATAGTGTCTATTTTATGCTGAGGAGAATTAAAGAGTATTTCATTTAAAATTTAAAGATGAATTTTAAAGGGACACTCTGCACACCTAAAATATGTTGGCTTGCTAAAAATCTTTATGTGTGAAGAGTGTGTCCTCATATTTTCATATTACAAAAAGTGCTGATTTCAATTGAAATTGGCACTTTTATAAATTAACCTTGTTACACCCCCCTGGCTGTGAATCAGATAGCCGGTCCTGTTACTTCCTGGTTCATTTAGTTCAGTGGAGCAAAACTCACTTAGCAGGCAGTTGCTCAAAGCATATACCTTGCAAAGGCTTCACATTGAGCTGGATTGGGAAATCTGTGATTGGATAGAAACAGAAAGTC
This sequence comes from Pelobates fuscus, assembly GCF_036172605.1. Classification (NCBI taxonomy): domain Eukaryota; kingdom Metazoa; phylum Chordata; class Amphibia; order Anura; family Pelobatidae; genus Pelobates; species Pelobates fuscus. The sequence continues at coordinate 152,052,810 of NC_086324.1, read as the reverse complement.
GGGGCTGGGAAAAAACGTGAGTGTTTGCAAAGGCAGCAGACAAGTGAATTGCAGTTTTTAGATGTACCTCCAATGAAAAAATAAAAAAATTAAATGCATGCATGTTTCCTTTTGGAGTATATCTAATAAACAGTGATTTTTGGTAGTTTTGTATTTAGGAAGTGAAGTCAAACTAACGTCAAAATTAGCTCAGTCTGAAAGTTGATTTAGTAAGTCAATTAGCTAAGCTTTACCTGCAAAGCTCAACACAAGAAAGTGCAAGTTATACACATTATTATCAGTCCTCAGTAGACTGTATCTTTTAGTATACCTGACGATTGGACCTTGCAAACACTAGTGAAGAAAATTGTCTGATAAAATGGGCAAACTAATTTAGAATGATTGGAATGAACCACCCTACAGTATTCTAGGCATTAAACATTTTCTAGCTGCTCAGCAACTGACTTCAAATAACAGGCAAACCTTTGATGTAATAGCTAGTTGTTACAGACTATCTAAGGCATATTTTGGATAAGTACTGTAAAGAACAATCTATTACAATGTCAAATTCCTTTAGGAACCTGAATCTCCCCAGAATCTCAACCTACATGGACATGATCTATACACCAAAACCGCTTCATTAAGCTAAAGTTGTTTTGGTGCTTTGAGTATCCCTTTAACCCCTTAAGGACCAAATTTCTGGAATAAAATGGAATCATGACATGTCACACATGTCATGTGTCCTTAAGGGGTTAATGATATTGACATGCATTACATCATTCTGTTATTTACAGGGCTATTTGCGAAAGTGAGAATTCAAAGTGAATACAAAGTGATTTTTAAGTTGAAAACAGCCAAACTGAAAAAAATCTCTGTCAACAGTTCTTTCAGTTTAGATACTCTGGCCTTGAATATGAAATTCACTTTAAATTCTCACTTTCGCAAATAATTCTTGTAACGGATCGCGATACTCCAGCTGAGTATATCCGTGAAGAATCTCCCAAGTCCGAAGCGCATTAATGATTATAGTGAATATAGCTCCCAATCCCCCAAACATTAGCCTAGACTTAATGAAGGGATGCAACGATCTGTTTAATACAGGCTCAATGGCCTGCTTTTATATAATACAGGGACACAGTAAACATGCCCATGACACTCCCATAAACACACCCACAAAATGTCCCCAAAATGCCATGTCACCGTGACTAAGCATAAAATGACAAATTATAGAAAACACACATAATAGATATTTCGCATAGAGGAACCCCCATAGTTTATACGAAGCCTGGATCTGAGCGCCCAAGTTGTTCAAATAGCACTCAGATCCCACGAATATAGCCAAATCATCACCGGGTGAAGTTTTGACCGACCGCTCACAAGGCGCCTGCCCGGAATAGTTCCATAGTTTTAGATGTAGTGGTCGGTCATGTTAGGCAGTTCCAATCATGTATCAATCACGTTAACTTACTTTAAAAGTTTTTATCTCCTGCTCCGTAAATTGATTTTTTTATTATATACAGGAGGCTCCTGCAGGGTCTGGCGAACTATTAAACGAGCAGGAGATATGGAAATCTAAATTAAACAGAATTTGCAATAACATGTAAACATTAAATGACTCTTCACAGGAAGACTTTGCAAGTCACATGCAAAGAGGTGTGGCTAGGGTTGCATAAACAAAGTGATTTAACTTCTAAATGGCAGAGAATTGAGTACTTAGACTGCAGGGACATGATCTAAACACCAAAATGTCTTTATTAAACTAAAGTTGTTTTGGTGGTTATAGTGTCCCTTTAAGCAAGTGTTTCTATATTTGTCATTATTCTGTGATATATTTAAGACTGGGTCTGTAGTTATGGGAGGGGCTTCGGCCCCCTTTTTAAGGGCCTCCAATCCTCTCTCACTTACCGTTATTGGTCTGGCGGGTTGCCCCTCCCACCACTCCCTCTTTTCACATCGCCCTCTTTATTATAGGCCTACTGCATTGTTGGTTCAGGCACACCATAACCGACTGGTGTTATTAACTATAATATTTTATACGAATTATATGTTATCTAAACCCTTACGGCAATATTGCCCTGACCACAAATATATATCCTGTTAAAGGATTACTCCAATCCTTTTTTTTTTTTTCGAATAATGCATTATACTTTAGGTTCCCCTCCCCCTTAGACCTACTGGAAAAGTTAATAGAATAAATCTTTAGTTCCCATAACCCAGCTCCGAGCAACGCTCCCGGTGCTTCATGACATAATGGGAGCCAAACATAGGTCCAATCAAATACTTCTCATAGATGGACCATTTAACTGGTTCTGAGCCACCGAAGAGAGAGGGAGTGGGAAGGGAAAGAAGGGATGGGGAAGGGTGGAAGGAAAAATAGTGAATGGTATAGGGAGGAGGGAGGGTGGCAGATAGGGAGGGAGGGAAGACACAAGCTTCCCCTTGCAGGCTTCACCTGCAAGGGAGAAGCATTGATAGCCTGTTTCCAGCGTTCAGTGCACACTGATGACAGATGTAAACTATGCACAGAATTGACATTAGGCAGTCCAGAACAGTTCTGTGCTGCCTACGTCATGTGTGCCAGGGATTTAACTATCCCCTAGCACAGAATTGCAAATAACTCTGGATGTGCAGTGTTTCAAACTAAAACACTGCACATCCCGACGCCTGCCATCCGACCACTACAACCACTTCAAAAAGCAAAAGTGATCATCGTGGTTGAAGTAACCCTTTAAGTCTAACCCACATTTGAGACTAGCCTGGGGCTGTACCTTTACTCCCTTCGTAAGTTGAGGAATCAAGATATTAATGTGCAAATTGGCTTTTACAGTTCCCAAGTATATAAATATTTAATGGTGGTTAACCTGTAAACGAGATCGATGGGTTCTCATGTTCTTGGGGTAATTTCCACATCAACACACTTTCTTTTTAATCCACCAAAAGCAGGTATATTGATACAATGTAAAAATAATACGCACAGTTTTAAATCCCTTCAATGAAATCATCAGAGCTCCATGAGGACTATGTAAATATTGAAAATGCAATTCAGTTGTAACATTGGATACCGAGAGACAGCATTTATCATATTCTGTATAACACTCAGCAAAATATTATGTGAAAAAAAAGTCAAGTAATTAATGAATGAGTTAAAAATGTCAGACCTAATTCCCCTATTTATCTTACATCCTGCACTTTCTTATAATGCCTCTGCAGTCGGAATTACATCAATATAATTCCATGTTCTATTGATTAGATTTGAAAAACCATTTTGTAATAAATGTACATATGCATCAAGTATTCTTGGCTTTTGTCAGGGGGTTACTACTGGGAATTAACTGACATTGAAAAAGAAGAATCAGAAGGAAATTTAAATGATACAACAAAACTGCATATCATTTTGTCCTACAATGAAACAGCTTGCTACAAAATTATGATTAAGGTTAGAGCTGGAAAAGATGAAATCTGCTTATAAAATGAATGGCACATACTTTCGTTGCTGCTACCATAAGGATCATATCAAGTGGCTCATGGAAGAACGGGCTATGTCATTAAAGCTGATTGGGAGCTGTTCTGACAAGGCAGGGCAGGTAGAAATGGATACCTCTTCTTTCAAGAGAGGTTACCAGAAATCTATATCTATTTATCTTTGCCGATTGCTTCTCAGGGCTTATTTTAGTAGCAGATATTTGAAGGGTTTATTTCATTTAGATATAGGAAATGTGAAAGAGACTGACCTGCTCAGATAAAGCTGACATAACATCTCACAGAGCCATAGCTCAAATAAGATCGTGTTCAAAATGGAATTCCCGTGGGTCTCCAACAGAGGAAAGCATAAAATGCCACAAATATTCGATAGCTACATTTTTCTGGAAGTTTCATTAAGGAACACAATCTATCTGCACCATTTGAAAAAAAATTCTTCAAATTCATTTTTATTGATTATTATAAATGTAGTTGTTAGTTTACCCCTATTTGTTCCTCCATTTTTGTTTTATGTGCCCGGCTATAAATAATTTGAAACAAAATCAAATATTAAACAAATGAATTAATAAATAAATAGATAAATAAATAGATACAGGTAAATGGGCACTCTAATCACCATAAACACTACAGCTCATTGCAGTAGTTAAGGTGCACAATGTATTTTTTAATCAGAATTTTAAAGGTCTATAGTGGGCAGATACCAATTAATAGACATGTGCAATTTGTTTTGGTCCAAATGTAAATTCAGACTAATTTTGGCAATTTGGACATTCGGATGCTTCCGAATGTCTGAATGGCCGAATTGACGAACTGCCGAATTCCCGAATTTCGGAAGTGCCGAACCGAAGTGCCGAAGTGCCGAGTTGCCGAAGTGCCAAATTGCTGAAATCCCAAATTTGGGAAGTGCCGAAGTCCCGAATTGCCGAAGTCCCGAATTTTTTGCCCATGCACATCTCTACCTATTAAGTTCCTCTCTATCCCAAGCTGAAGTAAGTTGGACTTGAAATTACTTTAACTAATCGTTAACTAATATATCCCTGTATGACTATCATTGATAAGACAAATAAACAAATCAATATACCTAAATACAATATGTTATCTTGCAAAATATATAATTTCATATGTGTGTATGTGTTCGCGTGAATGTGTGTGTCATTGTTTGTGTATGTTTGTGCATCCATGTGTGTGAGTTTAAAGTCCAGTTTCCAGAAATAGATAATATTAATGCGTCCTCTCTGCATTGTCTTTTTCAGGTTATTTCGATAGCTTCTGAATTCCAGAAACACATTATTACATCCCCAGGCTGCTGCATGTAACAATAGGCAGCTTCAACTGAAATGCCTAATAGACTGGATTGCTTGTGCTACAGGTGAAAAAATAATTGAGCCTCGTCCTAACTTTCATAAAAATCAATCTGAAGCAAAAAGTATTATATTTTTAAAGCGAATGTAGAGTTTTCCTTCCTGTTCTGAAATGAAGTAATAAAGAGGATCTCCACCTCCCTTCTCCGTCTCTTAGAAGTTTAGACAATTGTTTTTTATCTTGCCACTTGATATAGCGTCTGGCTTCATTTTTCCTACACATTCCAGCTCCTCGCGCCTTAAATTTTCTGGCGTGCATTAATTAGGGACGCTTTTGTGTATCTTTTAGCAGCGTCCTCCATTTTACTCTGTTTGCATAGCACTAATAAAAACAATATTTCAGTATAATGGCTTCACAGCTCAATGAAAGTTAAAGGAATGTTTTCGCCTCCGATTAGAGAGGCAGTCAAAAAACTGCTGAACGCAGGAATAGACCAGCAGTGTAAATCAGTGGAGGTCCTAGACACATGCTTGTTCCCTGATAAAAAAGAGATCTGCTTGACAGTTTTACTATTCCATTGTTTGTTATGGTATTAAAATAAAAAAGTAAATAAATTAAAAAGAAAAAAGAATAGCTTTATTCCTTAAATAAACATGAAAGTGATATTAGACTCATAAGAAGGGTTCAGTAGGTATTTACTAAGCAGCAAAATTATTTCAGGGTTTTCAACGAATTCAAAGAGAATTTCAAATTTAAGGTTAAACTAGTCAAACTGAGAAAAATGTGTAAGTCAACTATGTTTTAAATTCAACTACTCTGGCCTTAGATTTGAAATTTACTTTGAATTCACTTTGAATTGTCACTTTAGTATATAACTCTGTTTGATTATTGATTGAAGTTGACATCGGTAGGAAAAGAAAGGCATTTTTAATGTTTTGCTTTTGACTTCTCATTGAAGTTTCCACCATATATTGAGACTTTTTTTAATTTATTTTTTAATTATTATTATTATTCTTTATTTAAAACTTTTTTCCAGGTTGTCACATTGCATACTGTAAATAAAAGCATGACCTAAACTATAAGAAAATTAGACAAATAAAACAGTATATTGCCTGAGAATAACTGGAGCAAGGATTTATATATATATATATACAAAAAATAGCTCAGCAGGGCACTCCTCCTTAATCCAAAATATTAGAAAGTATTTAAATGCCTAGGTGCAATCCCGCGTAGTATATAAATAAAGTAATAAAGGGAGCACACTAGGTCTTCATTAAAGTGAATCAAAAGTATTTACTGTATTACAAAGAATACATGAACTGTGGGTAACAGAAATCAACGTTTCGACCCTCCTGGGTCTTTATCAAGATCACAGTGACATATGAGAAATAATATCAATAGATACAGAAGTGTACAATATGCTTACCAATGGAATGATCATACAGCCGACAGACTGAGGAACCCAGAAGTGAAAGACACCACGTGGGATCGTGCGTGTGACGTGTCACGTGAGTGACGTGGTTGCTAAGCAACTAAACGAAAAGTGTATACATAACCCGGTTGCGAGGAAACCAAAGAGTCAGTCACTACGCATGCCTGGGATAACATATGGAGGAGAGAACATAACCACTCCAAACCAAACTCTGCAAAAACTATCTGGAATCTATTAGTGCAAATATATAAATGTGTAGTGGAGCAAACGTGCATAATAATATATAAGTAAATAAAACATGGTGCAGTGATGAAAATAGACAAGAAGTCTATATGCAGGATGGGTTAAAAAAAGTGGAAGCTTGAATACAATATAAAGACACTATATACTGTGCAATAATTGTTATTTTGCTATAACCATAAACCTTAGGAATATTAGTAGCACAGTATTTGATGAAATGCTTTGAGTCTATCATATTTAAACATAAAAGTAGGAGCATGCAATGTTATCAATAAACAATCAAAATATTTATAGATCTATCAACTCAATGCAATCTACAAGCTATTTTAGAATCTGGACCCAAATATTCTTTAAGGCTAAGCAAATTATTTTATTATATAATAAGGCTTAATGACCATATAGTACTCCAAGTAAGTAATAAGTATACATAGGAGAAAATCTTATTATGATGACAATAATGGCATTGGGCATTGGGCATTGGGCATTGGGCAGTCCAGATCTAAATGCTTAAAGAAAAAATATATACATAGCTTTATCGAGGAGAAAGGGAACATAAACTGTACTAACTTAGTCTAGATGAAAGGAAGTACTATAGGCAAACCAAAAGGTAGATCTCCAAATTTCTAAACAAGACCTATCAAATCTATAATTTTATAAACACGGTGTGCTTTTATTTTTGATAGTTTTAACAACATTTAAAGTAATAAAGTTTGTTTACTTTTAATTTGGTTCCCGATTCTTCTGGTTATTTCCTTGTTCCAGTGAATGGAATGCATCTATAGTTTAGAGCCAACCTTTAAAATGGCTCTGTAAACTGTGAGTGTTCATTTTAGCTTATTACCTCAATATGTATATTTACTAATTACACTATGATATCTTTTATGTTTGTACCATAAAGCGTCTATTTATGATTTTAAAGGGACCTATATTTCATATACTGAAAAGGTAAATTATAATCATTGTGTACACTTTTACCATTTTTCTACATGGATACTGAAATGCCTTTAATTTTGAGGTTGTTGCATATTATCCATAGCATCCAGCCAGGCATGCATAGCCTTGTGTGAGGTTTGTAGGTGTCAGATCTGTTCTGCTGCATCTACATGGCACTTCAAGAGGGAGGACACATCTTCGTCCATTACTTTCACTTTGCCGGCAATAGCTGTCAGCTCCTCCTGCATTACTGCCAGAGTGGCATGGAAGAAGGCATATATGTTGACTATCATGTCCATTATACCACCTTCGGAGGAGGATAAGCCACAATGGTCAAGCTGCTCCGCCTTGTTTGACCTAGGGCTAGTCTGAAAGAGGTCTCCGATGTTCCAGCTTCCCTTCTCAGAGAGGGTTTTGATCTTCTTCGACTTTTTCTGCGTGATGTCTCAGGCATCAGGGGTACTGATATGGCCGAATTGTGCTCGGTAGGAGACAAAATCGGCTGTTAATCATGCAGTGAGGCTGGAGCTCCCCCCTTTGGTGAGGACTTACCCTTAATGTGGGATGAAATTAGGAGGAGATAGCATGGCTAAATGCCATATTAATACTCTGGAAGGTTTAAGAAGATGCAAATCACAAAAAAGAAAAATTCAGCTGTACTTTTGGATGACAACATAGTCCATAAAACTTCAGGTGAAGACAACTTCCTGGCAATATCCCCAAATACGTTCTGAGCATTACTTTCTTAGATGCAAAACCAGTCAACAGTTTTTGTTTTGGAAAAAAAAAAGACGTTTTGCAATATATTTTTTTTTTACCCACAAACAAATCACACTAAATCCAAATATTTAATCAAATATTTGATTTAAAATAATTTTGCAATTAAATACTCATGTCTAGGGAGGGTAAGGTCTTTATATTTCCTCCTTAACATTTGGTAGGAATGTCCTCTCCTCTGAGTATAGTGAAGATTATTTAGTTGGGTTCATGCACTTGAGCATTGGTTCCCAAGCCAGTCCTCACGACCCACCGAAAGTCCAGATTTTGTCAATATCTGCATTGGAATAAAAAAAGGGAATACATAAATTCTGGATTGTTTGTGGGCCATGAGGACTGTTTTTAAACCACTGCCCTTGATAGTATTTTTCTAGAGCGGGACAGCTTAATTTTCCCAACATTGATACCGTTTCCATCACAGAAACTCCATTCACAATTCATTTTACTGAGCATAAAATAATTATTTTAGAACCATTGTTGTAGCAACATGCTGAAGGAGTATTGAATGTTAATTGCACGTCATAAATGTGCAATTAGAATTAGAAATTACACTTAGAAATTAAAATTAGAATTAGAAAGATTTCAGCATTTTTATAAATACATTCAGAAACACCTCCCTGCCTGAGCTAACGAAAGTGGCAGACATGCTCTGCTTGAGTGTACCTGCCTTCTTCCCATTGCTATTCCACTGATCTCACCTTAGGTCACAGCCTTCCTGACCACAGACACAGCACACCTGAGAGAGAGCAGACACAGAGTGAGAAGACTCAGACCCTTCTCAATGTCCATGTAAAGAAACTGAGCATCTCTTCTGGAGAAAGAGGGAAGGGCTTGCAAACACTACTGGTATAAGAAGTGCTGCTTGTGCGGGCTCTTTTTATATATACACCCTAATGACTATATGCATAAATAAATGCATGCATATATTAATTGGGGTATATCTACTAAATAGTGATATATTATTTTTTTTTTTTTTTTTTTAAATACATTTTCGTGTGGAGTGTTCCTTTAAAGAATCATCAACTACGTGCTTTGCTTACCTTTGGTATATAAAATGAATGACACTATTAAATGCTTACAAAAAATATTTCTATTTACCAATTACCTTTTTTCATTTTTTTTTATATTTTTACTGCCAAACTGGGAAATAGCTGGATGTATTTCTCCATATGTATTTGAATATTTATGAGCTAGCCTTTATGCCATCCTACTTTTATTCAAAAGCCTTCAGTTGTGTTGTGTGTGCTGTCTACGAAGTTCCCATGACTTCTCTGAAATCACAAATATTAAGTTCCCGCTGTTCTTTATAAAAACTGAACACATCTCTCCAACTGTTCACACAATAAAGAGCTTTATATCCTTGAACGTATTATAAAATTTCTTGTCCTCTATACAATATAATTAGGATAGAACTCTTAGATCTTTTTAACAGGTACATTAAAACAAATTATACATAATGACTCAGATTAACCCAAGTGGTTTTTCGCTTTCTTTTCTTTCTTTTTATTTATAAACTTAAAATGAATTCATTGTCAGAAACGGAAATAAATAATTTGCAGTAAATCACATTATTTGAGGACAAACGTATTATGCAGAAAAGGAATCATTGAACAATAATAAAACAATTAGGTCAATTTTCTCTCTTAGCTAACCATGAATATTAAAGGAGCATTGCATAATTTTTCTTTAAAAATCTGTGCAACACCTTAAACTCTTTGTCATGTTCCTCAAACCATTCGTGAACAATGGTTGCAGTGTGGCAGGGTGCATGATCCTTCTGCAAGAGGTCACTGCCATGTGGGAACACTATTGCCATGTAGGGGTGTACATGGTGGGCAACAATCTCTAGGCAGGTGGTACATGTCACAAGTAACATCCACATAAATGCCAGGACCCAATGTTTCCCAGGAGAACATGCACACATGCCTCCACATGCCTGCCTTCATCCCATAGTGCACCCTGCTGCCATATCTTCCTCAGGTATATGACGCACACACACTTGGCCGTCTACTGAACTAAAAAAAAACATGATTCATCAGAGGAGGCACCCTTCTTTCATTGCTCCATGGTCCAGTACTGACAATCATGTCCCCAATGAAGGTGCTTCTGGCATTGGACAGGGGTAGTGATGTACCGAACTGTTCGCCGGCGAATAGTTCCTGGCGAACATAGCGTGTTCGCGTTCGCCGCGGCGGGTGGACACATGCGCGGTTCGATCCGCCCCCTATTCGTCATCATTGAGCAAACTTTGACAATGTGCCTCACGGTCAGCAGACACATTCCAGCAAATCAGCAGCAGACCCTCCCTTCCACACCCTCCCACCTCCCTCCCAGCATCCATTTTCGATTCATTCTGAAGCTGCATGATTACTGAGAGGAGGGAAAGTGTAGCTTCTGTTCATTAGATAGGGAAATTGATAGCTAGGCTAGGGTATTCAGTGTCCACTACAATCCTGAAGGACTCATCTGATCTCTGCCTTTTTAGGGCTAGAACATCAGTCTGCTTTTTTTTTTCTGTGTAATGTAATTGCAGTTGCCTGCCTGCCAGCTTCTGTGTCAGGCTCAGTGGATACTGTGCCCATTTGCCCAGTGCCACCACTCATATCTGGTGTCACAATAGCTTAAGCTTGCATTTAAAACCAAAAAACGTTTTTCAGTTAGTTGTCTGCAAGCGTCTGGGTGTCAGGCCTTCAGCGTGTGCTCTGCCAACCTCCGCAAGTGTAATTTGCCACTCATATCTGTTGTCTCTATAGCGTGCATTTAAAACCCAAAAACTTTTTTCACTGTAATAGATTGAAGAGCAGTTAGTTGCCTGCCAGCTTCTGTGTCAGGCTCAGTGGATACTGTGCCCATTTGCCCAGTGCCACCACTCATATCTAGTGTGACTATAGCGTGCCTTTAAAAACAAAAAAAGGGTTTCACTGTAAGCTAATAGCAGTTAGTTGTCTGCCAGCGTCTGGGTGTCAGGCCTTCAGCGTGTGCTCTGCCAACCTCCGCAAGTGTAATTTTCCACTCTTATCTGGTGTCTCTATAGTGTGCATTTAAAACCCAAAAACTTTTTTCACTGTAATAGATTGAAGAGCAGTTAGTTGCCTGCCAGCTTCTGTGTCAGGCTCAGTGGATACTGTGCCCATTTGCCCAGTGCCACCACTCACTCACTGCTGGTGTCACAATAGCTTAAGCTTGCATTTAAAACCAAAAAAAGTTTTTCACTGTAATAGATTGAAGAACAGCAGTTAGTTGTCTGCCAGCTTCTGTGTCAGGCTCAGTGGATACTGTGCCCATTTGCCCAGTGCCACCACTCATATCTGGTGTCTCTGTAGCGTGCTTTTACAAAGAAAAACAGTTTTCCAGTGTAAGCTAATAGCAGTCAGTGTCCTTAAAGCGGGTGTGTCAGGCCTTCCTTCAGCATGTGCCCTGCAGAACCCTGCAGGCGTACTTTGACAGTTGCCACTCATATCTGGTGTCTCTGTAGTGTGCTTTTACAAAGAAAAAAAGGTTTCCAGTGTAAGCTAATAGCAGTCAGTGTCCTTAAAGCGGGTGTGTCAGGCCTACAGCGTGTGCTCTGCAGAACTGTGCCAGTGCACATTGCCACTCATATCAGGTGTCACAATTTTGTGCATTTAAAACCAAAAAACTTTTTTCACTGTTATAGATTGAATAGCAGTTACTTGTCTTCAAGCAGGTGTGTCAGGCCTACAGCCTGTGCTCTGCAGACCTGTGCCAGTGCACATTGCCACTCATATCTGGTGTCTCTATAGCGTGCTTTTACAAAGAAAAAAAGGTTTCCAGTGTAAGCTAATAGCAGTCAGTGTCCTTAAAGCGGTTGTGTCAGGCCTACAGCGTGTGTTCTGCAGAACTGTGCCAGTGCACATTGCCACTCATATCAGGTGTCAAAATTTTGTGCATTTAAAACCAAAAAACGTTTTTCACTGTTATAGATTGAATAGCAGTTACTTGTCTTCAAGCAGGTGTGTCAGGCCTACAGCCTGTGCTCTGCAGACCTGTGCCAGTGCACATTGCCACTCATATCTGGTGTCTCTATAGCGTGCTTTTACAAAGAAAAAAAGGTTTCCAGTGTAAGCTAATAGTAGTCAGTGTCCTTAAAGTGGGTTTTTATTAGGCCTACAGCGTGTGCTCTGCAGAACTGTGCCAGTGCACATTGCCACTCATATCTGATGTATCTATAGTGTGATTTTACAAAGAAAGAAAGGTTTCCAGTGTAAGCTAATAGCAGTCAGTGTCCTTAAAGCGGGTTTTTATTAGGCCTACAGCATGTGCTCTGCAGAACTGTGCCAGTGCACATTGCCACTCATATCTGGTGTCACAATAGCGTGCATTTAAAACCAAAAAACTTTTTTCACTGTTATAGATTGAATAGCAGTTACTTGTCTTCAAGCAGGTGTGTCAGGCCTACAGCCTGTGCTCTGCAGACCTGTGCCAGTGCACATTGCCACTCATATCTGGTGTCTCTATAGCGTGCTTTTACAAAGAAAAAAAGGTTTCCGGTGTAAGCTAATAGCAGTCAGTGTCCTTAAAGCGGGTTTTTATTAGGCCTACAGCGTGTGCTCTGCAGAACTGTGCCAGTGCACATTGCCACTCATATCTGGTGTCACAATAGCGTGCATTTAAAACCAAAAAACTTTTTTCACTGTTATAGATTGAATAGCAGTTACTTGTCTTCAAGCAGGTGTGTCAAGCCTACAGCCTGTGCTCTGCAGACCTGTGCCAGTGCACATTGCCACTCATATCTGGTGTCTCTATAGCATGCTTTTACAAAGAAAAAAAGGTTTCCAGTGTAAGCTAATAGCAGTCAGTGTCCTTAAAGCGGGTTTTTATTAGGCCTACAGCGTGTGCTCTGCAGAACTGTGCCAGTGCACATTGCCACTCATATCTGGTATAACAATAGCGTGCATTTAAAACCAAAAAACTTTTTTCACTGTTATAGATTGAATAGCAGTTACTTGTCTTCAAGCGGGTGTGTCAGGCCTACAGCCTGTGCTCTGCAGACCTGTGCCAGAGCACATTGCCACTCATATCTGGTGTATCTATAGTGTGATTTTACAAAGAAAAAAAGGTTTCCAGTGTAAGCTAATAGCAGTCAGTGTCCTTAAAGCGGGTTTTTATTAGGCCTACAGCATGTGCTCTGCAGAACTGTGCCAGTGCACATTGCCACTCATATCTGGTGTCACAATTTTGTGCATTTAAAACCAAAAAACTTTTTTCACTGTTATAGATTGAATAGCAGTTACTTGTCTTCAAGCAGGTGTGTCAGGCCTACAGCCTGTGCTCTGCAGACCTGTGCCAGTGCACATTGCCACTCATATCTGGTGTCTCTATAGCGTGCTTTTACAAAGAAAAAAAGGTTTCCAGTGTAAGCTAATAGCAGTCAGTGTCCTTAAAGCGGTTGTGTCAGGCCTACAGCGTGTGCTCTGCAGAACTGTGCCAGTGCACATTGCCACTCATATCAGGTGTCACAATTTTGTGCATTTAAAACCAAAAAACGTTTTTCACTGTTATAGATTGAATAGCAGTTACTTGTCTTCAAGCAGGTGTGTCAGGCCTACAGCCTGTGCTCTGCAGACCTGTGCCAGTGCACATTGCCACTCATATCTGGTGTCTCTATAGCGTGTTTTTACAAAGAAAAAAAGGTTTCCAGTGTAAGCTAATAGTAGTCAGTGTCCTTAAAGCGGGTTTTTATTAGGCCTACAGCGTGTGCTCTGCAGAACTGTGCCAGTGCACATTGCCACTCATATCTGGTGTATCTATAGTGTGATTTTACAAAGAAAAAAAGGTTTCCAGTGTAAGCTAATAGCAGTCATTGTCCTTAAAGCGGGTTTTTATTAGGCCTACAGCATGTGCTCTGCAGAACTGTGCCAGTGCACATTGCCACTCATATCTGGTGTCACAATAGCGTACATTTAAAACCAAAAAACTTTTTCACTGTTATAGATTGAATAGCAGTTACTTGTCTTCAAGCAGGTGTGTCAGGCCTACAGCCTGTGCTCTGCAGACCTGTGCCAGTGCACATTGCCACTCATATCTGGTGTCTCTATAGCGTGCTTTTACAAAGAAAAAAAGGTTTCCGGTGTAAGCTAATAGCAGTCAGTGTCCTTAAAGCGGGTTTTTATTAGGCCTACAGCGTGTGCTCTGCAGAACTGTGCCAGTGCACATTGCCACTCATATCTGGTGTCACAATAGCGTGCATTTAAAACCAAAAAACTTTTTTCACTGTTATAGATTGAATAGCAGTTACTTGTCTTCAAGCAGGTGTGTCAAGCCTACAGCCTGTGCTCTGCAGACCTGTGCCAGTGCACATTGCCACTCATATCTGGTGTCTCTATAGCGTGCTTTTACAAAGAAAAAAAGGTTTCCGGTGTAAGCTTATAGCAGTCAGTGTCCTTAAAGCGGGTTTTTATTAGGCCTACAGCGTGTGCTCTGCAGAACTGTGCCAGTGCACATTGTCACTCATATCTGGTGTCACAATAGCGTGCATTCAAAACCCAAAAACTTTTTTCACTGTTATAGATTGAATAGCAGTTACTTGTCTTCAAGCGGGTGTGTCAGGCCTACTGCCTGAGCTCTGCAGACCTGTGCCAGTGCACATTGCCACTCATATCTGGTGTCTCTATAGCATGCTTTTACAAAGAAAAAAAGGTTTCCAGTGTAAGCTAATAGCAGTCAGTGTCCTTAAAGCGGGTTTTTAATAGGCCTACAGCGTGTGCTCTGCAGAACTGTGCCAGTGCACATTGCCACTCATATCTGGTGTAACAATAGCGTGCATTTAAAACCCAAAAACTTTTTTCACTGTTATAGATTGAATAGCAGTTACTTGTCTTCAAGCGGGTGTGTCAGGCCTACAGCCTGTGCTCTGCAGACCTGTGCCAGAGCACATTGCCACTCATATCTGGTGTATCTATAGTGTGATTTTACAAAGAAAAAAAGGTTTCCAGTGTAAGCTAATAGCAGTCAGTGTCCTTAAAGCGGGTTTTTATTAGGCCTACAGCATGTGCTCTGCAGAACTGTGCCAGTGCACATTGCCACTCATATCTGGTGTCACAATAGCGTGCATTTAAAACCAAAAAACTTTCTTCACTGTTATAGATTGAATAGCAGTTACTTGTCTTCAAGCGGGTGTGTCAGGCCTACAGCCTGTGCTCTGCCGACCTGTGCCAGTGCACATTGCCACTCATATCTGGTGTCTCTATAGCGTGCTTTTACAAAGAAAAAAAGGTTTCCAGTGTAAGCTAATAGCAGTCAGTGTCCTTAAAGCGGTTGTATCAGGCCTACAGCGTGTGCTCTGCAGAACTGTGCCAGTGCACATTGTCACTCATATCTGGTGTCACAATAGCGTGCATTCAAAACCCAAAAACTTTTTTCACTGTTATAGATTGAATAGCAGTTACTTGTCTTCAAGCGGGTGTGTCAGGCCTACTGCCTGAGCTCTGCAGACCTGTGCCAGTGAACATTGCCACTCATATCTGGTGTCTCTATAGCATGCTTTTACAAAGAAAAAAAGGTTTCCAGTGTAAGCTAATAGCAGTCAGTGTCCTTAAAGCGGGTTTTTATTAGGCCTACAGCGTGTGCTCTGCAGAACTGTGCCAGTGCACATTGCCACTCATATCTGGTATAACAATAGCGTGCATTTAAAACCAAAAAACTTTTTTCACTGTTATAGATTGAATAGCAGTTACTTGTCTTCAAGCGGGTGTGTCAGGCCTACAGCCTGTGCTCTGCAGACCTGTGCCAGAGCACATTGCCACTCATATCTGATGTATCTATAGTGTGATTTTACAAAGAAAAAAAGGTTTCCAGTGTAAGCTAATAGCAGTCAGTGTCCTTAAAGCGGGTTTTTATTAGGCCTACAGCATGTGCTCTGCAGAACTGTGCCAGTGCACATTGCCACTCATATCTGGTGTCACAATAGCGTGCATTTAAAACCAAAAAACTTTCTTCACTGTTATAGATTGAATAGCAGTTACTTGTCTTCAAGCGGGTGTGTCAGGCCTACAGCCTGTGCTCTGCAGACCTGTGCCAGTGCACATTGCCACTCATATCTGGTGTCTCTATAGCGTGCTTTTACAAAGAAAAAAAGGTTTCCAGTGTAAGCTAATAGCAGTCAGTGTCCTTAAAGCGGTTGTATCAGGCCTACAGCGTGTGCTCTGCAGAACTGTGCCAGTGCACATTGTCACTCATATCTGGTGTCACAATAGCGTGCATTCAAAACCCAAAAACTTTTTTCACTGTTATAGATTGAATAGCAGTTACTTGTCTTCAAGCGGGTGTGTCAGGCCTACTGCCTGAGCTCTGCAGACCTGTGCCAGTGCACATTGCCACTCATATCTGGTGTCTCTATAGCATGCTTTTACAAAGAAAAAAAGGTTTCCAGTGTAAGCTAATAGTAGTCAGTGTCCTTAAAGCGGTTGTGTCAGGCCTACAGCGTGTGTTCTGCAGAACTGTGCCAGTGCACATTGCCACTCATATCAGGTGTCACAATTTTGTGCATTTAAAACCAAAAAACGTTTTTCACTGTTATAGATTGAATAGCAGTTACTTGTCTTCAAGCAGGTGTGTCAGGCCTACAGCCTGTGCTCTGCAGACCTGTGCCAGTGCACATTGCCACTCATATCTGGTGTCTCTATAGCGTGCTTTTACAAAGAAAAAAAGGTTTCCAGTGTAAGCTAATAGTAGTCAGTGTCCTTAAAGTGGGTTTTTATTAGGCCTACAGCTTGTGCTCTGCAGAACTGTGCCAGTGCACATTGCCACTCATATCTGGTGTATCTATAGTGTGATTTTACAAAGAAAGAAAGGTTTCCAGTGTAAGCTAATAGCAGTCAGTGTCCTTAAAGCGGGTTTTTATTAGGCCTACAGCATGTGCTCTGCAGAACTGTGCCAGTGCACATTGCCACTCATATCTGGTGTCACAATAGCGTGCATTTAAAACCAAAAAACTTTTTTCACTGTTATAGATTGAATAGCAGTTACTTGTCTTCAAGCAGGTGTGTCAGGCCTACAGCCTGTGCTCTGCAGACCTGTGCCAGTGCACATTGCCACTCATATCTGGTGTCTCTATAGCGTGCTTTTACAAAGAAAAAAAGGTTTCCGGTGTAAGCTAATAGCAGTCAGTGTCCTTAAAGCGGGTTTTTATTAGGCCTACAGCGTGTGCTCTGCAGAACTGTGCCAGTGCACATTGCCACTCATATCTGGTGTCACAATAGCGTGCATTTAAAACCAAAAAACTTTTTTCACTGTTATAGATTGAATAGCAGTTACTTGTCTTCAAGCAGGTGTGTCAAGCCTACAGCCTGTGCTCTGCAGACCTGTGCCAGTGCACATTGCCACTCATATCTGGTGTCTCTATAGCGTGCTTTTACAAAGAAAAAAAGGTTTCCAGTGTAAGCTAATAGCAGTCAGTGTCCTTAAAGCGGTTGTGTCAGGCCTACAGCGTGTGCTCTGCAGAACTGTGCCAGTGCACATTGCCACTCATATCAGGTGTCACAATTTTGTGCATTTAAAACCAAAAAACGTTTTTCACTGTTATAGATTGAATAGCAGTTACTTGTCTTCAAGCAGGTGTGTCAGGCCTACAGCCTGTGCTCTGCAGACCTGTGCCAGTGCACATTGCCACTCATATCTGGTGTCTCTATAGCGTGTTTTTACAAAGAAAAAAAGGTTTCCAGTGTAAGCTAATAGTAGTCAGTGTCCTTAAAGCGGGTTTTTATTAGGCCTACAGCGTGTGCTCTGCAGAACTGTGCCAGTGCACATTGCCACTCATATCTGGTGTATCTATAGTGTGATTTTACAAAGAAAAAAAGGTTTCCAGTGTAAGCTAATAGCAGTCATTGTCCTTAAAGCGGGTTTTTATTAGGCCTACAGCATGTGCTCTGCAGAACTGTGCCAGTGCACATTGCCACTCATATCTGGTGTCACAATAGCGTACATTTAAAACCAAAAAACTTTTTTCACTGTTATAGATTGAATAGCAGTTACTTGTCTT
Organism: Pelobates fuscus; assembly: GCF_036172605.1. Lineage (NCBI taxonomy): Eukaryota > Metazoa > Chordata > Amphibia > Anura > Pelobatidae > Pelobates > Pelobates fuscus. The sequence goes on along the minus strand of NC_086324.1, from coordinate 152,034,670 downwards.
CAAGCAGGTGTGTCAGGCCTACAGCCTGTGCTCTGCAGACCTGTGCCAGTGCACATTGCCACTCATATCTGGTGTCTCTATAGCGTGCTTTTACAAAGAAAAAAAGGTTTCCGGTGTAAGCTAATAGCAGTCAGTGTCCTTAAAGCGGGTTTTTATTAGGCCTACAGCGTGTGCTCTGCAGAACTGTGCCAGTGCACATTGCCACTCATATCTGGTGTCACAATAGCGTGCATTTAAAACCAAAAAACTTTTTTCACTGTTATAGATTGAATAGCAGTTACTTGTCTTCAAGCAGGTGTGTCAAGCCTACAGCCTGTGCTCTGCAGACCTGTGCCAGTGCACATTGCCACTCATATCTGGTGTCTCTATAGCGTGCTTTTACAAAGAAAAAAAGGTTTCCGGTGTAAGCTTATAGCAGTCAGTGTCCTTAAAGCGGGTTTTTATTAGGCCTACAGCGTGTGCTCTGCAGAACTGTGCCAGTGCACATTGTCACTCATATCTGGTGTCACAATAGCGTGCATTCAAAACCCAAAAACTTTTTTCACTGTTATAGATTGAATAGCAGTTACTTGTCTTCAAGCGGGTGTGTCAGGCCTACAGCCTGTGCTCTGCAGACCTGTGCCAGTGCACATTGCCACTCATATCTGGTGTCTCTATAGCATGCATTTACAAAGAAAAAAAGGTTTCCAGTGTAAGCTAAGAGCAGTCAGTGTCCTTAAAGCGGGTTTTTATTAGGCCTACAGCGTGTGCTCTGCAGAACTGTGCCAGTGCACATTGTCACTCATATCTGGTGTCACAATAGCGTGCATTCAAAACCCAAAAACTTTTTTCACTGTTATAGATTGAATAGCAGTTACTTGTCTTCAAGCGGGTGTGTCAGGCCTACTGCCTGAGCTCTGCAGACCTGTGCCAGTGAACATTGCCACTCATATCTGGTGTCTCTATAGCATGCTTTTACAAAGAAAAAAAGGTTTCCAGTGTAAGCTAATAGCAGTCAGTGTCCTTAAAGCGGGTTTTTATTAGGCCTACAGCGTGTGCTCTGCAGAACTGTGCCAGTGCACATTGCCACTCATATCTGGTATAACAATAGCGTGCATTTAAAACCAAAAAACTTTTTTCACTGTTATAGATTGAATAGCAGTTACTTGTCTTCAAGCGGGTGTGTCAGGCCTACAGCCTGTGCTCTGCAGACCTGTGCCAGAGCACATTGCCACTCATATCTGATGTATCTATAGTGTGATTTTACAAAGAAAAAAAGGTTTCCAGTGTAAGCTAATAGCAGTCAGTGTCCTTAAAGCGGGTTTTTATTAGGCCTACAGCATGTGCTCTGCAGAACTGTGCCAGTGCACATTGCCACTCATATCTGGTGTCACAATAGCGTGCATTTAAAACCAAAAAACTTTCTTCACTGTTATAGATTGAATAGCAGTTACTTGTCTTCAAGCGGGTGTGTCAGGCCTACAGCCTGTGCTCTGCAGACCTGTGCCAGTGCACATTGCCACTCATATCTGGTGTCTCTATAGCGTGCTTTTACAAAGAAAAAAAGGTTTCCAGTGTAAGCTAATAGCAGTCAGTGTCCTTAAAGCGGTTGTATCAGGCCTACAGCGTGTGCTCTGCAGAACTGTGCCAGTGCACATTGTCACTCATATCTGGTGTCACAATAGCGTGCATTCAAAACCCAAAAACTTTTTTCACTGTTATAGATTGAATAGCAGTTACTTGTCTTCAAGCGGGTGTGTCAGGCCTACTGCCTGAGCTCTGCAGACCTGTGCCAGTGCACATTGCCACTCATATCTGGTGTCTCTATAGCATGCTTTTACAAAGAAAAAAAGGTTTCCAGTGTAAGCTAATAGCAGTCAGTGTCCTTAAAGCGGGTTTTTATTAGGCCTACAGCGTGTGCTCTGCAGAACTGTGCCAGTGCACATTGCCACTCATATCTGGTATAACAATAGCGTGCATTTAAAACCAAAAAACTTTTTTCACTGTTATAGATTGAATAGCAGTTACTTGTCTTCAAGCGGGTGTGTCAGGCCTACAGCCTGTGCTCTGCAGACCTGTGCCAGAGCACATTGCCACTCATATCTGATGTATCTATAGTGTGATTTTACAAAGAAAAAAAGGTTTCCAGTGTAAGCTAATAGCAGTCAGTGTCCTTAAAGCGGGTTTTTATTAGGCCTACAGCATGTGCTCTGCAGAACTGTGCCAGTGCACATTGCCACTCATATCTGGTGTCACAATTTTGTGCATTTAAAACCAAAAAACTTTTTTCACTGTTATAGATTGAATAGCAGTTACTTGTCTTCAAGCAGGTGTGTCAGGCCTACAGCCTGTGCTCTGCAGACCTGTGCCAGTGCACATTGCCACTCATATCTGGTGTCTCTATAGCGTGCTTTTACAAAGAAAAAAAGGTTTCCAGTGTAAGCTAATAGCAGTCAGTGTCCTTAAAGCGGTTGTGTCAGGCCTACAGCGTGTGCTCTGCAGAACTGTGCCAGTGCACATTGCCACTCATATCAGGTGTCACAATTTTGTGCATTTAAAACCAAAAAACGTTTTTCACTGTTATAGATTGAATAGCAGTTACTTGTCTTCAAGCAGGTGTGTCAGGCCTACAGCCTGTGCTCTGCAGACCTGTGCCAGTGCACATTGCCACTCATATCTGGTGTCTCTATAGCGTGCTTTTACAAAGAAAAAAAGGTTTCCAGTGTAAGCTAATAGTAGTCAGTGTCCTTAAAGCGGGTTTTTATAAGGCCTACAGCGTGTGCTCTGCAGAACTGTGCCAGTGCACATTGCCACTCATATCTGGTGTATCTATAGTGTGATTTTACAAAGAAAAAAAGGTTTCCAGTGTAAGCTAATAGCAGTCATTGTCCTTAAAGCGGGTTTTTATTAGGCCTACAGCATGTGCTCTGCAGAACTGTGCCAGTGCACATTGCCACTCATATCTGGTGTCACAATAGCGTACATTTAAAACCAAAAAACTTTTTTCACTGTTATAGATTGAATAGCAGTTACTTGTCTTCAAGCAGGTGTGTCAGGCCTACAGCCTGTGCTCTGCAGACCTGTGCCAGTGCACATTGCCACTCATATCTGGTGTCTCTATAGCGTGCTTTTACAGAGAAAAAAAGGTTTCCGGTGTAAGCTAATAGCAGTCAGTGTCCTTAAAGCGGGTTTTTATTAGGCCTACAGCGTGTGCTCTGCAGAACTGTGCCAGTGCACATTGCCACTCATATCTGGTGTCACAATAGCGTGCATTTAAAACCAAAAAACTTTTTTCACTGTTATAGATTGAATAGCAGTTACTTGTCTTCAAGCAGGTGTGTCAAGCCTACAGCCTGTGCTCTGCAGACCTGTGCCAGTGCACATTGCCACTCATATCTGGTGTCTCTATAGCGTGCTTTTACAAAGAAAAAAAGGTTTCCGGTGTAAGCTTATAGCAGTCAGTGTCCTTAAAGCGGGTTTTTATTAGGCCTACAGCGTGTGCTCTGCAGAACTGTGCCAGTGCACATTGTCACTCATATCTGGTGTCACAATAGCGTGCATTCAAAACCCAAAAACGTTTTTCACTGTTATAGATGTAATAGCAGTTACTTGTCTTCAAGCGGGTGTGTCAGGCCTACTGCCTGAGCTCTGCAGACCTGTGCCAGTGCACATTGCCACTCATATCTGGTGTCTCTATAGCATGCTTTTACAAAGAAAAAAAGGTTTCCAGTGTAAGCTAATAGCAGTCAGTGTCCTTAAAGCGGGTTTTTAATAGGCCTACAGCGTGTGCTCTGCAGAACTGTGCCAGTGCACATTGCCACTCATATCTGGTGTAACAATAGCGTGCATTTAAAACCCAAAAACTTTTTTCACTGTTATAGATTGAATAGCAGTTACTTGTCTTCAAGCGGGTGTGTCAGGCCTACAGCCTGTGCTCTGCAGACCTGTGCCAGAGCACATTGCCACTCATATCTGGTGTATCTATAGTGTGATTTTACAAAGAAAAAAAGGTTTCCAGTGTAAGCTAATAGCAGTCAGTGTCCTTAAAGCGGGTTTTTATTAGGCCTACAGCATGTGCTCTGCAGAACTGTGCCAGTGCACATTGCCACTCATATCTGGTGTCACAATAGCGTGCATTTAAAACCAAAAAACTTTCTTCACTGTTATAGATTGAATAGCAGTTACTTGTCTTCAAGCGGGTGTGTCAGGCCTACAGCCTGTGCTCTGCAGACCTGTGCCAGTGCACATTGCCACTCATATCTGGTGTCTCTATAGCGTGCTTTTACAAAGAAAAAAAGGTTTCCAGTGTAAGCTAATAGCAGTCAGTGTCCTTAAAGCGGTTGTATCAGGCCTACAGCGTGTGCTCTGCAGAACTGTGCCAGTGCACATTGCCACTCATATCAGGTGTCACAATTTTGTGCATTTAAAACCAAAAAACTTTTTTCACTGTTATAGATTGAATAGCAGTTACTTGTCTTCAAGCAGGTGTGTCAGGCCTACAGCCTGTGCTCTGCAGACCTGTGCCAGTGCACATTGCCACTCATATCTGGTGTCTCTATAGCGTGCTTTTACAAAGAAAAAAAGGTTTCCGGTGTAAGCTAATAGCAGTCAGTGTCCTTAAAGCGGTTGTGTCAGGCCTACAGCGTGTGCTCTGCAGAACTGTGCCAGTGCACATTGCCACTCATATCAGGTGTCACAATTTTGTGCATTTAAAACCAAAAAAGTTTTTCACTGTTATAGATTGAATAGCAGTTACTTGTCTTCAAGCAGGTGTGTCAGGCCTACAGCCTGTGCTCTGCAGACCTGTGCCAGTGCACATTGCCACTCATATCTGGTGTCTCTATAGCGTGCTTTTACAAAGAAAAATAGGTTTCCGGTGTAAGCTAATAGCAGTCAGTGTCCTTAAAGCGGGTTTTTATTAGGCCTACAGCGTGTGCTCTGCAGAACTGTGCCAGTGCACATTGCCACTCATATCTGGTGTCACAATAGCGTGCATTTAAAACCAAAAAAATTGTTTCACTGTTATAGATTGAATAGCAGTTACTTGTCTTCAAGCGGGTGTGTCAGGCCTACAGCCTGTGCTCTGCAGACCTGTGCCAGTGCACATTGCCACTCATATCTATTGTCTCTATAGCGTGCTTTTACAAAGAAAAAAAGGTTTCCAGTGTAAGCTAATAGCAGTCAGTGTCCTTAAAGCGGGTTTTTATTATGCCTACAGCGTGTGCTCTGCAGAACTGTGCCAGTGCACATTGCCACTCATATCTGGTGTAACAATAGCGTGCTTTTACAAAGAAAAAAAGGTTTCCAGTGTAAGCTAATAGCAGTCAGTGTCCTTAAAGCGGTTGTGTCAGGCCTACAGCGTGTGCTCTGCAGAACTGTGCCAGTGCACATTGCCACTCATATCAGGTGTCACAATTTTGTGCATTTAAAACCAAAAAACGTTTTTCACTGTTATAGATTGAATAGCAGTTACTTGTCTTCAAGCAGGTGTGTCAGGCCTACAGCCTGTGCTCTGCAGACCTGTGCCAGTGCACATTGCCACTCATATCTGGTGTCTCTATAGCGTGCTTTTACAAAGAAAAAAAGGTTTCCAGTGTAAGCTAATAGCAGTCAGTGTCCTTAAAGCGGTTGTGTCAGGCCTACAGCATGTGCTCTGCAGAACTGTGCCAGTGCACATTGCCACTCATATCAGGTGTCACAATTTTGTGCATTTAAAACCAAAAAACGTTTTTCACTGTTATAGATTGAATAGCAGTTACTTGTCTTCAAACAGGTGTGTCAGGCCTACAGCCTGTGCTCTGCAGACCTGTGCCAGTGCACATTGCCACTCATATCTGGTGTCTCTATAGCATGCTTTTACAAAGAAAAAAAGGTTTTCAGTGTAAGCTAATAGCAGTCAGTGTCCTTAAAGCGGGTTTTTATTAGGCCTACAGTGTGTGCTCTGCAGAACTGTGCCAGTGCACATTGCCACTCATATCTGGTGTCACAATAGCGTGCATTTAAAATCAAAAAACTTTTTTCACTCTTATAGATTGAATAGCAGTTACTTGTCTTCAAGCAGGTGTGTCAGGCCTACAGCCTGTGCTCTGCAGACCTGTGCCAGTGCACATTGCCACTCATATCTGGTGTCTCTATAGCGTGCTTTTACAAAGAAAAAAAGGTTTCCAGTGTAAGCTAATAGCAGTCAGTGTCCTTAAAGCGGTTGTGTCAGGCCTACAGCGTGTGTTCTGCAGAACTGTGCCAGTGCACATTGCCACTCATATCAGGTGTCACAATTTTGTGCATTTAAAACCAAAAAACGTTTTTCACTGTTATAGATTAAATAGCAGTTACTTGTCTTCAAGCAGGTGTGTCAGGCCTACAGCCTGTGCTCTGCAGAACTGTGCCAGTGCACATTGCCACTCATATCTGGTGTCTCTATAGCGTGCTTTTACAAAGAAAAAAAGGTTTCCAGTGTAAGCTAATAGCAGTCAGTGTCCTTAAAGCGGGTTTTTATTAGGCCTACAGCGTGTGCTCTGCAGAACTGTGCCAGTGCACATTGCCACTCATATCTGGTGTATCTATAGTGTGATTTTACAAAGAAAAAAAGGTTTCCAGTGTAAGCTAATAGCAGTCAGTGTCCTTAAAGCGGGTTTTTATTAGGCCTACAGCATGTGCTCTGCAGAACTGTGCCAGTGCACATTGCCACTCATATCTGGTGTCACAATAGCGTGCATTTAAAACCAAAAAACTTTTTTCACTGTTATAGATTGAATAGCAGTTACTTGTCTTCAAGCAGGTGTGTCAGGCCTACAGCCTGTGCTCTGCAGACCTGTGCCAGTGCACATTGCCACTCATATCTGGTGTCTCTATAGCGTGCTTTTACAAAGAAAAAAAGGTTTCCAGTGTAAGCTAATAGCAGTCAGTGTCCTTAAAGCGGGTTTTTATTAGGCCTACAGCGTGTGCTCTGCAGAACTGTGCCAGTGCACATTGCCACTCATATCTGGTGTAACAATAGCGTGCATTTAAAACCAAAAAACTTTTTTCACTGTTATAGATTGAATAGCAGTTACTTGTCTTCAAGCGGGTGTGTCAGGCCTACAGCCTGTGCTCTGCAGACCTGTGCCAGTGCACATTGCCACTCATATCTGGTGTATCTATAGCGTGCTTTTACAAAGAAAAAAAGGTTTCCAGTGTAAGCTAATAGCAGTCAGTGTCCTTAAAGCGGGTGTGTCAGGCCTACAGCCTGTGCTCTGCAGACCTGTGCCAGTGCACATTGCCACTCATATCTGGTGTATCTATAGTGTGATTTTACAAAGAAAAAAAGGTTTCCAGTCTAAGCTAATAGCAGTCAGTGTCCTTAAAGCGGGTTTTTATTAGGCCTACAGCGTGTGCTCTGCAGAACTGTGCCAGTGCACATTGCCACTCATATCTGGTGTATCTATAGTGTGATTTTACAAAGAAAAAAAGGTTTCCAGTGTAAGCTAATAGCAGTCAGTGTCCTTAAAGCGGGTTTTTATTAGGCCTACAGCATGTGCTCTGCAGAACTGTGCCAGTGCACATTGCCACTCATATCTGGTGTCACAATAGCGTGCATTTAAAACCAAAAAACTTTTTTCACTGTTATAGATTGAATAGCAGTTACTTGTCTTCAAGCGGGTGTGTCAGGCCTACAGCCTGTGCTCTGCAGACCTGTGCCAGAGCACATTGCCACTCATATCTGGTGTATCTATAGTGTGATTTTACAAAGAAAAAAGGTTTCCAGTGTAAGCTAATAGCAGTCAGTGTCCTTAAAGCAGGTTTTTATTAGGCCTACAGCATGTGCTCTGCAGAACTGTGCCAGTGCACATTGCCACTCATATCTGGTGTCACAATTTTGTGCATTTAAAACCAAAAAACTTTTTTTCACTGTTATAGATTGAATAGCAGTTACTTGTCTTCAAGCAGGTGTGTCAGGCCTACAGCCTGTGCTCTGCAGACCTGTGCCAGTGCACATTGCCACTCATATCTGGTGTCTCTATAGCGTGCTTTTACAAAGAAAAAAAGGTTTCCAGTGTAAGCTAATAGCAGTCAGTGTCCTTAAAGCGGTTGTGTGAGGCCTACAGCGTGTGCTCTGCAGAACTGTGCCAGTGCACATTGCCACTCATATCAGGTGTCACAATTTTGTGCATTTAAAACCAAAAAACGTTTTTCACTGTTATAGATTGAATAGCAGTTACTTGTCTTCAAGCAGGTGTGTCAGGCCTACAGCCTGTGCTCTGCAGACCTGTGCCAGTGCACATTGCCACTCATATCTGGTGTCTCTATAGCGTGCTTTTACAAAGAAAAAAAGGTTTCCAGTGTAGTAGTCAGTGTCCTTAAAGCGGGTTTTTATTAGGCCTACAGCGTGTGCTCTGCAGAACTGTGCCAGTGCACATTGCCACTCATATCTGGTGTATCTATAGTGTGATTTTACAAAGAAAAAAAGGTTTCCGGTGTAAGCTAATAGCAGTCAGTGTCTTAAAGCGGGTTTTTATTAGGCCTACAACATGTGCTCTGCAGAACTGTGCCAGTGCACATTGCCACTCATATCTGGTGTCACAATAGCGTGCATTTAAAACCAAAAAACTTTTTTCACTGTTATAGATTGAATAGCAGTTACTTGTCTTCAAGCAGGTGTGTCAGCCCTACAGCCTGTGCTCTGCAGACCTGTGCCAGTGCACATTGCCACTCATATCTGGTGTCTCTATAGCGTGCTTTTACAAAGAAAAAAAGGTTTCCGGTGTAAGCTAATAGCAGTCAGTGTCCTTAAAGCGGGTTTTTATTAGGCCTACAGCGTGTGCTCTGCAGAACTGTGCCAGTGCACATTGCCACTCATATCTGGTGTCACAATAGCGTGCATTTAAAACCAAAAAACGTTTTTCACTGTTATAGATTGAATAGCAGTTACTTGTCTTCAAGCAGGTGTGTCAAGCCTACAGCCTGTGCTCTGCAGACCTGTGCCAGTGCACATTGCCACTCATATCTGGTGTCTCTATAGCGTGCTTTTACAAAGAAAAAAAGGTTTCCGGTGTAAGCTTATAGCAGTCAGTGTCCTTAAAGCGGGTTTTTATTAGGCCTACAGCGTGTGCTCTGCAGAACTGTGCCAGTGCACATTGTCACTCATATCTGGTGTCACAATAGCGTGCATTCAAAACCCAAAAACTTTTTTCACTGTTCTAGATTGAATAGCAGTTACTTGTCTTCAAGCGGGTGTGTCAGGCCTACTGCCTGAGCTCTGCAGACCTGTGCCAGTGCACATTGCCACTCATATCTGGTGTCTCTATAGCGTGCTTTTACAAAGAAAAAAAGGTTTCCGGTGTAAGCTAATAGCAGTCAGTGTCCTTAAAGCGGGTTTTTATTAGGCCTACAGCGTGTGCTCTGCAGAACTGTGCCAGTGCACATTGCCACTCATATCTGGTGTAACAATAGCGTGCATTTAAAACCAAAAAACTTTTTTCACTGTTATAGATTGAATAGCAGTTACTTGTCTTCAAGCGGGTGTGTCAGGCCTACAGCCTGTGCTCTGCAGACCTGTGCCAGAGCACATTGCCACTCATATCTGGTGTATCTATAGTGTGATTTTACAAAGAAAAAAAGGTTTCCAGTGTAAGCTAATAGCAGTCAGTGTCCTTAAAGCGGGTTTTTATTAGGCCTACAGCATGTGCTCTGCAGAACTGTGCCAGTGCACATTGCCACTCATATCTGGTGTCACAATAGCGTGCATTTAAAACCAAAAAACTTTCTTCACTGTTATAGATTGAATAGCAGTTACTTGTCTTCAAGCGGGTGTGTCAGGCCTACAGCCTGTGCTCTGCAGACCTGTGCCAGTGCACATTGCCACTCATATCTGGTGTCTCTATAGCGTGCTTTTACAAAGAAAAAAAGGTTTCCAGTGTAAGCTAATAGCAGTCAGTGTCCTTAAAGCGGTTGTATCAGGCCTACAGCGTGTGCTCTGCAGAACTGTGCCAGTGCACATTGCCACTCATATCAGGTGTCACAATTTTGTGCATTTAAAACCAAAAAACTTTTTTCACTGTTATAGATTGAATAGCAGTTACTTGTCTTCAAGCAGGTGTGTCAGGCCTACAGCCTGTGCTCTGCAGACCTGTGCCAGTGCACATTGCCACTCATATCTGGTGTCTCTATAGCGTGCTTTTACAAAGAAAAAAAGGTTTCCGGTGTAAGCTAATAGCAGTCAGTGTCCTTAAAGCGGTTGTGTCAGGCCTACAGCGTGTGCTCTGCAGAACTGTGCCAGTGCACATTGCCACTCATATCAGGTGTCACAATTTTGTGCATTTAAAACCCAAAAACTTTTTTCACTGTTATAGATTGAATAGCAGTTACTTGTCTTCAAGCGGGTGTGTCAGGCCTACAGCCTGTGCTCTGCAGACCTGTGCCAGTAGACATTGCCACTCATATCTGGTGTCTCTATAGCATGCATTTACAAAGAAAAAAAGGTTTCCAGTGTAAGCTAAGAGCAGTCAGTGTCCTTAAAGCGGGTTTTTATTAGGCCTACAGCGTGTGCTCTGCAGAACTGTGCCAGTGCACATTGCCACTCATATCTGGTGTCACAATAGCGTGCATTTAAAACCAAAAAACTTTTTTCACTGTTATAGATTGAATAGCAGTTACTTGTCTTCAAGCAGGTGTGTCAGGCCTACAGCCTGTGCTCTGCAGACCTGTGCCAGTGCACATTGCCACTCATATCTGGTGTCTCTATAGCGTGCTTTTACAAAGAAAAAAAGGTTTCCAGTGTAAGCTAATAGCAGTCAGTGTCCTTAAAGCGGGATTTTATTAGGCCTACAGTGTGTGCTCTGCAGAACTGTGCCAGTGCACATTTCCACTCATATCTGGTGTAACAATAGCGTGCTTTTACAAAGAAAAAAAGGTTTCCAGTGTAAGCTAATAGCAGTCAGTGTCCTTAAAGCGGTTGTGTCAGGCCTACAGCGTGTGCTCTGCAGAACTGTGCCAGTGCACATTGCCACTCATATCAGGTGTCACAATTTTGTGCATTTAAAACCAAAAAACTTTTTTCACTGTTATAGATTGAATAGCAGTTACTTGTCTTCAAGCAGGTGTGTCAGGAATACAGCCTGTGCTCTGCAGACCTGTGCCAGTGCACATTGCCACTCATATCTGGTGTCTCTATAGCGTGCTCTTACAAAGAAAAAAAGGTTTCCAGTGTAAGCTAATAGCAGTCAGTGTCCTTAAAGCGGTTGTATCAGGCCTACAGCGTGTGCTCTGCAGAACTGTGCCAGTGCACATTGCCACTCATATCAGGTGTCACAATTTTGTGCATTTAAAACCAAAAAACTTTTTTCACTGTTATAGATTGAATAGCAGTTACTTGTCTTCAAGCAGGTGTGTCAGGCCTACAGCCTGTGCTCTGCAGACCTGTGCCAGTGCACATTGCCACTCATATCTGGTGTCTCTATAGCTTGCTTTTACAAAGAAAAAAAGGTTTCCGGTGTAAGCTAATAGCAGTCAGTGTCCTTAAAGCGGTTGTGTCAGGCCTACAGCGTGTGCTCTGTAGAACTGTGCCAGTGCACATTGCCACTCATATCAGGTGTCACAATTTTGTGCATTTAAAACCCAAAAACTTTTTTCACTGTTATAGATTGAATAGCAGTTACTTGTCTTCAAGCGGGTGTGTCAGGCCTACAGCCTGTGCTCTGCAGACCTGTGCCAGTGCACATTGCCACTCATATCTGGTGTCTCTATAGCATGCATTTACAAAGAAAAAAAGGTTTCCAGTGTAAGCTAAGAGCAGTCAGTGTCCTTAAAGCGGGTTTTTATTAGGCCTACAGCGTGTGCTCTGCAGAACTGTGCCAGTGCACATTGCCACTCATATCTGGTGTCACAATAGCGTGCATTTAAAACCAAAAAACTTTTTTCACTGTTATAGATTGAATAGCAGTTACTTGTCTTCAAGCAGGTGTGTCAGGCCTACAGCCTGTGCTCTGCAGACCTGTGCCAGTGCACATTGCCACTCATATCTGGTGTCTCTATAGCGTGCTTTTACAAAGAAAAAAAGGTTTCCAGTGTAAGCTAATAGCAGTCAGTGTCCTTAAAGCGGGATTTTATTAGGCCTACAGCGTGTGCTCTGCAGAACTGTGCCAGTGCACATTGCCACTCATATCTGGTGTAACAATAGCGTGCTTTTACAAAGAAAAAAAGGTTTCCAGTGTAAGCTAATAGCAGTCAGTGTCCTTAAAGCGGTTGTGTCAGGCCTACAGCGTGTGCTCTGCAGAACTGTGCCAGTGCACATTGCCACTCATATCAGGTGTCACAATTTTGTGCATTTAAAACCAAAAAACTTTTTTCACTGTTATAGATTGAATAGCAGTTACTTGTCTTCAAGCAGGTGTGTCAGGAATACAGCCTGTGCTCTGCAGACCTGTGCCAGTGCACATTGCCACTCATATCTGGTGTCTCTATAGCGTGCTCTTACAAAGAAAAAAAGGTTTCCAGTGTAAGCTAATAGCAGTCAGTGTCCTTAAAGCGGTTGTGTCAGGCCTACAGCGTGTGCTCTGCAGAACTGTGCCAGTGCACATTGCCACTCATATCAGGTGTCACAATTTTGTGCATTTAAAACCAAAAAACTTTTTTCACTGTTATAGATTGAATAGCAGTTACTTGTCTTCAAGCAGGTGTGTCAGGCCTACAGCCTGTGCTCTGCAGACCTGTGCCAGTGCACATTGCCACTCATATCTGGTGTCTCTATAGCGTGCTTTTACAAAGAAAAAAAGGTTTCCAGTGTAAGCTAATAGCAGTCAGTGTCCTTAAAGCGGGATTTTATTAGGCCTACAGTGTGTGCTCTGCAGAACTGTGCCAGTGCACATTTCCACTCATATCTGGTGTAACAATAGCGTGCTTTTACAAAGAAAAAAAGGTTTCCAGTGTAAGCTAATAGCAGTCAGTGTCCTTAAAGCGGTTGTGTCAGGCCTACAGCGTGTGCTCTGCAGAACTGTGCCAGTGCACATTGCCACTCATATCAGGTGTCACAATTTTGTGCATTTAAAACCCAAAAACTTTTTTCACTGTTATAGATTGAATAGCAGTTACTTGTCTTCAAGCAGGTGTGTCAGGAATACAGCCTGTGCTCTGCAGACCTGTGCCAGTGCACATTGCCACTCATATCTGGTGTCTCTATAGCGTGCTCTTACAAAGAAAAAAAGGTTTCCAGTGTAAGCTAATAGCAGTCAGTGTCCTTAAAGCGGTTGTATCAGGCCTACAGCGTGTGCTCTGCAGAACTGTGCCAGTGCACATTGCCACTCATATCAGGTGTCACAATTTTGTGCATTTAAAACCAAAAAACTTTTTTCACTGTTATAGATTGAATAGCAGTTACTTGTCTTCAAGCAGGTGTGTCAGGCCTACAGCCTGTGCTCTGCAGACCTGTGCCAGTGCACATTGCCACTCATATCTGGTGTCTCTATAGCTTGCTTTTACAAAGAAAAAAAGGTTTCCGGTGTAAGCTAATAGCAGTCAGTGTCCTTAAAGCGGTTGTGTCAGGCCTACAGCGTGTGCTCTGTAGAACTGTGCCAGTGCACATTGCCACTCATATCAGGTGTCACAATTTTGTGCATTTAAAACCCAAAAACTTTTTTCACTGTTATAGATTGAATAGCAGTTACTTGTCTTCAAGCGGGTGTGTCAGGCCTACAGCCTGTGCTCTGCAGACCTGTGCCAGTGCACATTGCCACTCATATCTGGTGTCTCTATAGCATGCATTTACAAAGAAAAAAAGGTTTCCAGTGTAAGCTAAGAGCAGTCAGTGTCCTTAAAGCGGGTTTTTATTAGGCCTACAGCGTGTGCTCTGCAGAACTGTGCCAGTGCACATTGCCACTCATATCTGGTGTCACAATAGCGTGCATTTAAAACCAAAAAACTTTTTTCACTGTTATAGATTGAATAGCAGTTACTTGTCTTCAAGCAGGTGTGTCAGGCCTACAGCCTGTGCTCTGCAGACCTGTGCCAGTGCACATTGCCACTCATATCTGGTGTCTCTATAGCGTGCTTTTACAAAGAAAAAAAGGTTTCCAGTGTAAGCTAATAGCAGTCAGTGTCCTTAAAGCGGGATTTTATTAGGCCTACAGCGTGTGCTCTGCAGAACTGTGCCAGTGCACATTGCCACTCATATCTGGTGTAACAATAGCGTGCTTTTACAAAGAAAAAAAGGTTTCCAGTGTAAGCTAATAGCAGTCAGTGTCCTTAAAGCGGTTGTGTCAGGCCTACAGCGTGTGCTCTGCAGAACTGTGCCAGTGCACATTGCCACTCATATCAGGTGTCACAATTTTGTGCATTTAAAACCAAAAAACTTTTTTCACTGTTATAGATTGAATAGCAGTTACTTGTCTTCAAGCAGGTGTGTCAGGAATACAGCCTGTGCTCTGCAGACCTGTGCCAGTGCACATTGCCACTCATATCTGGTGTCTCTATAGCGTGCTCTTACAAAGAAAAAAAGGTTTCCAGTGTAAGCTAATAGCAGTCAGTGTCCTTAAAGCGGTTGTGTCAGGCCTACAGCGTGTGCTCTGCAGAACTGTGCCAGTGCACATTGCCACTCATATCAGGTGTCACAATTTTGTGCATTTAAAACCAAAAAACGTTTTTCACTGTTATAGATTGAATAGCATTTACTTGTCTTCAAACAGGTGTGTCAGGCCTACAGCCTGTGCTCTGCAGACCTGTGCCAGTGCACATTGCCACTCATATCTGGTGTCTCTATAGCGTGCTTTTACAAAGAAAAAAAGGTTTTCAGTGTAAGCTAATAGCAGTCAGTGTCCTTAAAGCGGGTTTTTATTAGGCCTACAGTGTGTGCTCTGCAGAACTGTGCCAGTGCACATTGCCACTCATATCTGGTGTCACAATAGCGTGCATTTAAAATCAAAAAACTTTTTTCACTCTTATAGAATGAATAGCAGTTACTTGTCTTCAAGCAGGTGTGTCAGGCCTACAGCCTGTGCTCTGCAGACCTGTGCCAGTGCACATTGCCACTCATATCTGGTGTCTCTATAGCGTGCTTTTACAAAGAAAAAAAGGTTTCCAGTGTAAGCTAATAGCAGTCAGTGTCCTTAAAGCGGGTTTTTATTAGGCCTACAGCGTGTGCTCTGCAGAACTGTGCCAGTGCACATTGCCACTCATATCTGGTGTAACAATAGCGTGCATTTAAAACCAAAAAACTTTCTTCACTGTTATAGATTGAATAGCAGTTACTTGTCTTCAAGCAGGTGTGTCAGGCCTACAGCCTGTGCTCTGCAGACCTGTGCCAGTGCACATTGCCACTCATATCTGGTGTCTCTATAGCGTGCTTTTACAAAGAAAAAAAGGTTTCCAGTGTAAGCTAATAGCAGTCAGTGTCCTTAAAGCGGGTTTTTATTAGGCCTACTGTCAGGATTTACGCCTTGACCTCCAGACTGCCAGACGGGGTCGCCCTTTTATTGCCCGAAGAGGGATTTGAACCTGTATGCTTGGCAGTTCTGAACCTGCTCTTTAACATCTGAGCCATTTCAGGACTTGGGATAACTCCTGTTTTCTCTTGTATTGCCTGCAGCACTAAGGGGCTGGACTTCACCTGGTTCAGACCTGTCGATCACTCTCCAGCTGAACCTGATATACTAATCATCAAGGTATAAGACACTGCTCCTCCCTAAGGGCAGTGTCAGTTCAATGACTCTGGTTAGAGAGTTGCTACTCCACGTACTAAGTATTCGCCTGACCTTGGATTGTGACTCGTATCTCCTGAATTCTGGCATCCTTTGACCTTGGCTTGTTACTCGTATCCCCTGATTTCCGGCACCCTCTGACCATTGGCTTACCTACGACTACTCTCCTGGATTTCCTTGTCTGTACTGCGACTACAAGCATTTACCTGCACAGCCCCCGTGCACAGATTCACAGGCCAGGTGAGTTCTACCTTGACCACCTTGGCCTGTGTCTAAATGCAAGGGTGAGCTTTTATCTCTGCATGTTGGACTCCCAGCAAGGTAAGCCTGACATATTGAACTGACCCTTATGGAGTCCACAGAGATAATGCTCACCTCCCTTGCTCAGCAAGTGTCCAGCCTGAACCAGACTGTTTCGGAACTGCAGCAAGAACTTTTATCTCTTAAAGGCACAGTACGCCCAGTTCCAGAACCGTTTGTTGTGATGCCTGACCGCTTTGATGGTTCCCGTACCTCCTTCACAGCATTCAGACTGGATTGTGAACTTCTTTTTGCTCTCAAGCCTAATACTTACAACAGTGACTTTGTCAAGGTCCGTTCGGCCATCAACTTACTTGTCGGACGGATCAAGGAGTGGGCATACCGGAAGCTAAAGGAGAAAAGCACTGTCTTGGACAGTTGGGAGTCATTTATGTCCGCAATGGACTCTCAGAGCTCTGCCTCCAGGAAAGCTACTCCCAAGCCTGCTCCATCTAACCGCAGATCGCTGTTGCCTAAAGAAAAGGACTCCTACCAAGTCCCCATAAGGTCACAACGCAAACCCTCCTCCAGTAAACCTCCTTGTACCCCTGTTTTCCCTCAAGCTAGCTATGAAACTCCAATGGACATGGAGGAACCGCCTTGTGACCCTGGTTTTCCTCTAGCTAGCTGTGAATCTCCAGTGGACAGGGAGGAACCCATGGAGATATGCTTCGTCCGCTCTAAAACAAGACTGCCATCTAGAGAAAGAGATCGAAGGAGGGCGCGTTGTCTCTGTTTTTATTGTGGTGGAAAAGGGCACTTTATCTCTCACTGCCCTATTCGCCCAACTCGGCCTGAACCTCTTCAAGTGGGTACAATTCAGCTGCACCCTGTTATTCCGGCAACACGACCTAAAAAATGTCAAAGGTGCTGTCGGATATTTCCACGTTCCGTGATGCAGAAGAGTACCCAGACTACGATGGCTGCTGATGCCAGTGGATCTCAAGACCACAAGAAATCACTACTTCCAGAAAACTCACCGATGGGAAATAGTTCAGATAATATGGTTGGTGGGACTAAGTTTATTTCCGCCTGCACCAGGTCTCTGAATGGCCCAGACCTTTCTCCACCAGTACCCGACACTGATACCCCAAGGTCCCCGACTGAGGGACTCCACTCTGGATACTTCGATTACAAGGACTTCCTCAGTGATACGGAGTCCGAAGACGAGGAATACAGTTCCCAAAAGGAACCTGTTCACGCCCAGAGTGCGTTCTTAAGGGGAGGGTACTGTCAGGATTTACGCCTTGACCTCCAGACTGCCAGACGGGGTCGCCCTTTTATTGCCCGAAGAGGGATTTGAACCTGTATGCTTGGCAGTTCTGAACCTGCTCTTTAACATCTGAGCCATTTCAGGACTTGGGATAACTCCTGTTTTCTCTTGTATTGCCTGCAGCACTAAGGGGCTGGACTTCACCTGGTTCAGACCTGTCGATCACTCTCCAGCTGAACCTGATATACTAATCATCAAGGTATAAGACACTGCTCCTCCCTAAGGGCAGTGTCAGTTCAATGACTCTGGTTAGAGAGTTGCTACTCCACGTACTAAGTATTCGCCTGACCTTGGATTGTGACTCGTATCTCCTGAATTCTGGCATCCTTTGACCTTGGCTTGTTACTCGTATCCCCTGATTTCCGGCACCCTCTGACCATTGGCTTACCTACGACTACTCTCCTGGATTTCCTTGTCTGTACTGCGACTACAAGCATTTACCTGCACAGCCCCCGTGCACAGATTCACAGGCCAGGTGAGTTCTACCTTGACCACCTTGGCCTGTGTCTAAATGCAAGGGTGAGCTTTTATCTCTGCATGTTGGACTCCCAGCAAGGTAAGCCTGACACCTACAGCGTGTGCTCTGCAGACCTGTGCCAGTGCACATTGCCACTCATATCTGGTGTATCTATAGCGTGCTTTTACAAAGAAAAAAAGGTTTCCAGTGTAAGCTAATAGCAGTCAGTGTCCTTAAAGCGGGTGTGTCAGGCCTACAGCCTGTGCTCTGCAGACCTGTGCCAGTGCACATTGCCACTCATATCTGGTGTATCTATAGCGTGCTTTTACAAAGAAAAAAAGGTTTCCAGTGTAAGCTAATAGCAGTCAGTGTCCTTAAAGCGGGTGTGTCAGGCCTACAGCCTGTGCTCTGCAGACCTGTGCCAGTGCACATTGCCACTCATATCTGGTGTCTCTATAGCGTGCTTTTACAAAGAAAAAAAGGTTTCCAGTGTAAGCTAATAGCAGTCAGTGTCCTTAAAGCGGGTTTTTATTAGGCCTACAGCGTGTGCTCTGCAGAACTGTGCCAGTGCACATTGCCACTCATATCTGGTGTCACAATAGCGTGCATTTAAAACCAAAAAACTTTTTTCACTGTTATAGATTGAATAGCAGTTACTTGTCTTCAAGCAGGTGTGTCAGGCCTACAGCCTGTGCTCTGCAGACCTGTGCCAGTGCACATTGCCACTCATATCTGGTGTCTCTATAGCGTGCTTTTACAAAGAAAAAAAGGTTTCCAGTGTAAGCTAATAGCAGTCAGTGTCCTTAAAGCGGGTGTGTCAGGCCTACAGCCTGTGCTCTGCAGACCTGTGCCAGTGCACATTGCCACTCATATCTGGTGTCTCTATAGCGTGCTTTTACAAAGAAAAAAAGGTTTCCAGTGTAAGCTAATAGCAGTCAGTGTCCTTAAAGCGGGTGTGTCAGGCCTACAGCGTGTGCTCTGCAGAACTGTGCCAGTGCACATTGCCACTCATATCAGGTGTCACAATTTTGTGCATTTAAAACCCAAAAACTTTTTTCACTGTTATAGATTGAATAGCAGTTACTTGTCTTCAAGCGGGTGTGTCAGGCCTACAGCCTGTGCTCTGCAGACCTGTGCCAGTAGACATTGCCACTTATATCTGGTGTCTCTATAGCATGCATTTACAAAGAAAAAAAGGTTTCCAGTGTAAGCTAAGAGCAGTCAGTGTCCTTAAAGCGGGTTTTTATTAGGCCTACAGCGTGTGCTCTGCAGAACTGTGCCAGTGCACATTGCCACTCATATCTGGTGTCACAATAGCGTGCATTTAAAACCAAAAAACTTTTTTCACTGTTATAGATTGAATAGCAGTTACTTGTCTTCAAGCAGGTGTGTCAGGCCTACAGCCTGTGCTCTGCAGACCTGTGCCAGTGCACATTGCCACTCATATCTGGTGTCTCTATAGCGTGCTTTTACAAAGAAAAAAAGGTTTCCAGTGTAAGCTAATAGCAGTCAGTGTCCTTAAAGCGGGATTTTATTAGGCCTACAGTGTGTGCTCTGCAGAACTGTGCCAGTGCACATTTCCACTCATATCTGGTGTAACAATAGCGTGCTTTTACAAAGAAAAAAAGGTTTCCAGTGTAAGCTAATAGCAGTCAGTGTCCTTAAAGCGGTTGTGTCAGGCCTACAGCGTGTGCTCTGCAGAACTGTGCCAGTGCACATTGCCACTCATATCAGGTGTCACAATTTTGTGCATTTAAAACCAAAAAACTTTTTTCACTGTTATAGATTGAATAGCAGTTACTTGTCTTCAAGCAGGTGTGTCAGGAATACAGCCTGTGCTCTGCAGACCTGTGCCAGTGCACATTGCCACTCATATCTGGTGTCTCTATAGCGTGCTCTTACAAAGAAAAAAAGGTTTCCAGTGTAAGCTAATAGCAGTCAGTGTCCTTAAAGCGGTTGTATCAGGCCTACAGCGTGTGCTCTGCAGAACTGTGCCAGTGCACATTGCCACTCATATCAGGTGTCACAATTTTGTGCATTTAAAACCAAAAAACTTTTTTCACTGTTATAGATTGAATAGCAGTTACTTGTCTTCAAGCAGGTGTGTCAGGCCTACAGCCTGTGCTCTGCAGACCTGTGCCAGTGCACATTGCCACTCATATCTGGTGTCTCTATAGCTTGCTTTTACAAAGAAAAAAAGGTTTCCGGTGTAAGCTAATAGCAGTCAGTGTCCTTAAAGCGGTTGTGTCAGGCCTACAGCGTGTGCTCTGTAGAACTGTGCCAGTGCACATTGCCACTCATATCAGGTGTCACAATTTTGTGCATTTAAAACCCAAAAACTTTTTTCACTGTTATAGATTGAATAGCAGTTACTTGTCTTCAAGCGGGTGTGTCAGGCCTACAGCCTGTGCTCTGCAGACCTGTGCCAGTGCACATTGCCACTCATATCTGGTGTCTCTATAGCATGCATTTACAAAGAAAAAAAGGTTTCCAGTGTAAGCTAAGAGCAGTCAGTGTCCTTAAAGCGGGTTTTTATTAGGCCTACAGCGTGTGCTCTGCAGAACTGTGCCAGTGCACATTGCCACTCATATCTGGTGTCACAATAGCGTGCATTTAAAACCAAAAAACTTTTTTCACTGTTATAGATTGAATAGCAGTTACTTGTCTTCAAGCAGGTGTGTCAGGCCTACAGCCTGTGCTCTGCAGACCTGTGCCAGTGCACATTGCCACTCATATCTGGTGTCTCTATAGCGTGCTTTTACAAAGAAAAAAAGGTTTCCAGTGTAAGCTAATAGCAGTCAGTGTCCTTAAAGCGGGATTTTATTAGGCCTACATCGTGTGCTCTGCAGAACTGTGCCAGTGCACATTGCCACTCATATCTGGTGTAACAATAGCGTGCTTTTACAAAGAAAAAAAGGTTTCCAGTGTAAGCTAATAGCAGTCAGTGTCCTTAAAGCGGTTGTGTCAGGCCTACAGCGTGTGCTCTGCAGAACTGTGCCAGTGCACATTGCCACTCATATCAGGTGTCACAATTTTGTGCATTTAAAACCAAAAAACTTTTTTCACTGTTATAGATTGAATAGCAGTTACTTGTCTTCAAGCAGGTGTGTCAGGAATACAGCCTGTGCTCTGCAGACCTGTGCCAGTGCACATTGCCACTCATATCTGGTGTCTCTATAGCGTGCTCTTACAAAGAAAAAAAGGTTTCCAGTGTAAGCTAATAGCAGTCAGTGTCCTTAAAGCGGTTGTGTCAGGCCTACAGCGTGTGCTCTGCAGAACTGTGCCAGTGCACATTGCCACTCATATCAGGTGTCACAATTTTGTGCATTTAAAACCAAAAAACGTTTTTCACTGTTATAGATTGAATAGCATTTACTTGTCTTCAAACAGGTGTGTCAGGCCTACAGCCTGTGCTCTGCAGACCTGTGCCAGTGCACATTGCCACTCATATCTGGTGTCTCTATAGCGTGCTTTTACAAAGAAAAAAAGGTTTTCAGTGTAAGCTAATAGCAGTCAGTGTCCTTAAAGCGGGTTTTTATTAGGCCTACAGTGTGTGCTCTGCAGAACTGTGCCAGTGCACATTGCCACTCATATCTGGTGTCACAATAGCGTGCATTTAAAATCAAAAAACTTTTTTCACTCTTATAGATTGAATAGCAGTTACTTGTCTTCAAGCAGGTGTGTCAGGCCTACAGCCTGTGCTCTGCAGACCTGTGCCAGTGCACATTGCCACTCATATCTGGTGTCTCTATAGCGTGCTTTTACAAAGAAAAAAAGGTTTCCAGTGTAAGCTAATAGCAGTCAGTGTCCTTAAAGCGGGTTTTTATTAGGCCTACAGCGTGTGCTCTGCAGAACTGTGCCAGTGCACATTGCCACTCATATCTGGTGTAACAATAGCGTGCATTTAAAACCAAAAAACTTTCTTCACTGTTATAGATTGAATAGCAGTTACTTGTCTTCAAGCAGGTGTGTCAGGCCTACAGCCTGTGCTCTGCAGACCTGTGCCAGTGCACATTGCCACTCATATCTGGTGTCTCTATAGCGTGCTTTTACAAAGAAAAAAAGGTTTCCAGTGTAAGCTAATAGCAGTCAGTGTCCTTAAAGCGGGTTTTTATTAGGCCTACAGCGTGTGCTCTGCAGACCTGTGCCAGTGCACATTGCCACTCATATCTGGTGTATCTATAGCATGATTTTACAAAGAAAAAAAGGTTTCCAGTGTAAGCTAATAGCAGTCAGTGTCCTTAAAGCGGGTTTTTATTAGGCCTACAGCGTGTGCTCTGCAGAACTGTGCCAGTGCACATTGCCACTCATATCTGGTGTCACAATAGCGTGCATTTAAAACCAAAAAACTTTTTTCACTGTTATAGATTGAATAGCAGTTACTTGTCTTCAAGCAGGTGTGTCAGGCCTACAGCCTGTGCTCTGCAGACCTGTGCCAGTGCACATTGCCACTCATATCTGGTGTCTCTATAGCGTGCTTTTACAAAGAAAAAAAGGTTTCCAGTGTAAGCTAATAGCAGTCAGTGTCCTTAAAGCGGGTGTGTCAGGCCTACAGCCTGTGCTCTGCAGACCTGTGCCAGTGCACATTGCCACTCATATCTGGTGTCTCTATAGCGTGCTTTTACAAAGAAAAAAAGGTTTCCAGTGTAAGCTAATAGCAGTCAGTGTCCTTAAAGCGGGTTTTTATTAGGCCTACAGCGTGTGCTCTGCAGAACTGTGCCAGTGCACATTGCCACTCATATCTGGTGTAACAATAGCGTGCATTTAAAAAAAAAAACTTTCTTCACGGTTATAGATTGAATAGCAGTTACTTGACTTCAAGCGGGTGTGTCAGGCCTACAGCCTGTGCTCTGCAGACCTGTGCCAGTGCACATTGCCACTCATATCTGGTGTCTCTATAGCGTGCTTTTACAAAGAAAAAAAGGTTTCCAGTGTAAGCTAATAGCAGTCAGTGTCCTTAAAGCGGGTGTGTCAGGCCTACAGCGTGTGCTCTGCAGAACTGTGCCAGTGCACATTGCCACTCATATCAGGTGTCACAATTTTGTGCATTTAAAACCAAAAAACTTTTTTCACTCTTATAGATTGAATAGCAGTTACTTGTCTTCAAGCGGGTGTGTCAGGCCTACAGCCTGTGCTCTGCAGACCTGTGCCAGTGCACATTGCCACTCATATCTGGTGTCTCTATAGCGTGCTTTTACAAAGAAAAAAAGGTTTCCAGTGTAAGCTAATAGCTTTCAGTGTCCTTAAAGCGGGTTTTTATTAGGCCTACAGCGTGTGCTCTGCAGAACTGTGCCAGTGCACATTGCCACTCATATCTGGTGTAACAATAGCGTGCATTTAAAACCAAAAAAAATTTTTCACTGTTATAGATTGAATAGCAGTTACTTGTCTTCAAGCGGGTGTGTCAGGCCTACAGCCTGTGCTCTGCAGACCTGTGCCAGTGCACATTGCCACTCATATCTGGTGTATCTATAGCGTGCTTTTACAAAGAAAAAAAGGTTTCCAGTGTAAGCTAATAGCAGTCAGTGTCCTTAAAGCGGGTGTGTCAGGCCTACAGCCTGTGCTCTGCAGACCTGTGCCAGTGCACATTGCCACTCATATCTGGTGTATCTATAGTGTGATTTTACAAAGAAAAAAGGTTTCCAGTGTAAGCTAATAGCAGTCAGTGTCCTTAAAGCGGGTTTTTATTAGGCCTACGTCGTGTGCTCTGCAGACCTGTGCCAGTGCACATTTCCACTCATATCTGGTGTATCTATAGCGTGATTTTACAAAGAAAAAAAGGTTTCCAGTGTAAGCTAATAGCAGTCAGTGTCCTTAAAGCGGGTTTTTATTAGGCCTACAGCGTGTGCTAGGCAGAACTGTGCCAGTGCACATTGCCACTCATATCGGGTGTCACAATAGCGTGCATTTAAAACCAAAAAACTTTTTTCACTGTTATAGATTGAATAGCAGTTACTTGTCTTCAAGCAGGTGTGTCAGGCCTACAGCCTGTGCTCTGCAGACCTGTGCCAGTGCACATTGCCACTCATATCTGGTGTATCTATAGCGTGATTTTACAAAGAAAAAAAGGTTTCCAGTGTAAGCTAATAGCAGTCAGTGTCCTTAAAGTGGGTTTTTATTAGGCCTACAGCGTGTGCTCTGCAGAACTGTGCCAGTGCACATTGCCACTCATATCTGGTGTCACAATAGCGTGCATTTAAAACCAAAAAACTTTCTTCACTGTTATAGATTGAATAGCAGTTACTTGTCTTCAAGCGGGTGTGTCAGGCCTACAGCCTGTGTTTTGCAGACCTGTGCCAGTGCACATTGCCACTCATATCTGGTGTCTCTATAGCGTGCTTTTACAAAGAAAAAAAGGTTTCCAGTGTAAGCTAATAGCAGCCAGTGTCCTTAAAGCGGGTTTTTATTAGGCCTACAGCGTGTGCTCTGCAGAATTGTGCCAGTGCATATTGCCACTCATATCTGGTGTCACAATAGCGTGCATTTAAAACCAAAAAACTTTCTTCAATGTTATAGATTGAATAGCAGTTACTTGTATTCAAGCGGTTGTGTCAGGCCTACAGCCTGTGCTCTGCAGACCTGTGCCAGTGCACATTGCCACTCATATCTGGTGTCTCTATAGCGTGCTTTTAAAAAGAAAAAAAGGTTTACAGTGTAAGCTAATAGCAGTCAGTGTCCTTAAAGCGGGTTTTTATTAGGCCTACAGCGTGTGCTCTGCAGAACTGTGCCAGTGCACATTGCCCCTCATATCTGGTGTCACAATAGCGTGCATTTAAAACCAAAAAACTTTTTTCACTGTTATAGATTGAATAGCAGTTACTTGTCTTCAAGCGGGTGTGTCAGGCCTACAGCCTGTGCTCTGCAGACCTGTGCCAGTGCACATTGCCACTCATATCTGGTGTCTCTATAGCGTGCTTTTACAAAGAAAAAAAGGTTTCCAGTGTAAGCTAATAGCAGTCAGTGTCCTTAAATCGGGTTTTTATTAGGCCTACAGCGTGTGCTCTGCAGAACTGTGCCAGTGCACATTGCCACTCATATCTGGTGTCACAATAGCGTGCATTTAAAACCCAAAAACTTTTTTCACTGTTATAGATTGAATAGCAGTTACTTGTCTTCAAGCGGGTGTGTCAGGCCTACAGCGTATACTCTGCCAACCTCTGCCAGTGCACATTGCCACTTATTTCTGGTGTCACAATAGCGTGCATTTAAAAACATACATTTTTTTCACTGTTATAGATTGAATAGCAGTCAGTTGTCTTCAGGCGGGTGTGTCAGGCCTACAGCGTGTACTCTGCAGACCTCTGCCATTGCACCTTGCCACTCATATCTGGTCTCACAGTAGCTTGCACGCATAGTACCACTAATCCCCCAAAAAATGACAGGCAGAGGCAGGCCACCCCGCAGGGGCCATCGTGGTCGTGGTGCTGTGATTCCCTTTGGCCCTAGAATATTGCCCAGTTTTCAGAGGCCACGTACCCTGAACTTGAAAAGTTCTGAGGACATAGTTGACTGGCTAACACAGGACACCCAATCTTCTACAGCCTCCGCTTGGAACCTTGACGCACCATCCTCCTCCAGCTTAGCTTCAGGCACCTCTCAAGATACCACTCACCTGCCTGCCGCCACCACCAAAACTAGCACAACAGCCACTTTACTTGGTATGTCAGAGGAGTTATTCACACATCCGTTTGAAGAAATGAGTGATGCGCAACCATTATTGCCAGAGGATGTAGATAACAGGGATATGTCTCAGGCAGGCAGCATTACACACATGGACGTACGGTGTGATGATGATGTTGTACCCGCTGCTGTTTCCTTTGCTGAGTTGTCAGATACAAGTGAAGCGGTTGATGATGACGATGCGTCCATGGATGTCACGTGGGTGCCCGCTCGGCAAGAAGAAGAACAGGGCGAAAGTTCAGATGGGGAGACAGAGAGGAGGAGGAGGAGAGGAGTTGGAAGCAGGGGGAGGTCATCGCAACGAGCTAGTGGCACAGTCAGACAGCATGCATCGGCACCCGGTGTCAGCCCGACAGCACGCCAATCATCGCATGCTGTGTCCACCACCAGAATGCCGTCATTGCAGAGCTCAGCAGTGTGAAATTTTTTTGTGTGTCTGCCTCTGACAACAGCGATGCCATTTGCAACCTGTGCCAAAAGAAACTGAGTCGTGGGAAGTCCAACACCCACCTAGGTACAACTGCTTTGCGTAGGCACATGATCTCACATCACAAACGCCTATGGGATCAACACATGAGTACAAGCAGCACGCCTACTCTAAGCCGCCATCCTCCTCCTGGTTCAGCATCTTCAGCCACGTCAACCACTGCTGTCCTCCTTGCCCCCTCTCAACCATCCGCCACTCCGTCTCCCGCCTTGAGCAGTTCCCGCTCATCTGCCCACAGTCATGTGTCTGTCAAGGACATTGTAACGGATCACCTGGCACCCCGACTGGGTACCTCCGTTAATGGATGCTCCTAGCGCTTCCTGAGGACTCCAAGCACTCTGGCAGACACCATAATCACCGAATCCGAGAAACCTTTAACCCCTTAAGGACACATGACATGTGTGACATGTCATGATTCCCTTTTATTCCAGAAGTTTGGTCCTTAAGGGGTTAAATTCTCCCAAGCATATGAATGCTGTAGACCATTGAATAGGAACCATACGAATAGGCTTGTACTCCTAGCAGTCAACTGGAACAGCATGCAATAAATCCTTCCCCCAATAATGAGATGACACATCACTTTGAGGGTAAAACAGGAACTCCCTGGCTGCTAGCTTGCAGCCCTTTTTATTAGGTGCTCCCATGAAGGGGAGGGACACACACAGTAACGTACATTAACCAATCACACAATAGTTACATCCCACACATAGCCCTCCCCTCTACCTGTAAACTAATTATCTGTACACACAGGAAAATACAATTATCCTAGGTAGGGAAAATACAGTTTTTACACAACATTCATAACTCCCAAAATATACATCACATTCGCATAAAAATACATATACACAATCAATCCATTCGGGGGAACAACATACTCAAAAATCATACGAATTGGACCAGGGGTTCAAAAGTTAGTACAAATGTGCATTTGACCTTCTGGAAGCATGGTTTTTAGAAGCTCAAACTAGTTCCCCAGAATCCTCTATCCTGGAGACAATGGAGAAGCTGATTTAATTATATCCAGGGACAAACACAGCCTCCATTAAGCACATGTTACCAGCAACCACCAAAAGACATAAAAATACATAACTCCTGTTATACTAAACAGAACCCCCACATTCAACCCATCCCCAGATGGCTTGGATCTGAGCACTCAACATATCCAAACAGCGTTTAGATGCCACAAACACAGTTCAAACGCCATGGGGTTTAAGTTTCGTATGGGCTGATGAGAGGGCCCATAATCCTGGGGCAGCCCAATAACCCACAGTATGCCCAAATACCGTGCATAAAGGGCCAAATCGCCCAGGGACCGTAGTCACAGGGTAAGAGGCGGGCAAGCAGCCCCCTCCAAACCACAGTGGCGAAGTGGCTTTCGCTACATATCTTCCCATTCGGGGGTAGACTAACCAGGTACCTGACCTTCTGCCGGTCAGTACCTAGATTAGTCGGGCAGCCCACCCATAAAACAAAATTAGCAGAGTAGCCCACCCACAAAACAAATTTAGCAGTGTAGCCCCCCCACAATAAAGAATTCACAGAATGGCCCACCCACGGTACATAGTTCACAGAGGGTCTAACCCACAAAACAAATTTAGCAGTGTAGCCCCCCCACAATAAAGAATTCACAGAATAGCCCCCCAACAATAAGTCATACTGGCCTGTAGGTCCCAAGTTGTGGGGTGAAACTGTGGCACCCTCGGCCTTGCTGGGCAAATGGCTGTGAGTACTTGGGGGCCAGATGCCCGATGTGCTCTGCTCCGGGGTCAGAGCTGGGGTAGTCTCAGGGTAAGGAAAAAAGGAAGGACAGAGGCCAGCGGCGCTCTGCCCAGTTGCCAGCTCTTCCGCTGAGGCAGCCTGTAGAAAGTCAGGCTCAGGGGAAGGAAACAAGAGAGGACAGAGGCCAGCGGCGCTCTGCCCAGTTGCCAGCTCTTCTGCTGGGGGGTCAGGGAACAAAGGAGTTGACTGGGGAGGAGAAATATCACTTACCTCCCCCTGGTACTCCGGCTGCTGCTGGGGGGGGAGGTCGATGCTCTCCACTTTCTGTAACTCCAGCTCTAGTTGGGGATCTGGGCCGGTTGCCCAGCATCCCTGTAGGGCCGGTGGAGAGATCTCGGTCTCATCTCCACCTGCCTGCAGGGGGTCCTCCCAGGACCAGTCTATGAGGTCCTCTACCTCGGGTACCTCTGGTTGCTGTTGGGGAGGGAGACCGGTTGTCTCTTCCTCCAATAACACATTCTGCCGCTGGGGAGTGAGACCGACTGGCTCCCCTCCCTGTAAAACATACTGCCGCTGGGGATCTGGGCCGGGTGCCCAGCATCCCTGTAGGGCCGGTAGAGAGACCTCGGTCCCATCTCCACCGGCCACCTCGGTTTCTTCCTCGTCCCACTCTACCTGTGGCTGGAGTTTCTCCCAACGTGCCCACTGGCCTTCCCTCAACGCCCTGTGTTGTAGGTTCCGGGTCACCATGTCCCACACGAACCGCACGTATTTCTCCTCTGGATTGGGTCCGTAAAACTTCAGGCGCAACCCTACCATCGTGCCAAACTCTAGTACGGAGTAGCTATACGCCATGCTTGCTGTAGCCACTGCTGGTTCCATTATGTTGCTGAAGATAGGGACGCTGCACAACTCCACACGTTACCGGTGTCTCTGAGCTGCTTCTCCTCGCACTAGGACGCCATCCCGCCGCTGCCACCAATGTAACGGATCACCTGGCACCCCGACTGGGTACCTCCATTAATGGATGCTCCTAGCGCTTCCTGAGGACTCCAAGCACTCTGGCAGACACCACAATCACCGAATCCGAGAAACCTTTAACCCCTTAAGGACACATGACATGTGTGACATGTCATGATTCCCTTTTATTCCAGAAGTTTGGTCCTTAAGGGGTTAAATTCTCCCAAGCATATGAATGCTGTAGACCATTGAATAGGAACCATACGAATAGCCTTGTACTCCTAGCAGTCAACTGGAACAGCATGCAATAAATCCTTCCCCCAATAATGAGACGACACATCACTTTGAGGGTAAAACAGGAACTCCCTGGCTGCTAGCTTGCAGCCCTTTTTATTAGGTGCTCCCATGAAGGGGAGGGACACACACAGTAACGTACATTAACCAATCACACAATAGTTACATCCCACACATAGCCCTCCCCTCTACCTGTAAACTAATTATCTGTACACACAGGAAAATACAATTATCCTAGGTAGGGAAAATACAGTTTTTACACAACATTCATAACTCCCAAAATATACATCACATTCGCATAAAAATACATATACACAATCAATCCATTCGGGGGAACAACATACTCAAAAATCATACGAATTGGACCAGGGGTTCAAAAGTTAGTACAAATGTGCATTTGACCTTCTGGAAGCATGGTTTTTAGAAGCTCAAACTAGTTCCCCAGAATCCTCTATCCTGGAGACAATGGAGAAGCTGATTTAATTATATCCAGGGACAAACACAGCCTCCATTAAGCACATGTTACCAGCAACCACCAAAAGACATAAAAATACATAACTCCTGTTATACTAAACAGAACCCCCACATTCAACCCATCCCCAGATGGCTTGGATCTGAGCGCTCAACATATCCAAACAGCGTTTAGATGCCACAAACACAGTTCAAACGCCATGGGGTTTAAGTTTCGTATGGGCTGATGAGAGGGCCCATAATCCTGGGGCAGCCCAATAACCCACAGTATGCCCAAATACCGTGCATAAAGGGCCAAATCGCCCAGGGACCGTAGTCACAGGGTAAGAGGCGGGCAAGCAGCCCCCTCCAAACCACAGTGGCGAAGTGGCTTTCGTTACAGACATGTTTGAGCGTAAGAAGCCAATGTCACAAAGTCACCCCCTTGCCCAGCGTCTGACAGCTTGCTTGTCCGAACTATTAGCCCGCCAGCTTTTACCATACAAGCTGGTGGAGTCTGAGGCGTTCAAAATTTTTTTAGCTATTGGGACACCGCAGTGGAAGGTACCCGGCCGAAATTTTTTTTGCCACGTTACTGGACTTTCATGCGCAATGCCTGTAGGCTCATGTGTCCTTTTGAGGAGGTGACAAACCTAGTCAGTCGCACCGAAGGCACCATCAGCGACATCATACCATTTGTTTTCTTTCTGGAGCGTGCCCTGCGAAGAGTGCTGGATCAGGCCGTAGATGAGCATGAAGAGGAAGAGTTGTGGTCACCATCTCCACCAGAAACAGCCTAATCAGCATCGCTTGCTGGACCTGCGGCAACACTGGAAGAGGATTGTGAGGAAGAAGAGTCAGAGGAGGAATGTGGCTTTGAGGAGGAGGAGGAAGACCAACCACAACAGGCATCCCAGGGTGCTTGTTGACACCTATCTGGTACCCATGGTGTTGTACGTGGCTGGGGGGGAAGAACATACCTTCAGAGAGATCACTGAGGACGAGGAACAGGACATGAGTAGCTCGGCATCCAACCTTGTGCAAATGGGGTCTTTCATGCTGTCGTGTCTGTTGAGGGACCCTCGTATAAAAAGGCTGAAGGAGAACGACCTGTACTGGGTGTCCACGCTACTACCCCCGGTAAAAGCAGAAAGTGCCTGAAATGTTACCGAATTACGGCAAGTCAGAAAGGATGCAGCAGTTCCAAAATCAACTAAAACGTATGCTTTACACAGCGTATAAGGGTGATGTCACAGCACAACAGGAATCTAACAGGGGAAGAGGTGGAAGTAATCCTCCTCCTCCCACGACCACGCCGGCAAGGACAGGACACTTTACAGACGTGTTGTTGATGGAGGACATGCGGAGCTTTTTAAGTCCTACGCAGCGACTCGACCGACAGGTAGCAGACTACCTCGCCTTAACTGCAGATATCGACACTCTGATGAGCGATGAACCCCTTGACTACTGGGTGTGCAGGCTTGACCTGTGGCCTGAGCTATCCCAATTTGTGATAGAACTTCTGGCCTGCCCCGCTTCAAGTGTCCTGTCAGAAAGGACCTTCAGTGCAGCAGGAGGTATTGTCAGTGAGAAGAGAAGTCGCCTAAGTCAAAAAATTCTAGATTACCTCACCTTTATTAAGATGAATGAGGGATGGATCCCGAAGGGACTGACAGTGGGCGATACATTCGACTAAAAAAGGCCTGATGAGGGGGACGTAACAAGGATTAAACTGATAAGAATAGTACTACTTAACACACCACTCCTATCTGGTGGCACATTAGATTGCACTCGCAGTGCCCCAAATTTGAAGTAGGAGGACCGACCAAGCATCTTTTTCCATCTCCCGCTTCCTGGGTGGAGGAAGAGAGACCTTCAATGACATCAGTGAGGACAAGGAACGGGACATGGCTAGCTTTGTATCCAACCTTGTGCAAATGGGGGAGTTTGCGGTTGTGCAAATGGACTGTTTGCGGTTGTTTGCGGTGCGTTAAACGGGGAGTTTGGTCTGTCACTGTGAAGCGGGCGTAACCCTTACACTACCTGATCGATACAACATCATACCTGATGTTTTAAAGCATGTTATTCCAAACAATTTAGGAATGTTAGGTGATTTATGCCCTTTATGGATTATAACCAGACTCTGCATCAACTATGTAATTTTCCATGGGAGTTTTGCCATGGATCCCCTTCCGGCATGCCACAGTCCAGGTGTTAGTCCCCTTGAAACACCTTTTCCATCACTATTGTGGCCAGAAAGAGTCCCTGTGGGTTTTAAAATTCGCCTGCCCATTGAAGTCTATGGCGGTTCGCCCAGTTCGCCCGTTCGCAAACATTTGCGGAAGTTCGCGTTCGCAGTTCGCGAACCAAAAATTTTATGTTCGCGACATCACTACCCAGGACCTTTGCGGAGGGACATGTATAGAGAGTTAAAATTAAATTGTATATTGTATCCTCAATTCTATATGCTTTCAACACCCTCGACAGAAACATCCAGTTGACTCTGTTGAAGGCTACTTCTGCATCTAATGCGAAAAAAGTAACTGGTATTTTTTAATTTTTTTATTTCCTAAATCATATTTAGTAACCTGCGGACATTGTCTCCTCCTTTTCAAGATTTTATAAATCCTGATTGATCTGGGTGTCTTAATCCTAGGATAACATTTTTCAGCCTATCGGCCAGGATCGTGAAGAATATCTTGACGTCCGAGTTAAGAAATTAGATAGGTCTGTAATTTGAAACAAAGTTTGGATCTTTTTCTAATTTGAGGATAGGTATTAAGGCCTGACACATCTCCTGTGGAAATGAATGATGGTCTCTTATTTTGTTAAATAGTTTATATAGTAGGGGGATAGCTGATAATTCTAAAGTTTTATAAAAGGTGGTTGTGAGGCCATCTGGACCAGGAGCTTTCCCTGTTTAGAGAGTTCTTATTGCTAATGCAACTTCTCTTTAGGTTATAAGGGGAATCCAGCATACTACTTTCTTCTTCTTTTACCTTTGGAAGCTTACCTTCTTTAAGAAAAGTGTTGATTTTTTCTGCTGATGTTCGTATATCAGGTAAATTATATAGAGAATTATAAAAAGACTCTGAAGCTTTCCCAATGTCTAAGGGGGAAAGATGTTCTTTTCCTTTTTCAATAATTTTCTTAATTATTTGGTTCTTTTTTGAAATTTTTGATTTATTTGAAAAGATTTTGCTTGTTCTATTTTCCCCATAATACCACTGTTGCCTCAATTTTATGATTGCATTGTTAACTTTGAATGTTAACTTTTTATTTCTTGTTGTACTTCTTTGATTCTTTCTGATCTTTGAGTAGTAATTCCTCTTTTATTACTTTGTTCCAGCTTAGCTAATTCTATATATAAATCTGATAAGTTTCGGCCCTGCTCTTTTTTCATCTTTGCTCCTAGTTTAATAAAATTCCATCTCATTAAAGATTTATAAGTGCATCATAAGGTGCCATAAGAAACTGCATTATTATCATTTGTTTTGATGAATTCCTCTGCTTGACTAAGGAGGTACTTCAAGTTATGTTCTGAATCAAGAAGGTTTTCGCACATTCTCCAAGATGTCCTGCCCAGTCTGTCCATCTGTTCTTTCAATTCCAGATAAACCTGCACATGATTGGACCAAGAGATTACATTGATGTTTTACTTATCACATTTTTCTAAATTATTTGAATCTGTTAGAAATAGATAAATCCTTGAATATGTTTTTTGCACTTGTGAATAATACGTATAATCTCTTTCTTTAGAATGTTGCACCCTCCATATATCAAACAGGTTAAACTCGAGCAGGACATCCCAGAAAGAATTTCTTCCAATTCTTGTTCTTCGGATTGATTCTCTATTTTTTTTAGATTAGGGGTTCTGTCCATCTTGTCGTCTGATGTTATATTCATATCCCCAGCTACTATCAGCGTTCCCTTCTTAATCTTATCCACCTCACTAAATATATTCTTTGCCGGAATATATATTTGGTGCGTATGTGTTCGTCAATTTAAATATTTGATCATTTATTTTGCATAGTATAATCAAGTATCTTCCTTCTTTATCTTTTTTTTTTTCCAGAATCAATTTGAATTTAATCTGGTTTGAAAATATTATTGTGACCCCTCTTTTCTTCTTTTGATCTTGATTGGATTCTAAACTGTAGAATATCTTCGGAATCTCCATCTGGGAATAGTCTGAGAACAGACATTTATTATTTTTTTACTAAGAGAATCGTATAAAAATCCTCTCATTTGTGGTGTATTCAGACCCTGGACATTCATGGACAGAATGCATTATTCTCTATAGATTTCGCCCATGTTGCTTCATCTTGCAGCCAGATTCCCCTCCCCTGTCTCCTCCTCAGGTCGACTCCGGAACTTACAAACATTAAACATCTACCACACATTAACATAAATCCAAACATACCCTCATTCCCAAAGTGACCATATGACCTGTCTAATTGGTCCATTACCTAGCTATTGGTCAATTCAATACAATTTAGCTAGGTTTCAGTTGCCGACAGGGCTTAAGCACAAAATATAGAAGAAAATTGCCTGAGATCTTTAGAGGAGAATAAGAGGGGAAAAAACAAACAAAAAACATCATGCACCTATAATCTTCTTTTGCTTTTCTTTCTTATATCTCCCCCTTTTCCCCTTTTGCTTTTCCTATATTGCCTTTTATCTTATATATTCTTACAATCTGTTAATTTTACATTCGAATCCATTATTGTCATACGAAATTACTTTTTCTCTCTTGTGTATATATATATATATATATATATAATTTAAAATTCCTTTTAAAATAGGTAACCTCTATGTGGTATGTATCTCGGGATGTCCGAGGCATTTTAATAACCACAATTCATCATAAGAGACATTAATACGCTAAACATTAGTGTGTATATGTGATTTGTGTGTGTTATATTTTTATTTTGTGTCTATAATCTGTGTGGGTGTATTATTTTTCACACCATACCCTATGGTGTGAGAAAATACAAGGAAAAATTTAACTCCGTCCTTCCTGTTACATGTAAATCTGAAGACGAATTTAATTAAGCATGATCATTTTCTAATAAAATCCACTTGAAGGACATTGGTGAAATTGGGAGTTGTAAATGAAATTCAGAAAAGCCCTAAAGAGAGTAAAAGACTGGGACGAACAATTTTAGACTAACTAAAAAATTTTTCTGTATATAATTTATTAAGAATGCAGCACTTGCAAAAATGCACATAAAAAAAAAATCACAAAGTAGAGGGTTTTTTATATAAAGGGAAAGTAATTAATCTATTTTATAAAACTGAATAAATGGCTAAATATATACAATATATTAACATGATATAAAAAGTCATACAGTTTGAGTGTATTTGATTGATGTCCACTCTCTCTAAAGTTTTTGGCAATGACCCTGCAGCCACAGGTCACAGGTTTTTCTTAATATTTTCTGTTTACAAATGTTAACACATATGTCTTATCTGCTTTATCTTTGCATCTCCATGTACATAGGCTAAGAATTGTCTTTCTACCTGCTTGTTATATCATATAAAACCTTTGTCTTAATTATATGTATATTTCTATTAGAGAATTAAAGCTGCCCCCAGCCTGTCCTTTCTGTTATCATTTTTGTTAATTAGGCTCCCAGCCTTGACTCTGCGTTTGATCTCAGGGGAAAGCACAGTTTTTTTTTATGATGACATGTTTGGACAGACAAGATGTCTTTACAGCTTTTACAGTTTTGTCTTAAATTGAATTTCGGACTATTTTGTGAGGATTCAATCTGAAGATGTGTATAGAGTATACCTCCACGACTTGGACTGAGTTCGTGGTCACATTCTAAAAATGTGTGTAAACTTTGTGTGAGACGGATTGGGTGCAGATGTTCCCTTTAAGGCAGTGATTTCCATACTAGGCATAGAGGTACACAAAAACACAAACAGAGCTTTCAAAGATTGGTGCAAGAATGCTGCAGAATACAAAGTAAATTTAAAATTTAATGTAAAAAAAAAAGCTGAACTGGAAAAAAATATTGACTACTCTTGACTTACTTTAGAAATTCACTTTGAATTCTCACTTTAGTTACAAACCTTGCAAGAGACCAGATTTTGTCGGTTTCACTATTGGAACAGAATTGGGAAAAGTCTAAACCTGTGCTGCTGTTGTGCCATTAGGACTAGGTTGGGAACCAGAGCTCTGAGATGCACAGTCTAGCTTTGAAACCATTAAAGGGACCCATACCTTTTAAAAAGGATACTCTAAGCATCATGCCAACTTTGGCTTAATGAAGCAGTTTTGGTGTTTAGATCATGCCTTTGTAGTCTTACTGCTCAATTTTCTGCCATTTAGGAGTTAAATCACTTTGTTTAGGCAGCTCTAGCCACACCTCCCCAGGCTGTGACTAACAATGCCTCCATGAAAAAAGGGTTTTCTTATTCATTTAGCCCTTGCAGCATCGTGTGTTTACTGTAGATTTGTTTCTCTCGTCCTCTGTTAATTGAACTTTAATTACACAAAAACGAGGCGCATGCAGGCTCTAGCAGGCTAATAATCGATACGATGATAAGAAATACAACATTAAACAGACAGTGCAATAAAGGAAGTTTAAAATTGAGATCTCCTTTTACAAGAAGAGTAACAAAGTTATTTAAATCGTATTTGGTGGAGAATTGAGCAGAGAGACTTCAGGGGAATTATCTATATTCTATACTCTAAACCTTCTTCATTAAGCTAAAGTTGTTTTGGTGCTTAGAGTGTCCATTTAGCCTATTATTTTCCACATGGACATTGCTGTGTATGTGTGTGTCTCTAAATGGACATTGCAGGTACTATCCAGATCTGTATTTCTAGTGGGAATACAATGGAGGACCATGATCATACACCTTTCCATAAAAAAAAACAAAAAGCTAAATTATACCTACAATATATTTCTGTTAATCTATATGCCTTCCTTTTAAAGCAGAACAGGTTAAAATTGTGACAGTAACAGCTATCTCCTTTCATTGACAATAAGTAAGTTAGACAGTAACAGATTTGTAATGTCTGTTTCACACCATAGCAGATTACTGGAGAGCAGCAAAAGGTGAAAATGTAATCCTACAATAGAATCCTGCTAGACAGCTGAGATCTAAAGTCAAGATGATTCAGTTAATTAGTAAACTGAGCAAAAAAAAATGAAGTC
Source organism: Pelobates fuscus (assembly GCF_036172605.1). NCBI lineage: Eukaryota > Metazoa > Chordata > Amphibia > Anura > Pelobatidae > Pelobates > Pelobates fuscus. Next base: position 151,998,234 of record NC_086324.1, on the reverse strand, counting down.
TATATTACCATATAGAGGCCTTTTAGCAGTCAAAATAACTCAATATAAAAAAGTTACTACCGACACACTTTATTTGAACTATAAATCCTATCATATAAAGTCATCTATTTGATAAACAATTACTGATGAAGCTTATATTTGAGGGTCATTTCCTAAACACTGGATTTTGTTTGAATGGACAAAACCCAGAGAAAATGGCAAAATTCCAGCAAGAATGGCATTTCTCATGTTCACGGTCGTAATTTGGTCAACCTGACCCAGTTTGCACCAATCAGCACGTTTCTGCTTTAAAATCAGTGTTTTTGCTTCCAAACTCTATACAAAGTATAAGAATCAGAATATGTGCAAATCACTCAATTCATTCTAGACAGGAGTTTCATATTATGTTTTAGATTGCTTTACTTCTCCATCAGAGGCAAAGTTAATTCAACTAAATTTGACAAAAAAGTTTTAAAATACATTGAAAACTTGTGGTTCAAACGGAATGTAATGTCAACCAATTGCATTCAACCATAGTCCATAAAGGTGTTCGTGTCCCGTACTATTCTTTCTTTGTTGCTCCCTTAAAGGGACAATCCAGGCACCCAGGCCACTTTTGCCCATTGGAGAGGTCTGGGTGCCAACTCCCACTACCCTTAACCCTGCAACTGTAAATATTGCAGTTTTCATAAACTGCAATATTTACCTTGCAGGGTTAACTCCTCCTCTAGTGGCTGTCTACTAGACAGCCACTAGAGGGCACTTCCGGTTTTATAGCACACATTTTATGTGCTAGAGCGTCGCTGGACGTCCTCACGCTGTGTGAGGACCCCCAGCATCACAGAAATCCCCATAGGAAAGCATTGAAAGCATTAGGTCTACTGCATTAGGTCTCCCCCACCACCGGCCGCGCATGCGCAATAGGTCTTCCCCGCCGGATGACGTCGGGGGGGAGCAGCCTGGGCGGACCCTGAATCAGCGCCGAGGGACATGGGCGCTGGATACAGGTAAGTCACTAAAGGGGTTTTAACCCCTTCAGCAACTTGGGATGGGGAGGGAGAGGGGACCTGCAGTGCCAGGAAAACAGATTGTATTACTGGCACTGGAGAGTCCCTATAAGTACAGGGTAGGCCAAAATTCAGATTTGGATTTGACAGGTAAATATTTTATTTGTTCATAGTTAATTTTATTTTGTTGTTGTTGCAGGTGCATATAACTGAGTCTTGGGAGATTCATCATGGCTAATTACACAAAGGAACAACAATTTAAAATAGTGGTACTAATGGTAATAATTGCGAATTATTGAGCTAATCACTACATTTCTGCCCTGAGCCATCCTTTTCATCACTTCCCATGATTTTTAATGTAATGTTTACTTATCCTTTATTTTTAACAAATGTGTATCAACATTTATTTTTGTGTGAAACCGGGCTCTTCCATCTTGGCTGCCTGTCAATCATTGTTATAAGCTCTGTCCCCTGCCCCTTGCAGTCAGTATAGAGAAAGCATATAGAGAAGAGTAGAAATTAAACGGCAATGTTTTCATGTCAGGTTTAACACGCCTCTAGTGGCTATCAGGAAGACAGCCACTAGATTTGCTTCCCCAGCAATAAGTGAGTTAAACTGAGTTATAGCTCAAATTACTCTCCTAAAGAGCAATTGCCCTGTTGCCCCCCACTACTGCAAAAGAAGCTGGACACTTACATAGGTAGGGGAACACTACAGCATTAGAAATGCATGTTTGTATTTCTTTCACTATAGGGTTTCTAAGAGACTCTAGCAACATTTACATTAATTTTCCATTGAGTAACCATAATCCCTCCTGCTTCTGAATTTTTTGTGAGGACAAAGGGCAGCAATATATTTTATTTGAACTCGAAAACGTCTTTACATTTTTCATTTAGCAGCAAACAGTAGGGCAGATACACTATATCCCACAGGAAACATTTTACTTGTTGTGAAACCTCAAGTTCCACGATGCTTTGCTAACTGTTTAAAGTACCATGCTAGGTCTAGTTCCATAACAACTAGAGTGCTACTTTTTAGCACTGCCTGCTCAGATACTATATCACATAGTATTGTAGCTGCAGCATTTCTTCAGAATGAACAGCAAGCATTAGTTACTGTTCTGTAACATTTTCAATACCTGCGCCATTGCAAAATGCGGATTTACGAGGAGAATTGTGTAAAAGTATGGGCCGGGGTGGAATAATTACAGAGAGCTTTTCTGGCTGTGCTAAAAATGATGCAGCATCAACTCTGCTTTATTGTCTGTGTTTATGAGAAGGTTTTAAGCAAACAACATGCAGATAATAAAAGCTGATTTACTGTCTGGCTGTTAAGTAAATATGATTTAATAGTGAAGGACAATAGAGGAATATTAGATTAGGTTTTTTTTCTTGCCACCTCAGGAGGATTCACAAGCTGAATTTAGAAAATTTACAGGTGGTAACATATTTAAATTTCTCTGTAATAGTCCCTACTTAACCCCTTAAGGACCAAACTTCTGGAATAAAAGGGAATCATGACATGTCACACATGTCATGTGTCCTTAAGGGGTTAATAATATCAAACATGTCAAGGCCTAAATTCGATTGTCGAAGTTCGAATAGAGTTTTTTACAAATTGTTTTCGTCTTTTATTTAATACCGAAAAACTCTCCCTTATAGATGCCAACTGTCTAGTTTTTACCCAGACAGTCTTTAGCCTTAGGCTTATGCCGCAGCAAAATGTTTCCTGGGAGTTGTCCGATATTCTGCAGTCTGGCTGGCAGTTCTATATATGGTTGGCAGTATATGGTCTGCAATAGCTAGCTGGATAGTTCAGACGATCCTCTGTTCCCTTGTTGTTACCATAGCTGTGCTCCACCAGACCACTTACAGGGACACAATAGTCCCCAGAACCACTACTGCTAAGATTATTGAGTTTGACGGTCTCAGCCATGGAGGTGGGGCCAGCGTGGCTAGACTGGCATGGCTTGGGAGAAAAGGTGATCTAAGATCATGCAATCTAAGGTTGGCTGGGGACATAAATAGTTAAACACTATAGTGTTATGACAACATGTTTGTATTCCTGACACTATAGTGTTACTTTAGGTTCCACTGAATAGTGTAGGTGTGTACAAGAAAGAGATGGAAGATTTAATTTTACATTATGTTGCCGCATCTTTTACACACAAGGGCCGTGGGACTTCTGTAATCTGTCAGATAAGAGCAGAAAGGACAGCCAAGAATGCACTGAGGGCAACAGTAATCAGCACCCGTTACTTCCTGTCAAGTAACCTGATAAATCTTGGTCAAATTCAAAATTATTTAAAAAAAAACAAAAAAAACGCTAAAGGATCAAAGTTTAAAACGTGTTCATTGTGTTCATTTATATAATTTATATGTTTCACATTTTACCTGAAAAGCAATCTATACACATAATTACTGTTTTATTATATATCTTTGTGCTAGTTATGCATCCTATGTTTTAAATACATTTTGTGCATTGCTAATATTCTTGGCAATAACAAAAAGTATTTGGTAGAGTAGGGGATAAATAAAACATACACTGAGATTTAGAAAAGTATTTACTGTATAAGAAGCAAGAATAAAAAGTAGGGCAGTAGGAACGTAGAAGAATTTACACAAGTTCAGTGTCCAGTTCTCATGAGATGTCCATCAATTCACCAAGGTATTGTTCCTCCTAGCTAAAGCACTCCATTGATACAACTTTGTTGAAAACAAATCTGTCCCAATTGAGCCAAGCAAGCCTCGAAGGCAAGTGTCATGCAGAGCTTGGATTTTTTATTTTTTTTGGACACCAGCTGTACATGTCTTCAGTTTCTTGATTTGCACATCCTTTCTACCTTACTTCAGCACGTCACATGTCATCATCGTTTTTGGCCACAATCAAAGCACATAGAAAAGAACACGGGGGGGGGGGGAGGGGGGGGGGGAAACACTTGTGTCAAATTCTAGTGCAGAATGCAAGCTAAGGCCAAGCTTTAAGCATCAGATATTTTTCCAGCTGAGCTAACATGGCCTTGAATTTGCAGTTCCACTGTCAATTACCCACAATTCTAGGTTTAACGAATAACACCATCCAACATTTTTGAGGTCATAGATTCTTAATGACTGTCCCCACGTTCTAATTCTCAACTGCCTTAACATATTACAGGAATCTTAATTATTATAAAGGAAAGTTAGGGGGTTAAGACCTGGAACTAGTGTCCACTCTGAAACATTTAACCTATACACAGGCATTTGTATAGCAAGAAAGGGGACATTTGCATACTAAGAAAGGTGCTCAATACAAGTTGTCCTAAACATTATTTTTGTGAACTATTTCTACGTTTGAATGGCAACAACAATGCTGAAAGGGAACAGTTAGGAGATTGTTGAAAGTCTTCTGTTTTGAAAAACTGCTGCAAGAATTTAAAAGGGAAGAGTCACAAATGGAATGGCCTTACTGATACTATTGGTTTCTATGGCGCTTTCCTTGTTTTTTTGTACTGTAGACCACTTTTTAGAACAGCATAGTCTTTTTGTACCTCTTTATAGGTCTGAAAACTTAAGTTTACTGTTACGTAATAATTACTGATCAAGGAGGCCGGTGAAGGCTAACATGAATTTTAAAGAGCAAGTTATGAGCTAGTGAGCTAGTCAATGACCAATGGACTGGATTCGGGGCATCTTTACTAGTTGGCTATGGCAGTCAATGACCTAACAGAGTTCCACGTGTTTTATCAAAACATGAGATATTATAGGTTCTGTGAACTTTGAAGCCAACACACTCTATGAAGAAGAAGGGAAATCGTTGCCTGGTTTGCTGACTCTAAAATTGTACTATTTTTGCAATAGGGAGAGCAGAACTAAAGCATGCCGAATCCCCATTCTTACTTTCAGTTACCAACTAAAATCTAGGCATCAAAATCTATATCAGCTGTGTATATGTAAGTCTCTGGCAATCACAGAGTTAACACCAACCAGCTCAGACAGGGTCCAAACTCATCATGAAAGAAAAGCTTCATGTATACATTTCACATATAGTACAGCTTTCTGTCAACTAGCACTTTAAATAATCAAAATGGCAGACGGAGAAGCACAAATCCCCAATCAAAGGAGACTCCCTCCCAACCCAATTTATATATAACCTGTGTTTTTCAAAGCAGAGATTTGCATGTTTTAGTGATTTTTTTTGATCTTGAACAGCAAAGTGCTTGTCAACTCATCATGTATCCAGTCTTACTTCAATTATGCTCAAGATCTCAATATATAGATGTCGCACACACTCTGTACTTTAACCCCTTGTTGGCATGGGTTTAGGCACATTCATTTATATATCGCATGAGATGAATGTCATTGCATTGGTTATTAAGGGGTTTAAGAGTGGAGATACAAAAATATTTAACTAGGAAGTTAAAAATATTATTTTTTTTGCTTCAAGATCAACAGCAGCTACATTTGAAAACAATATATGTTTGAGGAATAAGTCCTATAAGACAGCTTTCTGATAAGAGAACAGAGGTCTCTGGTAAACAGCGAGCTATCTAGATGTTTTGAAGCTTAAGTTCTTCAGTACAAGTGTCAGAGGGCAGTTGCTCAGTTGGCGGCTTTTGTTTAATAAAACACACACATATATATGTACTATCCACGGTCCTGCACTCGCATTGTGTCTTTAATGCCACGGTACTCATTCAGCCTAGTAACATAAATATCCACTAACAAAAGTACTCACTGGTCTTATTAATCAAAGAAGTGTTTCTTTATTTACCATGATTAGGTTAAATCACATCAACGTTTTGGTCCATACCCAAATTATGATGGGTCTAAAACATAGATCTGATTTAACTCAATCATGGTAAATAAAGACACACTTCTTTGATTAAGACCAGTGAGTGTCTTTCTATGTGGATATATATATATATGTATTAAGGCCGTTTGGCCTGTATTTGTGGGAGGGGCTTAAATTAATTCACTCCCCTATATAAGGGACACCCCTTACCTGACTCATATTGCTTGAGGTCAGCATCAGAATGATTTCCACTTCCGGGTCATCCAGACGCCATTTTACCTGATTACTCCATGAGGTTTTCTAAGCAGAGCTGTGTCAGGAATCCAGCCACAGGCTTTTCCGGCCTACCACCTTCTTTCTTCAATCCATCGCCGTGGATGGTGCCCAAGTGACTCACAAACCATAAGTCGACCTACCCGTTACGCCAGGCATCAGTCCCACGGCACCAGTCACGGGTCAGGTCCTCACTTTACGGCTGCATTTTGTCTAAGTCTGTTCTAAAACTATTGCATGTTCATGCATATCATTTGTTTAAACCCCCTACCAGTCTTTGGGTGTACTACAGGCTTCTTAGACATAATCACATTTCATGTACAAACCAACGAACCACCGCATTTTCGCCTACACACTGACCCCTACCGTTCATTCAGTGTACTACAGGCTTCTTAGACATTATTGCATTTCATGTACAAACCAACGAACCACCGCATTTTCGCCTACACACTGACCCCTACCGGCCATTCGGTGTACTACAGGCTTCTCAGACATTATTGCATTTCATGTACAAACCATCAAACCACTGCATTTTCGTCTGCACACTGACCCCTACCGGTCATTCAGTGTACTACAGGCTTCTCAGACATTATTGCATTTCATGTAAAAACCAACCAACCACTGCATTTTTCACCTACACACTGACCCCTACCGTTTTTTGGTGTACTACAGGCTTCTTAGATATTATCGCATTTCATGTACAAATCAACGAACAACTCGTTTTTCGCCTACACACTGACCCCTACTGGTCTTTTGGTGTACTACAGGCTTCTCAGACATTATTGCATTTCATGTACAAACCAACAAAACACTGCATTTTTCACCTACACACTGACCCCTATCAGTCATTCGGTGTACTACAGGCTTCTTAGACGTTTTTGCTTTTCATGTACAAAACAATAAACCACTGCATTTTCACCTACACACTGACCCCTACCAGTCATTCAGTGTACTACAGGCTTCTCAGACATTATTGCATTTCATGTACAAACCAACCAACCACTGCATTTGCGCCTACACACTGACCCCTACCGGTCATTCAGTGTACTACAGGCTTCTCAGACATTATTGCACTTCATGTACAAACCAACTAACCACAGCATTTTCGCCTACATGCTGACCCCTACCGGTCAATCGGTATACTATAGGCTTCTTAGACTTTATTTCACTTCATAACCAAACAAACTAACTACAGCATTTTCGCTTTTATACTGACTCCTATCTGTCAAACGGTAGGATTAACCCCTTAAGGACACATGATATGTGTGACATGTAATGATCCCCTTTTATTCCAGAAGTTTGGTCCTTAAGGGGTTAAAGGGTATTTTAACATACAATCAGCATTTCTGACCCCTACTGGTCAACAGCAAAACAGTCTTCACATGTCATATACAATTTACCAGCCAATATAAATTACACATAAGATTGTTTTAAACATAACCATAAACCATAAATTAAACTCCAGCACGGGCTCATCTTCAGGTTTAATTCACAATAATTTACATTTCACATCAAGACCAACAGTGGTTCTATCAACACTGCCACCTACAGGTCTGTCAAGTACATTGACAATTTTCATGGGGTTTTACAAACACCAAAACACTGACACCTATAGGTCAACAGACAAACAACATTTAACATACCAATCAGTATCCAACTACACTGCCACCTATAGGGCACTCGGCAGATCTCCAGTGCACTTGCATTTTGTAACACCATGTTCACTGACCCCTACCATTCAATAAGACATCCAACAATTCACATAGCAAGCACTATATCAATATCTGGTATAAATACATATATTATTACACAATAGCCGATGCATCTGTATATACGTAACTGGTAATATAGTTCACATACATTTTTCACAGCACGCTGCTCACGCAACAGACTTTCCCCTAGCAAGGGGACATACAACATACAAGGTGGAGACAGACCACATTTTCACTTGTACATACGGCACTTAATGGGTTAAGATTGATACATATTTAACCAGTATGGCTACGATGTTTAATATTTACACATCACGGCACTTTACTTTTCACATATACTGTACGTATTAAGATAAGCTTGGTCTATGCCATATTTCCTTATGCCATACAGTTTTATCCATTCAGGTTACAGTTACTACTAAAAAACCTATAGGGATTGTCAGGTTCAATACCATACTACCAAGTACATACACCTGCTCACGTAGTTATTCATCTCTTACCTTCCCTGGAATAGTAATAGTATACTGGCAATTAGGGTTCTAGGGCCCAATAGGTATTACCCCCTTTTTTCTCTGCATTATGCTTCGGTTAGTGCTCCCGCGAGGCCAACACCCCGCCTCACACTCTGAGGCATACACCCCTCGGGCCACTCGTGAGCTAGCCGCCTCGCATTGTATCATAGAGAGGGCCTCACCTGTCACTCCCCTTCCTATTTTCTGGTTACTGTCACCGAGAGGCCAACATCCTGCCACAACGTTCGGTGGCCACTCAAAATCCCCTCGCGCCAAGCATAGATAGAGCCTCTCAAGCCACTTGGCAACTAGCAGGGCCTCACCAGTCACCAAAAAACACCAAGCCTAATCGTTTCGCCTTACGGCTTAGCTAGCAAGCCAGTACAAGAACCCTGGTTACAAATAATAATTGCAGTCTTTATTGTTATTTAAGTATTTCTCAAAAAGATGGTGAAGAATCACCTCTTCCTAGCACCCCGGCTAGAATTGATACACCTTCAAGCAGAGGAGATGTTGCTAGTCCAGCAGCAATCAGATCCTGGACGATCCCACACATTACCACCGACCTAAGGAGGTGACAAATCCCCTACCCTGCTACAGCAAGGAAAGCAGAGTTATTCAAACTCCTCCATACATCAACGGACAACACGGAGGCAGGGGAAGGCCCAGCTACATCAACTCAGGTGACACCCAGGCTATACTAGCCTCACTCATAAACTCATGAGCCAAAAAATTTATGACAGACTGGCAATCTTGAGTTGGTCACCACAGCCCTCACAAGGCTGGGCCTCACGCTACTGTACAACCAGCACCAACCAAAACTCGGTTACCTGGTACAATCAATTCTTATGACACACAAGACGTTAACCCTGCACGTATGATGTCAGCACATTGGGGAAGCAAGGCATATATATGTATGATGATGTATCTGTGGTGGTCAGATCCAGGGATTCCAGGTAAATCGGGAACTGACCATCCCTTGGTTGGGTTGGCAATTGGAATATGTAGAGATGTTTATTTTTGCAGGTACCCATACAGAAGGGACTTTGTCCCAAACAAATGGACCAGCGCTCTCAGGCTCCAGGTACCAGCACCTCTGAACTACCAGAGACCATTGATATGAGTAGTTGCATTGCATATAGACTGTTGCATATATGTTCAAATGGTTCAGGGCACATGACAAACCATGTGTCCCAATACAACTTACAAATAACGTACACACCAATGCATTTTCAACACTACTGACTCATCACCCTTCCAGACTTGTAGTAGATTTACTAAAGCTCTGAGCTTCAAAGGGCTCCCATACAGGTATCATAAACACACCTTCAAGGAATATAGCATGCTCTCACTTACAGTCAGCACAACAAAACCATTGGCTGTAAACACACTCATAGCCAAGATTTGCAGAGGGGTCTTCCAATCTCCACCATTTACAGCAGGCACCAAACACAAACACATTGGTATTGTGACAAGGAATCTTCCCTTAAACAAAGACTAACCATAGACTTATTGGCACCACACACCTCCGCTACCCCAAGTCTCAACTCCCTCATACCCTCCGAGGAGTTTTCTTACTATACAACACAATTGATCTACCTTTAAAGCTATCACTCAAGCATGGGTTGAAGCTTGGTTAAGTAAGACCAATATCATCAATGCAGTAAACGGCTACCATCTACCCTACACACTGGCACTTACATGGCATAAATTGGGCAATCCTTTCCCCGCTCCACTTTCGAGCTACAGATTAGCCTACTATCGATATTCGCAGAAACTCTGTGCTGGTTATGATAACATATCCAGAGGTCTTACAGTCATACACTATCTAGAAGACTTCTTGTTGATCAAAGATATACATATTTTTCACTAGAAGCCTCACGGCAGCTTAGTCTGGTTGACCACTTGGGCGTCCCAGTACCCCATAAGAAACAGAAGGCCCAGACACTATCATCACATTACTGGGCATATGACTTGAGTCGGCATCCATACACGCAAGTTACCACAAGACAAATAGGGAACATTCTCATCTACATCAATCACTACCTCCTGCTTAGTACTTACAACTGCAAGGAACTACAATCCCTACCAGGTTCCTTAATTTTGCCATGCCAATCATACCACAAGACCACGCTTTCACATCCAGAGTACTTTCCCCTTTTTTCCACACTTCCAACATGATGATCAGAGGATGTCCCTAGACACCTCAGCAACAGCAGACCTGCACATGGGGGGGGGGATTTCTTAACCACTTGGCATGGTAAAAGCATGTTCCTTCCAGGATTGTCTGACACTTCTCCAACCAGATGGTCAGACGCGGCGTCTACCACGGGTTTGGCAGCGATCTACCGGGAACGATTGCTTTGGAGCTGTTGGCCATGGCATCAAGGTTTGGAAATGTTTCCACCACCTCAGCCCCTTTGGGAGATCTACCCCATTGTAGCAGCTGCTGTGGCATGTAGTAAATCATGGTCAGGGTCATCAATCCGTTATTACTCTGACAACTAGGCACATGTCATATCATCAACAATCGCCACTACTCATCCATAAGGTCATGATATTTCTGGGGAACTCACTTGGTTGGCCACTTATCACATTTCACTTTCATGTACCAGACGGGGGTATACATCCCTGCCGATAATTGTCTCATTTATATTCCAGGCATGTTCATCATACACTTCCTACAGCCGCCCATACAGTCACGGCCACGCTTTCGTTCCAGAGACAAAATCATGGATTAGACATACTCATGCAGCATAGCATGCACTATCCCACCTAGCACTTTCGTCCCATACTTGTAGAACACATAACACAGCTTTTCACCTGGCTTAAAGAATCTCATTGGAACACGACATAGCTCAACCTGTGTCATAACATTTATCCTAGGTTTTGCTTCTTTTTGCCACCTTAAACTTCAACTATCTCACACACCATTAATTATATAGTTTACAGGCATTCAACAACACAGGATAACCTATGGCCAAAACTACCATAACTTCATGCTATCATACCAGACAAGAATATGCTCAGAGGTTTTCAGGAATCCATTCTCCCACGTTCCTCTCAGAGATTACCTATAGCCATCCAACTTTTCATCCTTATCGGACCTATTAGATCTACAACCATTCAATTATACTACCAAGTCGGCCATTACCAGCCATGCACATTGCCTTTTATGCCTTTCTCAGGCCAGAGAATTCACTACCATCACCACCACTCAGACAGATCATTGTCTTCAACGATCCCACGTACGTAAACACATATTTCATTACCTATTGGCTCTACCACATTCCGAAACGAGTCAACACGGACCAACAGTAGAGATAACATACTATCCTACCCACAACAAATGGTGTTCACTTTCGGTCCTAGATTCCTACCTTCAAAATTCTTCCAGGAATTAAATACTGTAATGCATTTAAGGAAATGTCTGGTTAATTTGTATATATTTGTTGACTGTATTAAATCTTTGATTATTCATTTTTGCCCTCTTTATTTACAGGCCTACCGTATCGTCGGTCTCTGCACACCACAACCGACTTGCTCCCTTTATACTATCCTACGCTTATGCTGGATCCTTACTCCATATACGGCTATTTGCCCCTTACACAAGTATTAAGGCCGTTTGGCCTGTATTTGTGGGAGGGGCTTAAATTAATTCACTCCCCTATATAAGGGACACCCCTTACCTGACTCATATCGCTTGAGGTCAGCATCAGAATGACCCTCCCACCCACTCCTCATTTCAACACTTTCTCTTTTCTTTCCATTTACTTTACTTTCTTACTCTTTGGTGGGCCCTCTTTATTTACAGGCCTACCGTATCGTCGGTCTCGGCACACCACAACCGACTTGCTCCCTTTATACTATCCTACGCTTATGCTGGATCCTTACTCCATATACGGCTATTTGCCCCTTACACAAATATATATATATATATATATATATATATATATATATATATATATATATATATATGAATTTAAATGGATTTTCTCACCCCTCCTGGGTGGTAAATATTCCTAATTCTCGTGTACGAGCAGGAGAAAAAAATAAATAGTTACATGAAGTGATCAACAGTTACATGAAGTCATTATTGATGTCAATGCTTCTTAAGGAGACATCCCAAAGTGTTGAATCTAAATATTAATTTATGTTTTTACACACGGATATCAAATGTTGAATGTGTTATGGATAAATTAATATTGACGAAGCAGCATGTTTGTGGTCTTACTTCTTTAATGAGACTATATCTGTCTATCATATGGACTGCTGTCTAAATCCATGATAGGTGTCAAATGTGTGACAGTCCTAAGGGGCACACAGACAAGTTCTCACCTTTGTAGTCACTTTGGGGCGGTGGGTTAATTATCTTAGTTATTTAAAACAAGGTGTCATTGTCATTTTCTGTCACTTTCATTAATACAAATAAAAATGTGATATATTCACAAATATATTCTCACATTAGAGCAAAACTTGTTCCTGTATATATATATATATAATGCCAAAATACCAGAGTATTGCAGTATGCAATTGGCATATTAGCTACTGAACTAATACGGCTAATTCAATCTACACTATATATTTTTATATGAACGGTGGTATAATTAGCAGATATAAACTATACATATTTTACTTATATATAAAGGATATTAACATGTATAGCTTGGAGGAAAGACGAGACAGGGGGGATATGATAGAAACATTTAAATACATAAAGGGAATCAAACACAGTAAAAGAGGAGACTATATTTAAAAGAAGAAAAACTACCACCACAAGAGGACATAGTCTTAAATTAGAGGGGCAAAGGTTTAAAAATAATATCAGGAAGTATTACTTTTCTGAGAGGGTAGTGGATGCATGGAAAAGCCTTCCAGCTGAAGTGGTAGAGGTTAACACAGTAAAGGAGTTTAAGCATGCATGGGATAGGCATAAGGCTATCCTAACTATAAGATAAGGCCAGGGACTAATGAAAGTATTTAGAAAACTGGGCAGACTAGATGGGCTGAATGGTTCTTATCTGCCGTCACATTCTATGTTTCTATGTTTCTATATCAGCAATGGAAGACTCAGCTTGGAGTAGTCCATATCAGATGATAGATACAGTTTGTTCTTTGTAAATAATATGAGATTAATTCATTTTTTTTAGCTGCAGAAACAAGAGTCCTGTTCATATTTTAAAACACTTCGCAATGCTGACTTGGACTTTACTCACTTTAATTTCATCAGATTGGTGCCCAACTTGAGAAAACCCAAAAATTCCCACTGGCAGAAATACAAAATAAAATGAAATAGTACAGCGACGTTAATACAAAATTAATGAAATAGATGACGGCTGCTCCAAAATACACTTATCACAAAAATGACAAATCATCTCAAAGATGGAAAGACATCGATCATAGAGCAAGTCAGTAAAGACAAGCAGAGCTTTCAAAGAATGGTGCAGAAGAATTGCAGCATTTTGGACTGATCAAAATACTCAATCCTTTACAAAGTATCGCAAACGTGAAGCAAATCTATCAGAATGATTTACTTAAGAGAGAATTGAAAGTGAGTTCAAAGTGAATTTCAAATTTAAGGTCAAAGTAGCCAAATTGGAATAATTCTCTAAATCGGCTTTTCTTTTGTTCTGCTAGTCTGGCCTTAAATTTTAAATTCCATTTGAATGCACCTTTAATTATAACTTTAGTAAAAAACATTGTAAATGTAGAAACTGGTTGAATGTTAAACACAACAGTGGCACAGACTGATCATCAGTTACGTGAAGTGCCGATTGATGTCACTGCTTCTCAAAGCGACATCACAAAGTGTTGAATCGAAAGGTTCATGTATGTTTTTACACAAGGATATAAAATGTTGAATGTGTTATGGATAAATTAATGTTGACAAAGCAGAATGTTTGTGGTCTTACTTCTTTAATTAGGCTATATCTGTCATCATATGGACTGCTGTCTAAGTGCATGCAGGTGTGACAGTTCTAAGGGGCACGCAGACAAGTTCTCACCCTTGTCACACTTCAGTTTGTAGGGGGTAAATTATTTCAGTTATTTAAAACAAGGTGTCGTTGTAATTTTCTGTCACTTTCATTAAACCAAATACAAATGTGATTTATTCACAAATATATTCTCAAACTAGAACAGAACGTGTTCATGCAATGACAGTAATCGATTGGCGTCATTGTACTTAGCATAAGCAGAAACAAATTGTGAGCATTAAAGGGACACTCCAGGCACCCAGACCACTTCTGCCTATTATTATTATTATTATTATTATTATTATTATTTTATTTATATAGTGCCAACAAATTCCGTAGCGCTGTATTGGAGTGGTCTGGGTGCAAACTCACACTACTCTTAACCCTGCAAGTGTAATTATTGCAGTTTTTTATAAACTGCAATAATTACCTTGCAGGGTTAACTCCACCTCTAGTGGCTGTCTACTAGACAGCCACTAGAGGGAACTTCCTGCTTCATGGCACAGAAAACCTGTGCTAGAGCGTCGCTGGACGTCCTCACGCTGTATGAGGACCTCCAGTGTCGCTCAATTCCCCATAGGAAAGCATTGAAAAGCATTTTCAATGCTTTCCTATGGGGAGCTCTAATTCGCATGTGAGGCATTGCCGTGCATGTGCATTAGGTCTCCTTGGCCAGTAGGCAGGATCCGTCTTGCCCACCGGCCGACATAATGCAGAGGAGGAGCAGCGGCGGAGGAGGAAGCAGCGACATGGGACATGACGGTGCCTCTGGTAAGTGACTGAAGGGGTTTTCACCCCTTCAGCAACCAGGGATTGGGAGGTGGGAGGGAGAAGGGACCTGCAGTGCCAGGAAAACGGATTGTTTTCCTGGCACTGGAGTTTCCCTTTAACCACTTAAGGACACATGACATGTGTAACATGTCATGATTCCCTTTTATTCCAGAAGTTTGGTCCTTAAGGGGTTAAGTATGATTGCTTTCTGACACAGTGAAACACTGTGTTTCTAGTGAAAACAAAACACATTAGGTTTAAAGGCACACTTCACTGATCTAGAACAAAATCACTATTTAGTAGATATACTCCCAATGAAAACATTTATTTCATTGGGGGTATATCTGAAAACAGCATATGAATGCTGCCGATCTCTTGTCTGCAGCCTTTGGAAGCACTCCTCTTCTAACCCCACCCAGACTTTCTGTGGCTGTTCAATCACAGACTTCCCAATGCAGCTCAATGAGAAGTCTTGCAAGGCAGGAGCTCTAGGCAATTGCTGCCTCTAGAGTTTAGCTCCACTGAACTAACCAAACCAGGAAGTAGACATGTGCAATTAGTTTAGTTAAGAATGTAAATTCGGACAAATTTCGGCAATTTGGACATTCGGATGCTTCCGAATGTTTGAATTGCCGAATTGCTGAATTTCCGAAGTGCCGGGCCGAACAGAATTGTCAAAGTGCCGAATTGCCGAATTACCAAAGTGCCAACGTGCTTCGGATTTCTGAAATGCCACTAGTAGGTGCATGTCACCTAAACAGTGAGCAGCCATTTAAAACTGGATATACATCAGTATCTTATATGAAGTGATAGAGAGCTACGGTAAGAGTACGTGTAACCAATAGTTATAGCAAAAACAATAACAATGTTGCAATATGAGAAAGCAGCTATTTAGATCAGTAACACAGCCTGATCTAAATAGCTACTTTCTCATATTGCAACATTGTTATTGTTTTTTCTATAACTATTGGTTACACGTACTCTTACCGTAGCTCTCTATCACTTCTATATAAGATACTGAATTATATCCAATTTTAAATGGCTGCTCACTGTTTAGGTGACATGCACCTTCTAGTGGCATGCTGCGAGTAGGGCCATGCGGGAGGATTTAACCTTCCTTTTATTAATATGGGAGTCTTAGTGACCCCCATAGGTTTTAATGCAGGGGGGTAGGAATTATTAATATTATTGCAAGGAGGGAGCTGGTAGCGCTGCCGACTCCCTCCTTGCTTTTTTTTTTGCGCATAAGCACTGTTATTTTTGTCCTAATGGACAAAAACAAATAATTTTTTACCGAATTTTATCCGAAAAACTAATGTTTTGCAGACGAAATTCGACTGTACGACTGTAAATTTTTATTTAGTACGAATTATTTTGTACGAAATGAAAATTTCACTGGTGCACATGTCTACTCCTAATTCTATTCCTATGGAGAAACATTGGAGTCAGGGCCAGCCACAGCGAGACCAGTACAGCAATGGAGAATATGTAAGTTAAATACCTTTTAACTATGTTCTGACGTGGGTATT
This sequence comes from Pelobates fuscus, assembly GCF_036172605.1. Lineage (NCBI taxonomy): Eukaryota > Metazoa > Chordata > Amphibia > Anura > Pelobatidae > Pelobates > Pelobates fuscus. The sequence continues at coordinate 151,981,705 of NC_086324.1, read as the reverse complement.
TAAACATTTAGTCCAGTACTATAGAGAACACAGGATCGTCCATAGATAGAACCTTCTCCCTTGAACCATCACAGGTGACAGCTGAGGGATTGAAGCAAAAGAAAACAATATAGTGTAGTATCGTCTGACAGTTGGTGAATGACGTATAAAAACACACTTCCAATTTTAAGGAGCTATAGATCAGCTCCAGATGGTAGCATCTGAGCTATTACTGTGTGTTTTACCAGAAGAAAGAGACTCTGGCTTGGGTTGTTTTAGCTGCCAACTAATACTCTCATTAGCACTAGAAATCCTTCATTTGTTTTAAGAAAAATGTGTTCGAGCGAAGGAAAAGATCTCGCTCGGCCTTTCAACTAGACAGTCCAAGTACCAAACTTTGTGCATCAAGAGCCATAGTCAGGTTACAAGTCCTTACTCCATAATTTTTCACTAATAACATCCGAAATAGATGTGAAATAACACAAATGCTATACATTCATTCAGTGTTTGTAAGTCAAATCAAATTAATTAGGTGTCAAATAAAAGAGTCAGTCAAATACAGGGAATTGTAAATTGCTGCTAATTACGGCCATTGTTTCATTCGATCCACATTAGCCCTATTTATAAATAATTTAAATAATAACTGTTGTTCACATGAAAGTATGCATAAATGAATAAGTGGAGCAGAAACAAATTATATTAAAAGAATGACAAATCTGTGTATTATTTTTCCTTCGGCATACCGCGCTCAGCACGTTGTGATTCACAATTGTTAGAAAACTGCTAATCATTTATGAAAGGCATTTGTTACCTAAATATTTTCCAAAGAACCTGCAAACATAATGCAGTATACTGAGAAAGACAATATCCTAATTAATAGGCAACATGTTTCATTATTTTTTTCTTTTAAAATAAAGCTCATTAAAAACAGCACTGCTGTAAGCTTTTTATATTTTTAATTAACAAATCTTAGAATTAGTTTATATACCTCTTTGTTTAAACAGCAATAATGTTTTATTGTCATCCACTGAAAGGAAACGGAAGTGAAATAGACGTTTATAGCGCCTCTTAGGCTGTATTGATAGTACAGTCACTTCTCTAGAATTTATAGCATTGAATGATATATTGAAAATTACTTACACATTTTTTACTTTTTTTTTTCTTTAATGAGAGGCTCTGTTTTCTTTGAATTTTTTTTTATTTTTATTTTATTTTTTGTAAAGATTTAACAAATGACATCACAATCCAGTTCAGTCCTGGCACAGCCAAGGCAACAATTGTATATAAGGATAAGCAGCTCCTACAGGTAAAGATTTGTTTACCTTTACTTCTTTTTCGGCTGCATTGAAGCTCTGGCTACGGATCTAGAAGAAGCTGTGCTAATTGGTATATTTATCGGGGTATTAATATATTATGAAGTGAATTGTTTATGATTTGACTTTTTTTACCTCCTGTTTCATTTTGTCTGTGTCTCTGTGCTGTGGTCTCCTGTTGTTATCTTCTGTGTTTGTTTCTCTGTGATATATTTACCATTAACATATAGGCTACATATACACTAAGTATCTAAAGTCAATGGTATAAACCGTACAGTAAAGCTAAAGCAGGCAGTGACAGTACACACAATATGGAAAATAAACAATTATACAAGTAAAAGTACAGGACTGACTATTAAGCGTGCAGTATTTCTGATTGTGAAAAATACGTGTGTGTGTGGGTGGGTGTGTGTGTCAAAGCATTCAGGAGATATCAAAATAATCAACAAGAGTAAAGTTATAGTGGTTTATAGAGGTCTTGCAAACTCTTAGATTGCATTATTTTCCCCTTTTACACAATTTACATTTAACATTATATTGCACTACCTACATTATATTTTAAGCTAGTTTTAGTCTGTTCATGAGTGTTGCCCAATGTTAGAGGGAATTAGAGACCTAGACAGAAGCTATGTAACTTGTCACCGTTCATTCAATCAAAACAACCTGAATTAAAGGGACAATATAGGCACCCAGACCACATCAGCTCATTGAAGTTGTCTGGGTGCAATACCCCAGTCCCATTAACCCTGCAATGGTAATGATTGCAGTTTCTGAGAAACTGAAATATTTACCTCTCAGGGTAAACTCCACCTCTAGTGTCTATCTACCAGAAAACCACTAGAGGGACTTCCGGGGGGGTTAGGCAACCAAAAGCCCCTTTAAAATGACAGCCAGTAGTGATCAAAAGTGTGACTCCCACTAAAATCATGCTGACTGGGGTATGCCAGAAAACATTATCTACCTGTTGATTTCTGTATAATTTTAGTAGTGTATGTGTATATGATGAAAGATTTTGTTGGGGATTTTTCACATAATTTTTATGAGCCTAGCAATACCTGGCCCCTTCACTACCAAGCACTTTTTTAATAACATTTATTTGAAGCAAGAGATGTGTAGTTAACATATAAACTGATTATACCACAGCAATTATGTGTGTAGATTGCTTTGCAGACAAATTAAAAAATATGCAAGTGTAAACAACTTTTATTTTTTACTTATTCGTTAATCAGTTATAAAAATATATCTGGGAAAGGAAAAACTTAAAACAGTATACCGTGTAATGTGTCTTGCAATATTTCACACAGAGTCTGAAACATTATTTTAAAGCAAAAATGCAATTTTCTCAAGCACATTAAAAAATGGTTTCTTATAGGTATTTGTAAGGACCCTGAAAGCAATACTAGAAGTGTAGTTTACTAAAAACTGTACCATAATGTAAAAAATAATCTCTGCATTTAAGCATAATGCACACATAAAATAAATATAGTTAAATCATACATTTCTAAAATAAAGGTACTTAAAATGCTATAGCAATCTTTATCAATCTCTGGAGTGTTAATGTAACACTGACAGTGAAATGGTCCATCATTCCCCCTGCCCTCAACTGTCAGAATGGTATTACCCAGTGAGACTTCCTGTACTGTTTGAAAGAAGGAAGTGAGCTGACATTTTTAGCAACTCTACATGCATTGTATCAGTGACTAGTGGCTTCTGGCCGTGAAATGTATTCCTCTACAGTCTGGTATTCCTAAGTAGAATATAAATGAGGGTTTGTGAGGCTTTATGGATTTATACTCCAAAATACATTAAAAGACTTTATACTCGATTTTAGTATTTAAGAGGCTAGTGTGCATCATCGAGCTTTGTTAAATATTTTATTCGGCTGAAAACAATATACTAACTCTTTCCCATTCTAAAGAATTAGGTGTTTTGTTTTCTGAAATCTGAGGGTACTGCTTAGCACATTTAGGAAAGAAAAACATGGTTTATTATAGGTCAACTGCAAATAACTCCAAAAAAGAAATAAAATGAAAAGAGAACAAGAAATGTTCTAACTAAGCTCTTGTACTTGATACAGGAAGGACATTTCAGATGGTGTGGTCATACTTTCCGAAACACATTCTAAAACAGGTTCTTTTATAACAATCATTCATCAAGTGGGCCTGGAGTCTACCTGGTACTAAAATCAATTTGAAACCATACTGCAACTGTATCTGTTCATCTATCAAATTTAGTTTAATGACATGTGTTGCCTGAGAGGACTTTCCTACCTGACATTGTCACCAAGTGATAATGGCATAATTCTATAGGGACAAGTGCACATGTCATGCTGGGGAGCTTAACAAACATGAAGTACTTGCATAGGATTTAGCTTCTCCAATGTTTAAGCCAAAGAAAGATACAGTGTGGCCAAGAGAGAATTGCGGTAAAAGATAATGATTAAATAGTCTACATTTATTTAGTGTGTCTAGGTATTGCTTTGAAGTCACTGAATGCTTTCAGCGTTGCACATTTTATCTGGCTACGAAAGACATGCAATCAGTGGCAGGTGTCCATGGGAAAACACAGCTTAGTACATCTGAACATCTATTGCATTAATAGTTAATCGTGTTTTTTGCCAAATACCACAATGAGGAAATGCAGGATTTTGAAGCTTAAACAGACGCACCAAAAACAGAACATTTATAAATGTTTGGCTTAGTTTGTTATTTTTAAGCATTTTTCATTTTTATCCCTGCCTTCCCATCCGCACACCTCCATTCAGAAGTATTTGCTTTGTGCTGGCTACTGTACCAGTACATAGCTCCATTTATGTCACTCCCTCCTCACCTGCAGTGTCTAATAAAATGTATATGTAATTAGGAAGCAAACCAAAGCTTTGTGGTAGTTGTAATTTAGCTAACAGCTTTTATAATTAGAAAGCTGATTATTGAACTCCAAGTAAAGAATCCCCCGTTCTGAGCAGCACTGAGGCTGTGCACAGGAGAGCATTGAAATCTGCTAACTGGCCCTGCCCAACACAATAGTCATTAGGTCTTTTGTACTGGTTCTGAGAGTCTAAGGTGTTTCCGAATGCCTTAAAGGGACACTATAGACACCAAAGTGGTCTGGGTGCAGTGTCCTAGGTCCATTAACCCTGCAATGGTAATTATTGCAATTATTGAGAAACTTCCAGGTGGTTAGATGACTTTTGTTTTTTGGTTGCCTAACTGACACTGGACATCCTCACGCTCTGTATGAGGACATGCAGCATCACCCAAACCCCATAGAAAAGCATTATACAATGCTTTCCTATGGGGAAGTTCTAAAGCGAGCAAGTGGTGCTCACTTTGCATGAGCATTAGCCCCCCCCCCCTCCCCCCACAGGATGACATTGGCGGAGGTGCAGGCGACTTTATCCGGCAAGGAAAGCCATGGAGGAAGGGGAGATCTGGGAGGGAGAGGGGCACTATAGGGATCTATACTGCCAGGAAGACAAATTTGTTAGGTAATTCCCCTTTAATGGAATTATTTTCCAATTATATGGCTTCTGTAATATTGATTTTAGATTAGTCTTTCATGTATTAGTTTTATATTTAAGCACTAAACCCTGAATTGTAGTGAATTAAAAACTAAGCTGAGCTAAAATGGTGAATCTGTAACTATAACAGAATTTGCCAGTTTTTCCAGGTCAACTGTTGTAGTCTAAATTTGAGTTTAATGAATAACCAGTATGGGAATGAGCTTCAATTTGATTCCATGGGGCATACAAATTGGAAAAAAGGTTTTTATTCAATGTAAACCACCTCCATGATGCAAAGATTTTATATAAATCAGGACATTTCAGAAGAATTGTACACATTTGCCTCGTAATCATCCCCTGGGAGAATAAAACCCTGAAATGTGTGGATAGACTAGTATGGACTAAAAGAATAGATGGTCATAAGTCAATATACACAATCTCCATTGTCGAGGTTGCCTGCATAAAATCAACTTGGCCTTTGAAATAAACTTCAAGTTTCAGTTTGTAAAAAAAAAAGCTTTCTTCTTCTGGAACAAAAAGGTAGAAAACTAATCGACATCCATTCACCTCAGCGAACAGCACTAACGAAAAGTGCCAATATTCGTCCACGCTTCCTGAAAGTCTGTATTTTTCTGATAGCATGGAGACATAAAAAAATAGGTTTACTGGTTCAGTGAGTGCCTGTGTATATGTGAATGGAACTCCTATAATGCCTATCAAATTAGACCAGAATGACCAAGGCATTATGGGATATCGTGTTAGGCAACCAACACCTCCAGAAAGATAACTTCAAGCAAATTGATTGTTTAGTCAATGAATTTGCAAGTTATATTTTTAATAATTGCATTACATTTTATAACTTATCTGATGAACCGGGTCATTCATCATTGCTTACTGAAGTGTTCACTCACCCTATCAGGAGGACCCATAGTGCACTATTCTAGAGACTGAGTCTATATGTGCCAGTGTGCATAGTCTTACAGTGCCCTCTTCAGGTCAGTTGATATAGGTAGCTATTAGATAGTAGGGTTATCAAACATTCTTGTTATAGAAAATTATTTGAATAGAGCAGAGCAATAAAGTAACAAACATAACAAAAAAAAACACCTTAACTTGGAAAATATTATGTTGGATATTGCACTTAGATAAATGTGTGCACAGTTTACAAGACAGTTATAGATAAACACATATAAATACACGAATGAAACACAAAAATAAACAAATGTAGATTGCAAAACATATGCAGTTAAATGGAGTGTTGTTGGCGACATTGGGTTGAGATTTAAAACAAACAGGTTTATTTAGTAAATCAAGAACTGTCGAGACCTGATAAAGGAACCGTACATTTAAAGGCAAAATATTTATTCTGTTCAAATGTTCAATTTCCTGACAATTGTTGAACACTAAACAGGGGCCACTTTAGGCTTCCCTGCTATACAGGAAAACTCCTCCCCCCCTCCCCCCTCAAGTGTATAGGCAATTATGGGAATTGTGGATACTTTTAGAGCAGTACCATCTCTGTGTGCTATTTTGGAAATATGAGGATATTGATTTAGAAGACTTGCCATGTCAGAGTACAGGTCATTCCTTAGTATAGTTTGAAACAAGTTATTACTTAAAGCCCATTTATTTATATATCTAGGTCCTGGACGTTGTCAGCATGATACTGACGAAGCCTAAGGCAGTGATGAAGGTAAATAGGAGCTAATTAGGACCTCTGTCAGCATGTAAATCATATTATTTATTTTACCCCATTTCACTAACCTTTATATTAACTCCTCACCTACTGCAGAGAGTGAGGGGTAATGGTGACATCCTCCCATAATTAAGGTACAAGGGCAGTGGTGACCAAAAGGTAGATCTCCAGATGATGTAGAACTAAAACTCCCATGATGCTTTGCATGCCTTTTACAATGTCTTTAGAATGATAAAGCATCATGGAAGGTGTAGTTTTAAAACATCTGGGGATCTACCCTTTGGGCACCCCTGTATTAGGGTAATCATTTTGCTGAAAAACAAAACATTTCATCAGGTTTCCTGATTCTAGAATATTCCATAACAAACTGTAAAACTATTGCAGATGGGGTCACGGCATCAAAATGTATACAAAACGGATGTGCTGGTTATTGTGTGCATTTTATGTTTTGATGTTGGTATATGTCTGTTTTTCTATGTTCACATATAAAACTCAATAAAGATTAAAGGAAATAAAGTATACAAAATAAAAATTGCATAAATCAATGTATTTGCCTCTATTTCTCTGACAAGCTTTATAAATTAATTCACGCATAGTCCACAATAAATATATGTCAATACATTTACAATGTATCATTCTTGCCAAATGAGGCTCGTGCCGAATTGATATGTTGCATATTTTCTATCCATCATTACAGTTCAATCATATATTCATATCCCACCGGATTTAAATGCAATTTTAACATTGAATTATAATAAATCCTTCAGGGTAGCATACAAAATTATTTAAAACTTTTAATACAGGCATTTCTTATGATCCACATTTTTCAATTTGTTAGTTATTTTAGTTTATGTATCATAAAATATTTTTCACATTTTTCTCAATATTATTTTCAATAACCATACAGTAAACTCTCTAAATTGTATATTTATTTGTAAATGTTAGAATGTTTCCTTTTCTTTAGATAACCGATTACCCTTGTCAATCAAATAAGGTATAGAAATAGGGGAATTAAATCCACCACATTTTCTGTGACTCAGATTGCTTATACAGATTGCAACATATGGAAAGTGCAGTATGTATAAGTCAAATTTTGTAAGTAGCAATTACAATGACCATTGTCCAATCAAATGGTTGTCATAGAGAAGCCTTGAGGACAAACTGTTCATGCTCAGCAATCACCACTCTATGGTAATCCAATGCATTTCTATGAGAGATATGCGACATGATTATTGTCATTATGCCATGTGAACACTAACAACGGATACCTGTGAATACCACAAATACAATCATTATGCTTTACATTGACAGACAAAAGGGACAGTAATCATGCAACAAAAACATTATAGTCTGATGTGGTTTTGGTGCTTAAAGTGTGCCATGATGGTAATGATTAAGAAGCCATGATGGTAAACCATTCTAGATTATTATAGTTAAAAACTACCTTTTGCCTTATCACACATAAAATATTTTGTTCCTTGATACTTATTAGACTTATGCATAGCAGAATAATTTGGTTTGGCTGAAGAAATAATGTAATTCAGGCAACCAAATTTCGTTGACTCTTTATTTCGGCTCATCCAAATTTCGTCCATGCAAACAATTCGTGACAAACTTCAGAGAAACCAAAAGGGCATAAAAATGAGTCTATCGCTGTACTGCAAATTTTATTAAAGACACGGAGGCTCATATTATGCATAACTCTTTCTTTATTTCCTCAGCAGCAAAGATAGAGGAATATAAATATTATCAAAAAATGAAAGAAAAAACTGTACAGGCATAACAGGTAGCCAATCACATAATAGAGGAAGTAGCTATATAAGTCCTGTGTCTCCCACAATCCCCCTCTTTCTTTGCTGCTTCCTCAGACAGCTAAGTACCTTACTGAGCTCTACTACTGATTGCATTTTGTGTTGTGTTATTTACATGTATTTTGCAATTGTTGCTTATAGCTCTTAATATTATTATACTTCTGTATTTAGTGTTTGTTTTTTGACCACATCGTTGGTGTAGCTGGATGTTCTCCCCTGGGACTTTGCCTGCCATCGCGGGCTGTGCTTTCCCCTCCATCCCGCCCCCGTTTCTCTATGATCGCTTTTCAGCGTGGTGTATCTGCCGCGACGGTCCTCTCTCTGCGACCGCGGCTGAGTGTGCTCGTTCCCCTCTCACGGGCTGCCCGCGCGGGTAGGTGCACGCGCCCCTTCCCCCGCCGGGAGCCGGCCCGCGAGCGCACTCTGACACGTGCGGCGGCCATTTTGGGCGGTCATTTGTGTCGCCCTGTCCTGCCGTGCGGTCGGTCCCTGTTTTTCTCGGGTTCCCCTGCTACACCAACGATCGAGTTATAATCCGTTTGCTGTTCCGCTGGGTTACTCAACCCTTGTCTGGTAATTTTCTTTAGGTTTGCCTTAGTGCGGTTTTACCCTTAGTGACTACCGCCATTATGCAGGATAATAAGGATGGGCCTTCTGACCCCTCGGGGGATTTCCCGAAGGACAACCCTGAGGGCGCTATGGCCTCTCAGGAGTTCCAGGCCTTATTGGAGGCCACCATGGCATCCTCCCTTCAGAAGGCTATTGCCTCCGCTATGGGGGCTGTTTCGTCCTCCTTCACCCAGTCACTTCATTCTGTGTTTTTGCCTCCCATGGCTACCCCTACCCCCCTGGGTGTGGGGTCCCCTTCCCCTGCCCAAACTGTGCCGGGTGCCCGTAAGGCTAAGGCAAAATCTCGCCATATCGGCTCCCACTCCTCGATGCAGGCCTTGCCTGCCATGATTGACACGCCTCTGGCGGTCGCAGATAGCGCGCACCCCACGCGCACAAGAGCCCCTGGCCGGGCTAAAAAGGCTAGATTATGGAAACGGGCTAGAGCCCTGGATAATGGGTCGGATACCGACCGGAGTGTGGAAGATGATTCCGATATCATGGAGTATGTCTCCTATGTTGAGGGCGAGTCAGACGAGGACCAACCCCCTACGGGTGTAACCCCTACTGGGTCCTCTGCCAACCCACGAGGGAAAGTACCAGACCCCACTGGGGATGATAGTAAGGGGCTTTTAGACCCACAGGGTAACCCCCTGTTCGACCCGGACGACCTACGTCACCCGAGGTCTGCTGAATGGGTCCCTCCGGACCATATCGCCCAATATGTGGCTAAACGGATTCGCACACCTCTGTCGAAGGAAGGCCGCAATAAATTGCGCGCCGAATGCCCACGACCTTCCCTCCCTGGCGCTGCCTGTAAAACCCCAGACGTTGACCCTCAAATCGCTCAGTTTCTGAATAAATCTGGGTGGAAGCCTAAAAAGGGTCTTGATCACTCCCTGAAAGGGTGCCAAGATAAAATTCTAGATACGCTGGGCCCCCTGTCTAAGCTCTACGAGCTTCTTGATGCCGCTCGTAATGGTGACTCAGTTCTGGATGTAGATGTGGCCATCGGGTGGGTCCAGCGAGCTATCTGCCTTGTGGGGAACGCTAACACGGCTATGTCCTCAGAGAGACGCAAGGCTATTCTTTTGAAAATAGACCCTAAACTGGCCGCTATGACCGTAGCTGAGCCTGACTCAGCCGATGAGGGGATGTTGTTCGGCACATCCTTTGTGAAGGACATGGGGTCCTATGTTAAAACCTTTACGGCTATCGACAAGGCGCAGGCAAATATGAAGCGCGTCTTCGCGCCCAAGGTTTTCGGTGGGGCCGGGCGTAGCAGGAACCGTCCACCCGCCGTGGTTTCCGAGGCTCATTCCGTGCCACCAGAGGTTCCTTTTTCCCCTCTCGAGGGTTCCAGGATCCGAAAACGCCTCCCTTCTTCCCGGCTAGAGGGAGATCGTGGGGCTCCAGATACCCCCGTGGTGGGTCTTCGGGCAGACGCCCTTATGGTGAGTACCCCTTCTTCCCTTCTCGATCAGGTTCGGGTGGCGGGGAGGCTGGCCTTATTCTACCCAAAGTGGGCAGTTATAACCTCAGATGCTTGGGTTCTGCAGTGCGTAAAGGGTTACCAACTAGATTTTGTCTCCCTGCCTGTTCAAACGTATACCCCCAGGGAATTGTCTCTCCCACAGGAGCAAGACGCGATGATCTCCGCGGAAGTCGCGGAGATGTTCTCGAAGGGCGCCATCGAAGAATTGCCGTTCGCCACTCCAGGCTTTACGAGCAATCTCTTCCTTGTACCCAAGAAAGGGGGCGGTGTCCGCCCAGTGATAAATCTTCGCCCTCTCAACGCCTTCCTACGCTACCAGCATTTCCAGATGGAAGGCATTCATTGTCTCAGAGACCTTCTGAGACAGTCGGATTGGATGGCCAAGTTGGACCTGAAGGATGCGTACTTCACGGTTCCAATAGCAGTAGAGTCCAGGGACTACTTGCACTTCACCTGGCACGGACGGCGTTGGCGTTTTACATGCCTGCCGTTCGGTCTCTCCTCGGCCCCTTGGTGTTTCACCAAGGTAATGAAGCCGGTGGTGTCGTTCCTCCGTACCCGAGGGGTTCGACTGATTATTTACCTGGACGACATCCTAATCATGTCCCAATCGTTGGAATGCCTGAGGCTGCATTTGGACTGGACGGTCAACCTCTTACAGAACCTGGGTTTTCTGGTCAACTGGGACAAGTCGGTCCTGAAACCCGCCCAGTCTATGGAGTTTTTGGGGTTCCAGGTGGATTCCATACGGCAGTTCCTGTACTTGCCGGAGTCCAAAATAAAAGCCATCCAGAAGGAGCTTCGTCGGGCTCTTCGTGCTTCGGACTTGTCGGTCCGGCAGTTGGCAAGGATCATCGGTCTACTGGCCTCCTCCATTCAGGCGATATTCCCAGGCCCTTTGCATTACCGGGCTCTCCAACGGCTCAAGGGGTCACACCTACGTTCGGGTCAATCCTACGAATCCCGAATTTGTTTGGACGAAGAATCCAGAGACGAGCTGGTATGGTGGTTGGCACACATGGACGCCTGGAACGGAAGGGCGATTTTCGGTTCCGTTCCGGACGTGATCATAGAATCGGATGCCAGCTTGCACGGCTGGGGGGCTCGTTGTGGCAACATTTCCACGGGGGGCAGATGGTCCGACGCAGAGAAGTCGTTGCACATCAACTGCCTGGAACTTCTGGCGGGAGCCTTTGCGATTCGCAGCCTTACCCCTGGAAGGGCGAACTGTTGTGTTCTCCTCAAGTTGGACAACGTATCGGCGGTCCGATACATAAATCACCTGGGCGGCACCAAGTCCAAGATGTTGGCTCTACTGGCGAAGGACTTTTGGCAATTCTGCCTTCTCAACAACGTTTCGGTGACGGCGGAACATATTCCGGGTCTAGACAATTCCGATGCGGATTGGAACTCCAGGCATTTGAGAGACTCGGGAGACTGGCGATTGCACGCCTCGGTCTTCCAAGGCCTAACCAGGCTGTGGGGACGATTCGAGATGGACCTGTTCGCCTCGCGACTGAACACTCAATTGCCGAAGTTCTACAGTTGGAGACCGGACCCGGCGGCTGTGGCGACGGATGCCTTTCTTCAGGAATGGCCTCTGGGCCGCCTGTATGCCTTTCCTCCATTCAACATGATTGCTCGTACGATCTCGAAGCTGTTTCGTCACGACTGTTGTCTGGCTCTGATCACCCCTCTGTGGAGATCCCGTCCGTGGTTCCCTCGTTTGATGGAGTTGTCCATAGACTTCCCTCGTCTGTTACCGAACTTCCAGAACCTCCTTCTGGATCCGGATGGGAACTCGCACGAATTGGTGCTACAGCACCAGTTGCCCCTAGTAGCGTGGTTCCTTTCAGGGGACGCTGGCTTGTCCTGACGTTCCGCAGTCAACTCTCTTGCTCCTCGATAACGCCTGGGCTCCGGGCACGCGATCAGCTTACCGAGCTGCATGGAAGTCTTGGTCTGATTGGTGCATGGAACGGGCAGTGGATCCCGTATCTGCCCCTCTCCATTTGATCCTGGGGTTTCTCACAGCCCTGTTCGACTCAGGCAAGGCGTACAGGACTATCAATGTTTTTCGCTCGGCCATATATGCCGGTCACGGAGGTTTGGAAGGTTTACCCGTCGGCAAACATCCTTTTGTATGCCGTCTTCTCAAGGGTATTCGCTTCGTCCGTCCACCTAGGTCGCGGTTTTCGGCCTTTTGGGACGTCAACATAATGTTGCGGTTTCTGTCGGAGTGGTATCCTAACCATGACTTGACTCTTAAACAACTATCCTCCAAGATGGTTATGCTGTTTTGCCTGGTCTCTTGTAAGAGAGTCTCCGATGTCAGGGCTCTTGATTGGGGTGCCTTTGTGTTTACTCCTGAAGGCGTTACTTTCAACATATCTAGGAGGACTAAGTCGGCATCCAAATCCTTCGTATATCCTAGATTCTCGTTATGTCCGGCACTCTGTCCGGTGGATTGTTTGAAGGCCTATCTAGAGGCTACGCGACCGTTGCGTTCATCTGACCGACATCCCCTATTCATTTCGTTTAAGACTCCTCATCGCCCAGTCTCGACACCGACGCTAGCGCGTTGGATTCGTTGGCTTTTATCCCTAGCGGGTATAGACACGTCTATCTTTACGCCTCATTCTGTACGAGGTGCTATGGCCTCGAAGGCATCCACAGTTGGTTGCCGTCTGGAAGACATCATGCGCGCAGCGGACTGGTCCCGAGAATCGACCTTCAGAGACTTCTATTTCAGACCAATTGAACACATCGCATCTCAAGTGATAGCACAGCTTTGAACTTGCATAATATGAGCCTCCGTGTCTTTAATAAAATTCCCAGATTTTACTAGTAACATGACGTAAAGTCATGATTTTATTAAAGACACGGAGGCGAGTATTATTCCCTCCCACCCTCCCGGTGTGGATTTGGGATAAGAGATGCTTCGATGCTATACAGGTATGTTGTCAATTAGGTCTGTATTGAGATCATGTTTCTATATCATGTAATTTTTATCATGCTTAGATGATTTTAACAGTTTTATATTGGTTTCTAATCTTCTATGTTTTCTATTCCAGAATCCTGTTTCATGTAGAACTCCTCACGGTTATGTTTGGTAAGTCTACAGTTTTGAGTTTGGAAATTACCATATTTCTCTATCTTTTTTTAGCTTGAAGTTATCGTTTTGTTTCCCGTTTCCTGTTTGGATCAAGTGGGACATCGTTTTATCTTACCTGGTCTTCGGTTTCGCAAGAAAGAGGGGGATTGTGGGAGACACAGGACTTATATAGCTACTTCCTCTATTATGTGATTGGCTACCTGTTATGCCTGTACAGTTTTTTCTTTCATTTTTTGATAATATTTATATTCCTCTATCTTTGCTGCTGAGGAAATAAAGAAAGAGTTAAGCATAATACTCGCCTCCGTGTCTTTAATAAAATCATGACTTTACGTCATGTTACTAGTAAAATCTGGGAATTATCTACATAATGTGTATGTGAGTAAATGCTGTTCATATATCTTGGGCTTGTGTTCTCTACAGGTTACTAAAGTTAATTCCATCAGGATTTCAGTCAACCGAATTCCAGACAAATTTTGATCTAGTAAAATATAATTTTACCATTCAAATTTGGTCCACATCTAGTTAGATTGTAAGTTTTCAGTTTCTTTTGAGCATTTGGTTACGTATTTTAATTGTGTCACATGGCTGATCTCTGGTTTATATTTTTATTATTTGTTTATTTATCTGATTTCTTTGTTTATTTGATTTAGTGACTGTCCCGTAAACATCAATGATCTTTTTTCATGGGTACCGCAGGCAGAACTCAGAATCACGGAACAAAAGAACTGTCTCCTACATTACTCGTTATGGTTGTTTCATGATTCTGTCTTCAGACGATTCGTAGTTGCGGAACCCGGATGACCTGCAAATTGTCAAAAATTCTGACAAAATGAAATTTGTTTGGAATCAAATTAACAAGTCTAATAATTATATTTGGTTTAAGCAGATCTATCACATAAAGCACAACATTATAATTTATATTGTATTAATATTTGTAAGCTTATTTGTGTAGTTTTCTCATCACTCTATTATTCCTGTAAAATTTTGTAATTGACGAATTTATTGTTACATTTCCCCCTTTTCTAATATTATAAAGTGCTGCGGAATAAATGCTGATAATAATAATTATAATAGCATTTTACAAAATCATTCTTTATAGTTAGCATATATGTCCGTTACTTAAGAAAATTATAATGCAGTATATTTTCAAATTCTGTTACTCGCATGAAAGACAATTTCAAAGAATTACTTTTCAGTATTCACAATGATTACAGTTGCAGGGCATGGGGTGCCCAAAAGTAGATCCCGGTATTTTTTTATTTATTTTTTTTAAACTACAACTCACGTGATGCTTTGCCAGTCTACTGTACAACAAAGCATTATCGAAGATGTATTTTTTAAAATCTGGGGATCTACCTTTTAGGCACCCCTGGAAATGGTTGTCTTCTGAAAGTAATGGCACGCTTTTGACTTGTTGCATTGATCGCTGTCAGCTATCTGCTCCTTCCCTTCTCCCTCTCGCACTGCACTTCTGTGCTGATATACAAGCTGTCAAGCTGAAGTCAGCTTTGTTATTGAGGAAAGAAGTGCCCGACAGTTTAGAGAGCTTAAAAGAGACCCACTCAATCAGAACAGAACAGTTAGTCAGGTGGAAATTTCCTCACTAACTGTATGCAGTTATTGTTGGCAGACGTAACCAAAACATTGAGTGCAAATACAAAAACACAAATGTCTTTTTTCCCCTATCTCTATATTATTACATGTAGTGTTTTAAAGAATGAAAATATATATTGTAGGTGATCATTCCAGTTATTGCTTCAATATTCTCTGTGTGCAATACTTTTTAATTAAGTCTGCAAAGCCCTAAAGTTCAAAGAAAGGTCTGTTGTAATGGAGGCAGGTGCCTCTATTATTATAAATTGGTTCTATCTCGTTAAAAATATAACAGCTATGGTTGTGATTTGCAGTTTGTTGCAGTATTATGGGCAGTACCTATTAGATTGCAAACTCGCGAATATTCAGATCTAAAGACAAAACAGAATGTAGCAGAAAGTAGAGGAATGTGCCATTCTTCATGTATTCAAAAGTGCAACCCAAACAAATCATTATTCAGAAATGAATATATTTTTTAAAGATATTCGCTGTATATTTAAAAAGATAGACTGAGGGGTTATATGTACCCTTAATGACAAAAAGTAATAAGCAATATTGTTTCCCTTAAAAGTCCATAACATGCATACTGCATAGATTGTAATTGGTAGATTTGTCAAAAAAAGAAGTCACGTTAGTAACCTCTTTTGACCAATGTCTCAATATTGCTGTATTCCCATTGATGGAGATTGGGCACCCATGGTTCCTGTTTCACCTAGGGAGCTTTATCTAAGCAAAAGGTGGCATTAGCAAAGTCCCTAAGAATCCATTAAAAAGGTCAAGTACTAAGTTTGAAACAAAGCAAGATGGCGCTATCTGAGAGAGCTCTGGTCAGTGCAGGGCCAAATCTCAATCTTAAACTGGGCAAACTTAACATTTTAATATCTTGGGCTTGTGTTGATTGAGAAAAAGAAGCCACGTTCCACACGGGCACAGCTGAGCAGGACACTGGCTGGAAAATCATGAAATATTTTTAGGATTATGCCGATTGCCAAGTGGATGTCGATGATGCCATCATAGAACCAGCTCTGACACAAGAGGTGTCTTTATCTCTTAGCCCAGCCAAATCTGGAGGGTCAATTGGCTCACAGGATAATGACTTACAAGCACTCCTCAACAATTTATCTTTAAAGGGAGACTTGCTGTTCCAGCAGAAACTGGATGACAAGGGATGGATCTCCAGTGATCTGTTGATGAACTGGACAACTGTGGGAGGAGAAATAACCTAAGTTGCCCTCCAGAGGGGGATAGAGAGCTACAAATTTCGGCTACAATGCAGGAATTATTTAGTACTTGGGTGACAAGTAGGCGATGCAGTGGGACTGGACAGGGCACAATGCTCCCTAAGGTCTAAAGGTACCAAGAAAGATAAACTTACCCTACAGGCCAGACGAGCACTGTGGCCCATTACTGGACACCTCCACAATTGGAACATTAAATATTGCTGGGACTTCCCATTCACCCTCTGCATGCACCATAAGGGCCAGACCCACACTATCGCGAATATTCTAGACATGGATCCCTTCTGAAGGCATTTAACTTGCTGGACACTCATATCATTGACTGGTACATGCCACATTCTCAAAATTCTCCACCTCCAATGCCACAAAAACAAAGGTGGCAACAATCAGCTAAGAAAAGGTGTACAGAGAACCCCAACTTATCCACAAAGCATGTAACATCCAAGGGTCAAATAGAAGCAGCATAAGGGGTCTACCTCCATTTATCCACTGAATCCTCAACAGGGCACATACATCTCCTCACAAGGTTCTTATATGTATATCAGATTTCAGCATGTTTGTTTCTAAACTCTATTATTATTTATGTTAATTAAGTTTTATTTTTGTATATAGATCTGGTTCTCATCAATTAACTATTAATAATAGCAAACCTTTATGGGATATCCCTTTGCAATATTGCTGTACATCTCTATGCGAGGAAGCAGTGTCGACCTTCATTCTCACTTGGGGCGAACCCACTAGGTTCCCCTTACTTAACATTTCTCAATTATTCACATACGTTCATGCTTAGTATGGTGATTAATAGTGATGCACCGAACTGTTTGCTGGCGAATAGTTCCTGGCGAACATAGCGTGTTCGCGTTCGCCACGGCGGGCGAACACATGCGCGGTTCGATCCGCCCCCTATTCGTCAGCATTGACTAAACTTTGACCCTGTGCCTCACAGTCAGCAGACACATTCCAGCCAATCAGCAGCAGACCCTCCCTTCCAGACCCTCCCACCTCCTGTACAGCATCCATTTTAGATTCATTCTGAAGCTGCATTATTAGATAGAGGAGGGAAAGTTTAGCTGCTGCTCATTTGATAGGGAAATGTATAGCTGGGCTAGTGTATTCAGTGTCCACTACAGTCCTGAAGGACTCATCTTATCTCTGCTGTAAGGACAGCACCCCAAAAAGCCCTTTTTTAGGGCTAGAACATCAGTCTGCTTTTTTTTTTGTGTGTAATCTAATTGCAGTTGCCTGCCTGTCTGCCAGCTTCTGTGTCAGGCTCACAGTGGATACTGTGCTCACTTGCCCAGTGCCACCACTCATATCTGGTGTCACAATAGCTTGCATTTAAAAACATTTTTTCACTGTAATAGATTAATTAGCAGTTAGTTGTCTGCAAGCGTCTGTGTGTCAGGCCAACAGCGTGTACTCTGCCAGTGTGCACAGTGCCACTCATATCTGGTGGCACAATAGCGTGCATTTTAAAACCCACAAACTTTTTTTTCACTGTAATCGATTGAATAGCAGTTATTTGTCTGCAAGCGTCTGTGTGTCAGGCTCACAGTGGATACTGTGCCCACTTGCCCAGTGCCACCACTCATATCTGGTGTCACAATAGCTTGCATTTAAAAACAAAAAAATTCACTGTAATAGATTAATTAGCAGTTAGTTTTCTGCAAGCGTCTGTGTGTCAGGCCAACAGAGTGTACTTGTTGCGTTGTCACAAACCACTTTGCCAATATCCAGTTGCTGCGGAGTCAGCCACTTTTCCACCTGTGCGTTCAGGGCGGACAGGAGTGCTTGTCCGGTGTGACTCTCTGCTTTCAAGCAAGTCAAACCCAAGACGGCGTGACACTGCCATATCCGGGATGTGGAATAGTACCTGGGGAGCTGGGGGGGTGCCGTTGATGTGGAGCAAGACGCAGCAGCAGAAGAGGACTCAGCCGAGGAGGTTATGGAAGAGGATGGAATAGGAGGAGTAGAGGAGGTGGCAGCAGGCCTGCCTGCAAGTCGTGGTGGTGTCACCAACTCCTCTGCAGAGCCACGCATTCCATGCTTGTCAGCCGTCAGCAGGTTTACCCAATGCGCAGTGTAGGTGATATACCTGCCCTGACCATACTTTGCAGACCAGGTATCAGTGGTCAGATGGACCCTTGCCCCAACACTGTGTGCCAGACATGCCATTACTTCCTTTTGCACAATCGAGTACAGGTTGGGGATTGCCTTTTGTGCCAAGAAATTTCGCCCAGGTACCTTCCACTGCGGTGTCCCAATAGCTAAAAAATGTTTGAACGCCTCAGACTCCACCAGCTTGTATGGTAAAAGCTGGCGGGCTAATAGTTCAGACAAGCCAGCTGTCAGACGCTGGGCAAGGGGGTGACTTTCTGACATTGGCTTCTTACGCTCAAACATGTCCTTGACAGACACCTGACTGTGGGCAGATGAGCGGGAAATGCTCAAGGCGAGAGACGGAGTGGCGGATGGTTGAGAGGGGGCAAGGAGGACAGCAGTCATTGACGTGGCTGAAGATGCTGGACCAGGAGGAGGATGGCGGCATTGAGTTTGTGTGCTGCTTGTACTCATGTGTTGATCCCATAGGCGTTTGTGATGTGCGATCATGTGCCTACGCAAAGCAGTTGTACCTAGGTGGGTGTTGGATTTCCCACAACAAGTTTCTTTTGGCACAGGTTGCAAATGGCATTGCTGTTGTCAGAGGCAGGCACACAAAAAAATTTGCCTGCCCATTGAAGTCAAACGAACCGAAAATTTTATGTTCGCGACATCACTAGTGATTAATAATATTCCTAATTAAATGGCCTTTGGTACCGGAGCTCCAGGACGTACTGCTATATAATTCCATATTTCACCAGGGATGCAAAATAATATATATATTTCACTACCTTTTCTATTCTTTTCAACTTACACCTTCCAACTTTTAATATAAATTAGGCATGTGCATGGGGAAAATTTTCGGTTCGGTCGGCATTCCGCAATTCGGGACTTCCGCAATTCGGCACTTCGACATTTCAGAACTTCGGCACTTCGGAACTTCGGCATTTTGGCACTTCGGCACTTCGACACTTTGGAACTTCGGCAACTTCGGCACTTCGGCATTTCGGAACTTCTGAATTTTGGAACTTCGGCATTTCAGGATTTCGTGACTTTGGCACTTCTCTTGCAGCCGCTTAGTAGATAACTTCCTAATTCCCACGGTATTAGGGAGTTATCTACCAAATGGCTGAAAGACCTAAATTGGTCTTTCAGCCAAATTTACTAATATTAAGTAATATTAAGTAAATATAATATTATAGTAAATATTAAGTAAAAATGACTCAGTATTAGTAAATGTTGCCCCTACTCGCTATACCGTGAGTAGGGGCATGTCTATTAAACAGTGAGCAGCCTGTGGCTGCTCACTGTTAGAAAAAAAAAGGGGGACCTATTGTCCTCCCCCCAGGCCCCCACCCCTGAGCGGTGGGTGGGGCCCTAAATACCAGTTAGGGGGGACCTAATGTCCTCCCCCTGGCCCCTACCCCTGAGCGGTGGGTGGGCACCCTAAAGTAAAATGATGGGCGGGATGTATTGTCCTCCCCTCATCCCCCACCCCTGAGCGGTGGGTGGGGGCCCTAAATACTAATACGGGGGGGACCTAATGTCTCCACCACCCCGTGCATTTGGTGGGGCCCTAAATACTAATAAGGGGGGCCTAATGTCCTCCCCCCTTGGCCCCCACCCCTGAACAGTGGGTCAGGGTCCTAAATTAGAATAAGGGGGGACCTAATGTCCTCCCCCTGGCCCCCACCCCTGAGCGGCGTAATGGGGGCCTAAATAAAAAATTAACCCACCTACCTCAGGTGACTAGGGGTCCCCAAACCCCTAGTCACCCCCCTCCCCCAAAAAACTAACCCCTACCTACACCCCTCACCCTAAAAATAATGAGAGGGGGACCATTAACTAAGTTCCTGTAAAAAAAAAAGAAAAATAAAGAAACATACCATTTCATGTTTTCTTTCTTCTAAAATCTTATTTTTTCAGCCCCAAAAAAGGGCAAATAAAAAATCCATAATAACCGACGCACTTAAAAAATAAAAAAAATAAAAAACGAGCGCAAAAAAATAATAATCACGAAGTTGTGTTATTGATAGAAAGCATTGAATTGATAAAATACAGCATCTCCGGTGTCTGCTGAACCAGATTAAGATTGTTTAGAGTCCTAGGCAGAATGCCAGTTTGGAGTCCAATCCTAGAGCCTTGGGCTCTTTTTTTTGTGGATGGGAAGGTGTAAGAGTGGCTTAGTGCTGTGTGTGGTGGAGGTCGAGTGTGCCTGGATGTGTTTCCTGCATTTTATGTGTGTAGAAGTCTGAGTGTGGTTGAGTGTTTTGAGTGTGGTGTCAGAGTGCGCTGGGAAAGGAGCTTAACAGTGTGTGGGTAAGTTTTTCCTCTGCCCACGTCCTGCTAACCTTTTGGTGGTTTGGTACGGGAGCATTGTCATCTGCTCCTTTTTCAGTTGCAGATAACTTTAAGAGTTTTGTGGGCTTATGTGTAATACCTTATGTTTAATGTGTAATACAGCTCCGCTAGTCTACAACGTTTAGGGGTTCAGTCATTTTAGTTCAGTACAGCATCACCCAACCCTACAAGAGTGACACAATACAATGTAAGTTAAATGGATTAGCTGCTATTATAAGTGCTTTCTATTTGGGTATCATCATTTGAAATTCACTTTTTTTAACAGCAACAGTTCTTGCTGAATCAAATCCACGAGGCCATATCAGCCCATCGATATTTGTACGTATGCATGAAAATTCTTTCCTCTTGAAAGAATTTAGCACAAATTCTCCAGTGCCATCTTTACTGTACTCCTAAAACTATGTGCTTTCACTCCAGCATCATGTATAAACCTAATCACACTGTCAATTTAAAGCACAGATTCGAGCTACCAACCAGCAATTTCCTACTAAACACAATTTCTACACAATGTGTTGGTATTCCGTTTCAGTCTATTACAGTTTTTTTTTCCCCATACACAGCTGATGGGCTGCAATATTGATCTCTACCAGCTGTCTACAGTTAACTGAAGGAATAGATTTTCAAAGACAACGTTCCTACATCTAATGTGTTTGGCGATCCCTTTGCTGTCTTCTGAAATGCCACGAATATTTTTTTTTAAACAAAAGCTATTTTTCAGACTTACAGTTTTGAACGAAAGAATTCTTTTCAAGCTACTCCAGAAAATAAAAGCCATGTTAATAACTGGATGTTTTGTAAACTATACAAATTATGCTTTTCTTTTAATATACATTAAAATGATTGGCAAGTTCTGGAGAACTTATTATTTTATTATATAGTAAAAATGGCCAATCATTTGTATTTAAGACTTCCAATACTTCCTAGCGCAAGGAAAAGATTGACTATAGCGTTTCCTCTCTCAGTCAACGGTCTGGAAATGACACAGAACAACAGTGCTGACAACGGGATCTGCAATTTATTTTACGCTACATCAAACACAATACACACACAGCAATATTCTTATTACCCCATTTTTTCCTGGACAGATGAAGCTATGGAAACCGAAACATCGGTCCGTGTACATAGTAATTCATATAATATTGAGTAAACTGCAGTTCTACTAGTCTTGCTGTGATGGACTCATTTTTGGTTTGGATCCTTATTTAATTTAATGTATTCCTTTTACAAAGGGCCAATGCTATTTATTTTAGAATATCCTTAAGTGTTCTCAAGAACATTAAAAAAAAAACCCCATAAATGTTGAGTAGTTCAGGACTTGTTTGCAAATGCAAACATGATTGTATTTTTAAGGACTCCCAGTTATGTGCCACCAGATCTGGATAAAGACTGAGTACTAACTTAATTCCCCTGGGCAACATTTAGCAATCTGTCTTGTTCTTGTCTATTTGGCTGCAGATTTATTACAGTACTTTGTAAGCCCAAGCCGGTTAGCTGTACCGTTGTTCTATGCCCATCCATTCTCTCTGATCAGACGATTACAGAAATGTTGCTGAACAAAAAATAAAAAGGATGTGAGTGTGATAAGGATCAGTATCTTTCTTATAGGTAAGTGCTTCGACATTGAAATACTTGCAAAAAAAAGTAATAAGCAAGCATTATGCATGATTGCATTAACAACAGGGGCATTGAAAAAAAAAGTGTTTTCAGAAACTGTCTGATAAAATTCAAGGAGAAGACCCAAGCTATGATACTAAAAATGTTCTAAAACCTTGTATTAGATACAAATATCTGAATGAGGTATTGTCCGGGAATGGTGGATGATGAGTTATGGGATATAAATTTGGCCAATATTGTTTCTGTCAAATATTATACAAATATGGTTCCTTTAATAGAGGTGTCTATTCCTATAATCAAAAGTAAACAACTCTTGTTTTTATATCTATATACATGTCTATATAAAGTGAACCCTTTCTTTTCTTGGATTTATTAAGGTGCTTATCAATCATGATGAAAACTTTGCTGACACATCTATAACGTCATAGAGCCCTTGGACCTTGTCAACCATTGGGTCTCTCCTACTGGTCAACAAAACCTGCGCGGTGGGTGGGGGCCCTAATAAAAACAATAAGGGGGGGGACCTACTGTCCTCCCCCCCGGCCCCCACCCCTGCGCGGTGGGTGGGGGCCCTAATAAAAACAATAAGGGGGGGGGACCTACTGTCCTCCCCCCCGGCCCCCACCCCTTAGCGGTGGGTGGGGGCCCTAATAAAACAATAAGGGGGGGACCTACTGTCCTCCCCCCCTAGCCCCCACCCCTGCGTGGTGGGTGGGGGCCCTAAATGAACCCCCCCCCCATCAAGGTGACTAGGGGTCCCAAGCCCCTAGTCACCCCCCACCCAAAACATTCTATCCCCTACCTACCCCCCTCACCCTAAAAATAGTGAGGGGGGAATAAAATAACTAACCTGTAAAAAAAAAAAAATTAAACTTGCCATTTGACGTCTTCTTTTTTCTAAATTCTTCTTACTTCAGCCCCCCAAAAGGCCAAATAAAAATCCATAAACCCGTCGCACTTTAAAAAAAAAAAAAAAAAACGAGCGCAAACAAAAATTAATCCATCTTCACCCATGGAGGGCACGCCCCGTACTGAGCTCCGCAGGACTGGTCACGGCTTATAAAGCCTTGCCCCGCCCTGCAATTAGGCTTAGAACACAATGATTGGTTGGTTTAAGCCAATCAGAGTGCTCTGTGTCATTTTACACAGCGTGGGAAAATTCAAAAGAACTTTCCCACGCTGTGTAAAATGACAGATCACTGTGATTGGATGGTTTTCAAACCATCCAATCACAGTGCTCTGTGTCATTTTACAAGCGTGGGAAAATTCCAAAGAACTTTCCCACACTTGTAAAATGACACAGAGCACTGTGATTGGATGGATTTCAAACCATCCAATCACAGTGCTCTGTGTCATTTTACACAGCGTGGGAAAGTTCAATTTTCCCACGCTGTGTAAAATGACACAGAGCACTGTGATTGGATGGCTTGAAATCCATCCAATCACACTGCTCTGTGTCATTTTACAAGCGTGGGAAAGTTCTTTGGAATTTTCCCACGCTTGTAAAATGACACAGAGCACTGTGATTGGATGGCTTGAAAACCATCCAATCACAGTGATCTGTCATTTTACACAGCGTGGGAAAGTTCTTTTGAATTTTCCCACGCTGTGTAAAATGACACAGAGCACTCTGATTGGCTTAAACCAACCAATCATTGTGTTCTAAGCCTAATTGCAGGGCGGGGCAAGGCTTTATAAGCCTTGACCCGCCCTGCGGAGCTCAGTACGCGGCGTGCCCTCCATGGGTGAAGATGGATTAATTTTTGTTTGCGCTCGTTTTTTTGTTTTTTTTAAAGTGCGACGGGTTTATGGATTTTTATTTGGCCTTTTGGGGGGCTGAAGTAAGAAGAATTTAGAAAAAAGAAGACGTCAAATGGTAAGTTTAATTTTTTTTTTTTACAGGTTAGTTATTTTATTCCCCCCTCACTATTTTTAGGGTGAGGGGGGTAGGTAGGGGATAGAATGTTTTGGGTGGGGGGTGACTAGGGGCTTGGGACCCCTAGTCACCTTGATGGGGGGGGGGTTCATTTAGGGCCCCCACCCACCGCGCAAGGGTGGGGGCCAAGGGGGGAGGACAGTAGGTCCCCCCCCTTATTGTTTTATTAGGGCCCCCACCCACCGCGCAGGGGTGGGGGCCCCCCTTATTGTTTTATTAGGGCCCCCACCCACCGCGCAGGGGTGGGGGCCGGGGGGAGGACAATAGGTCCCCCCCCTTATTGTTTTATTAGGGCCCCCACCCACCACGCAGGGGTGGGGGCCAGGGGGGGAGGACAATAGGTCCCCCCCCCTTATTGTTTTATTAGGTCCCCCACCCACCGCGCAGGGGTGGGGGCCGGGGGGGGGACAGTAGGTCCCCCCCCTTATTGTTTTATTAGGGCCCCCACCCACCGCGCAGGGGTGGGGGCCGGGGAGGAGGACAATAGGTCCCCCCCCTTATTGTTTTATTAGGGCCCCCACCCACCGCGCAGGGGTGGGGGCCAGGGGGGGAGGACAATAGGTCCCCCCCCCTTATTGTTTTATTAGGTCCCCCACCCACCGCGCAGGGGTGGGGGCCGGGGGGGGGACAGTAGGTCCCCCCCTTATTACCATTTTGTTTTTGTTTTTACAGTGAGCAGCCACAGGCTGCTCACTGTTTAGTGGACATGCCCCTACTCGCGGTATAGCGAGTAGGGGTATTGGGGAGATTTTAATCTCCCTTGTGCTATTATGGGGGTCATATTGACCCCCATAGAGTGAGGGGGGGACATGGGGGGCTTAGGAAGTGGCGAGGAGCACTGCTCCCTGCCGCTTCTATAGTTACATATTACAAGGAGGGAGCTGCACGCCGGTAGCTCCCTCCTTGTAATAAACTGAACGAACAAACTAACACTGATACACAGTGTTAGTTTGTTCATCTGATTTTTTCTATTTATTCATTCGTCTG
This sequence comes from Pelobates fuscus, assembly GCF_036172605.1. Taxonomy (NCBI): domain Eukaryota; kingdom Metazoa; phylum Chordata; class Amphibia; order Anura; family Pelobatidae; genus Pelobates; species Pelobates fuscus. The sequence goes on along the minus strand of NC_086324.1, from coordinate 151,956,353 downwards.
TCTGATGAATGAATGAATAGATGAAATTCCCGTTCGCATGTCCAGGTGTTTCACTGGGCATGTGCGGGAATCTCACAGTCTGTGTAGTGTGGGTAGATGACGTGTCCCACAGGGACTTCACCTACCCACACAAAGATGGCGGCGCCCTGAATATAGATCGGGGCAGAAGATAAAGAATTAAAAAGAGGTAATGTGGGGGGCTTAGGGGCATTTGGGGGTGACTAGGGGGTCGATTGGATGTAGTGGCGGCGGGAGGGGGGTTAAAAAAAAACGGGATTCGGCATGACAGTGCCGCTTTAACTTAGGTCACACTATCCCTAACCCTCCTTATTTTATACATAGTAATACCCCAATCCTCCATCTCCCTTGAGCCTAATTCGTACCTTTTTGGGGTGTTTGCTTTGTCATATAACCAGAAATATCAGCTTTTCAGTAACAATTCACCTAGATTTGACTGATCTACTAAATCTCCTTGCTGCCATAGATCCATATAAAAATAGTAGGTGACTGGTTGGCTCATTGCATTTCCAAGAGGTTAGAGATCTATTACATTAGCCAAAAAGTTTAGTGAATAGCCTCTAGTCAATCATGAAACCCATCTAAAAAAAACTCCATGGCTAGCCAATGATACATGATCTACCCTATTTGTACTAAAACGTAGTGTATCCATGTTACTTCACTCAAGTATGCGCTCATACTGTTATGCCAAAGGACACAGGAATAAGACTTTGCTTATTGAAGGTAAGGATCAAAAAATAATATTGGACATAAAGGGCCTCTGATGATAAATACGTCACAGCTTTTTTGTAACTATTGTATATATTATGAATTCTATGATTGCATAGTCTTTGTACTGATCTTTTAATAGTAAAAAAGTTGGCCATTTTTTTTTTAAATATGAAAGACGTCTACTTCAGAGTATTACATAGAAGAGACTTACAATTATAATATTTTGCAGGCCATTCTAATTTAAAAGATTAGTCCTGTGTCTACATTGGACAACATTCCAAGTACCAGGAACTGTGTTTTGTCGTCTACGCAGTTTAGCTTGTCATCCATTAAACATCCACAAAGCTCTGTCTGGGGACCACAGCACAATCTCTAAACACAAGTTTAATCAAAATTCATTACTGCTTCTCTTTTAATTGACTGTTCCTAAGCATGCCAGTGCAATCAATTTATAGCCTAAAAAAACTATTTTCTCATATTACCTCCGTGGTGTCTAAGACACCAGATTCACCCAAAGCAAAGAAAGCAGTTGATTATATCCGTAAAACCACGCATTCCTTTGTACACAAATTCATTGTATTTTTTTAATTTAAGAACAAATTAATGAAACCTTTGAGAGTGGCACCTCCTAGATCTTACATCTAACTGTTACGCTTATGTCTCTTGTAACAGGACACAGGCTGATGTCTGTTAATGAAGATTCTTCAATAAATGATACTGGAAGTCGCTTGTTGTCTGCAGGGGAAGATATACTAATTGGCTGGTCTAATTCTCTTGATATTCTTCGGAAACAATTTGGTAGCATAAAAGTTTTATTTTGATTAGAAAATCTATTAAATATGTTCTTTGAATCTGAGTTGCTAAGGTTACTGATATCATTTATTTATATATTTTAGGGTTAAGAATATATTATGAATTTAATTTGCAGTTCTACTCAACTCCTAAGGTACCATGAAAAAAATATATAGAATCCATCAATAATACATTATCTTCTGTGTAAATGAGGTGCAACATAGATCAGGCGTGTCAAGTTTTCAATTTAATTTGTAAACAATTGAGTAAAGGCTTTGCCCTCCTCTGCACAGGAATTCTTTTAATTTGATCTTTTTTTTTTAGTTTATTCTTAGAATTAATAAGTATATGTTCTAATGGGAGAAAGGTAATACTGAGAGAGAACAAGAAAATGAGTTGAAAGCATTTGTATGTTTGCTGAATTTTAAAATGCTGATTCTTGCCTTATTTTAACAAAAAATGACAATTTTCGATCTAGAGTTTGGTAACTGGCTGTCATTATTCAGCCACTTATTGTTTAGGTAAATAGATCAAAATGTAAAACAGACTTTAAAAGTTTTAATGTTGTTGATTTCGTTTTTTTTAATTCTTAATTTGTTTTGTGCCGTGATACGAACACATACGTGTATTGACATATGAAACATGACTAGTAGTAAATCAATATGAGTTGGCATGTCAAGATAAGCTGCACATTTTTGTTGTTTACTGAGAGTGAAAATAAACGTTAACAATGCAAGTAAAAACAAGAATACAACAGGAAACACAGATTTTGGTTCGATATGCATGAGTAGTGGACAACTGATTAAATAAACATGATAAGCATGGGTGTACTATGAGATAAAAATCACCATAAATCAATTGTGCCTGGATCATGAGAATTATCCATTAAAGGTAAAATTATACAGCAAGGAAACATACTGAATACCTGCTCTCAAGATGCAAATGCCTCTATTGGTATCATACCTGGTATCATACCTAGGGTATGACTGATTAATATAAATGCTGTTAGGGAGACCAGGCTCAACATGCTATAATAGAAGGCGGGGTAAAAACATCATCAGACTAATCTGGCTATGAGCAAATCCTTCCTCAGAAAAGCATTGCTCAGTAACACATATTCAGGCAGAAATTAACACCTTTTGAGCAGACCTGTCAAGATTTGTCTCCTCTGGCCCACAGGGTCTCTAACCTCTACTCATCATTGCAAACCAATCGGGCCAAACCGCATGTTTTCATGAGCAAATGGGAGGCCATTATAGGAAAGACATACTCATAATCCCAATGGGAAAATATTTGTGACCTTATACAACAATGCTCGATCTCTAGTAATACACAGGGAACAACATATAAATTATCATCCTGCATGTATATCACCTCTAAATTCTTACATGCAGTAGATCCAAAAAATAATAACAAAAGTTAATGGTATTCTTGAGAGGATGGCAGCATTACCCAACTATGGTGGGGCTGTCCCCTGATCATGCCATTCTGGCATAAGATAAATGGCATTCTGGAGAGGTTCTTGGAAGCTCCTCAGCCCTTTTGAGCTGGCATCCATTTTATTTCACCAAACTACTACCCAAACCTCTCAATACAAAAAGTACATAACAATTCAAGTCCTCAATGTAGCCAAACAACTAATCCCATTATTTTGGAGTCAACAGGTTGCTCCACCCCTAAACTTGAGGTTTGAGAAGGTGGAGAAGCTCTGTTCAGTTAAGGAGCTTCACTTTAGGATATTGGACAACTACACCACTTACACAGAGATATGATCACACTGGCTTCTAACTGTCAACACAGAATACATTCAAGATCTCCTCTAGCCTCCCCATTCACATTGAGAATCCCAACTTTCCCTGGGTGGTCACCTTTCACCTTTTATCACAACAATATTGCATGGGCAGATATGCTTTACTAATTATATAACACAACCAGGTGCAAGCTAAGATAGGTACAACCGTAGGTACCAAAACAATGATATTAATCCAAAGACCAAATTGTACACCACAACTATTATAAAAAATAGCCAATACTTTATTTACTTAACAAATGGTAACATAAATATCAGACAGTAAATACAGAAATAAAAACACAGCAAACCAGAGTGAATACAGGCTGGAAAATATTCCAAAGTTACGCAATTATTCTCAGCAGCCTACCAAGGCAAGACACAGGCCACTACAAATTGCATGGATATCAGGCAAGATAATTTTCGCATCTTTATTCTTGGATCTATTTTAGATCCATAGTAGTTTCTTTTTTGATTGAGATTTAATTTTTTTTCTCTAGGCTGAACAATCATTGTTTATATATATCTTGCGGAACTGTGATGTCACTTCCGGCCTCGATCGAGAATTTGTGTTGATGGCCATCAGCTGTATTTTGGGATATATATACACGAGGCCAGGTAAAGGGTGGTACAAGATTCCCTTGAGAAAGGCATTTAATTGAGTGCCGAAACATTGGGAGTGTAGTAGCCTGTGCTTTGTCTTGATAGGCTGGTGAGAATAATTGTGTAACTTTGATATATTTTCCAGCCTGTATTCACTTTGGCTTGTTGTGTGTATTTTTTGTATTTGATGCCTGATAATTATGTTACCATTTGTTAAGTAAATAACGATTTGTCTATTTTTATAATAGTTATGGTGTGCAGCTTGGTCTTTGGATTGACACCTTTTACCCAACTTGACACAAAATATGTCTTGGCAAAATGTATAATTAATTAACCCCTTCACTGCAAAGTTATTTTCATTAAAAAATATATATTTTTTTAACAGATTTTTTTTCGTACCTGTGAGCATCTGTTTGGTTGTGTAAATATGTATCTGTGTACATGTATCTGTGTGTAACGCATGGTGTGACTGGTTCTATATAATTATATTGCAAAAGTGATGGTAAGAGCCGCACTCAATCCCAGCAGCCACCCGGTGCTTTGGAGCACTACCCGCAATCCCACAACGACAAGGCAACAAAAGAAATTCCCCAGGCACTCAAGGTGTTAAAGCCGCAGGCAGTTTTAATGAAACAAAAGTAGCAGCAATGTTTCGACCTCCTAACAGGTCTTTTTTTTTTTTCAAACTGCCTGCGGCTTTGACACCTTTAGTGCCTGGGGAATTTCTTTGTTGCCTATATAATTATATAACCAAAAGCACAACAGTCCAAACCTGATTCTTTATTTTCAATATATGGATTATATGAAAAACAATTGAAGTTGAAGTTTGGCAGCTAGTTAAGATAATGTCTGCATTATCATCCTCAGAGTTTCAAGAACTGGTTGTCTGTTGCTTAGCCAAGGCATTTGCATGTTGATGCTGTTGACTATGGCTCTGCAGTTCCAACTCCAGGGATTTGCACTCCCTTGATAAAAAAAAACACTATAAATATACAGTATTTAAATATATTCTGTGCAATATTGTGCAAAAGACCTCAAAAGCAACAAACCTACAATTTGTAGAGTCTCTCAAATGAATAAAAGCTTTTCTCCATGGCAACAACCTCCCCATGATGCTGCCGGACGGGTGGTCACGTGTTGCGGTAATGACGCCGGCGCTACGTGATGACGTCATCTTGACGCACGCACTGACGTCGGCGGAACCCGCGGGAGACCCGGACTGAGCTGACAGGGAGATGCAATTATCTCGGTGGTGGGTAAGTTGATTGCTAATATGTATGTGTGTATATATATGTGTTTTTACAGCATGTGCACCAGTCCTGATGAAAGTCTGTGGTTAACAGACTGAAACGTCGATCTTTTGCAAGCTGATTAAAAGTTAAGTTTTACCTTTTGATTTACAAGTCCTGGGAGTGCTATCTTATTTTCTTTTTATATATATATATATATATATATATACATATATATATATATATATATATATATATATATATATATATATATATATATATATATATATGTGTGTCAGATATAGTTTTATGTTGAAAGAAGAACTGTCTCTTTAACTTTTTTTCAGCTGTACATTTACAAAAGGTCACATATTGGTCCATTAATCATGAAATCACATTCTAGCTTCCACTGCGTCTTCATTTTAATCATAATCTTTTCTTTTTTTTATTCTCATTGGCATTTTCACTTCCATTGTAGCAACTCTTCAGTTCTTAAGTTGCAAAAAAACACTTACATTTCAATAAAAAAGAGAAAAAAAAAAACTGGTAACATTTCTTGACCTATCAATCAGTCTCCAGTGAAAGCAATTTCGTAACTTGCTTAAACATACAGGTTGACTATCCTTCAAGGTACTTAAACAAAAATTGATTTTTTTATTTCAGTAATTTCAAGTGTTCCTTCAGACTGAATAGAGCAATAGAATCAGCCATATTCCGCATATTCCGTAGCTTTGGATTTCATTTACCTACCTTAGAAATGCATTTATACTTTTTTACCATCTCTTCTGATATAACCACAGGTCAAAGAGCATAAAATGTCAGCCGTCTACCGGAGCATTTTCAGCGCGTTTCCAAACAAAATGTAATTGTGTATCTTCAAGCTGGCAGGTCGCACACAAATTGTTGTTTAATTAGGCCCATACAGAGTGAGATATGATCTGTGGAAAAACAGATGGCATCTTCTACCACGCTGCCCTTTAGCTGTAGGAATCTTTCCAATGTTTGCACAAGAAATAACATTTTATGTATTATCGTCCATGATTAGCATGATCATTTTATCAGTCAGATTCAGAGAGGAAATTACTTCTCTGCAGAGGAGTAAAAATATCAATTGGAGAAGATTTCTGCTCACGCCGAGTATAACATTGTGCTTTTTTTTATTTGTTCCACTTGTTTAATATGTTCACAGATGTACCCATAAAAAGAAACGTGGTTAAATATTGTAAATATGGCTAAAGCTCTGGAGTTCTTAAATCAAGAATATTTCGAGTAAAAACCAAGTGAATGGGGACTTTAGTCATCCATGTGAAACTAGAAAATAGAGATGGATGTTCTAAAAAAGTTATATGTAAAGCAAAAACTGGCACAGCAATCGAACCTTGAGGGCAGTTTATTGCATACATTAATGCAATGTTTTTTAAGATTTTTTTAAGAATTGAGAAAGGCTCTGTTTGGACCTCTGCCTGTGCCGACGAACTAACAACAGTGTAGTCCTGGGCAAAGCCACTTCGTGAGTCCTACACTAATAATTCACTTCGCAGTCTTCAACTGAAGGTAAACTCTCTAATGAGACAGCGAAGGGTATTTTTCTAAACCCCTACATGCTTATTAACCCGTGATAGGGAACACACAGGGTGGGCGGCAGCACTGTAGCATAACTGTGTTATACCCCTCTCTGTCTCATTAGAGATTTTACCTTTCAGCTTACAGCAAAGCAAGGTGAATTGTTAGCATAGGACTCACCTAAGAGATTCTGCCTTGACGTAGAAGGTGAGTTTTCATCTAATGGCTATTGGAGTGACTAAAAACCTCTGGTTATATAGGGATTAGGGATAGTGCACAAGTAACTCTTTTCTTTGTTTTTTATTGTATGTGCTGCGGCTGATGTGTGCTAAAGTCATTGCTGCCACCCGGAGTGGTGGACCTTTGAGCGCAAGGCTTATTTTATGTATTTTTATGTAAAAAAATCAAGCTGGACTTTGAAATCACCATTAAAACATTTGGCTTAAATAAATAAATATGAAAAGTAGAATAGATATTTAATAGACAGGAAGATTGATACAAAACAATTGACAGACGCGTTTCGCCAATAAATCTTGAATATACACTATGCCTTTGGCAGTAATTTATTTAAATACATTGCTTAAATATATATCTCAGTTACATGCATTCTTGTTTTGAACTTCAGTGTGAAAAATGGTGCAGAGGTTTATATTAAATTATTATTTCTCTAGGACCAATTGATAAAATGGACATTTTGCTTCAAGTACAAAAAAAATTATAGACTTTGGTCTTCTTTTTGTTGTACAGCGAGGGTTGTGTAAGCTGCTTGTCCACTGTGAAAATTGATTTTTGTACCACTGAAAGTTTTTACAATTAACCAATCAAATTTCACGAACACACAGAGGGGAAGCATCTGTTGTATAATTTCATCAACAATATATTTTCCCTAATCTTGTTACCTAAATGCAAGAGTTTGATTTCCATTGCTTAATTTGTACATTAAGGACCATTCAAACCTAATCTGTTTTCTACAGTATGCTCTGATTGAAAAAGGAAAAAAAAAAAAAAAATCTACCAAGAGAATTCTTTCAAGTGTCTGTATTGTTACACAAAGCACATCTGCCCTTCTCTTGAAGGTGATTATTTTACAGGGGGATAAATATCCTAAATTAAATTTATTATAACCATTTGAGATCTCCCAGTAAGGTGCTCAATTTAGATTAATCATTCCATCTGTACAAAAGTATATATACTTGATAAACAACTATCATTGATGCATTTTATAATAATGGGCAATCCCAAATACGTATTGGTAATTCTTTTTACAAGTGTTTTTTTTGTTTGTAAAAAATATCGTCTAATAAGGATAAAAATAGAAGCATTATTTTGTGATCATTAACCTTTCATTTTGTTTGTTTATTTTTTTTACTAAGCAGTTATATGTATTTACACCTATCTGTTTCTACCATCTGAATGCTTCCCAGCTTGCATTTTCCAAGAGGCTTTTAGTCTCAATGTTTAGCTCATATAAAGCAGACACACCATTACATTATTGTTTAATAAAGTTAGGGATTTTTTTGAACATTGCCCACATTTTGTATTGTAATTTTTTATTAAATTAGTAGTTTGGGGGAAATTAGGGGTAGGGTTAGGGGTACGGTTAGGGAGCCCTAAGGATGCCCCGAATTGCCTAAGTTCCGAATTGCCAAAGTCCCAAATTGCAGAAGTTCCGAATTGCCAAAGTCCCAAATTGCAGAAGTTCCGAATTGCCGAAGTCCCGAATTGCAGAAGTTCCGAATTGCAGAAGTCCCGAATTGCCGAAGTTCCGAATTGCCGAAGTCTGGAATTTCGGAAGTGCCTAACTGAACCGAATTGCCAAAGTGCCGAACTGCTGAAGTGCCAATTTTTTTTTCTTACCCGAATTTCTGAACCAAACCACATTTTTTGCCCATGCACATCCCTAGAGACCAGGACCAGGGGGGAGGAAGTGATTGAGCCGGGAACAAGTCTAGCTTGTTCATATAGTACTTTCTTTTTCTCTTGCTCTCCTCTTTTTTTCTCTCTCTCTTCCTCTGTTGCCAGTCACATTTTCTTCTTCTCTTTTCTTCCTCTCTGCATATGTACATAACTGGACATGTTGGGGTTTGAGGGAAATGTGTAACAAACACAATAATGCATTTTTCTTTTTAATGCAAACGTTAAATGGGAAGATTATTTCTAATGTAACTATGTTGCTCTGCTTCAAGGGATACTCCAGGCACCCAGACCACTTCTGCCCATTGGAGTGGTCTGGGTTCCATCGCCCACTACCCTTAACCCTGCAAGTGTAATTATTGCAGTTTTCATAAACTGCAATATTTACCTTGCAGGGTTAAGTCCTCCTCTATTGGCAGTCTACTAGAAAGCCACTAGAGGGACTTCCGTGTTCATAGAACACAAAAAGTGTTTTAAAACAACGCTGGACGTCCTCACGCTATGTGAGGACCTCCAGCATCGCCGAAATCCCCATAGGAAAGCATTGTACAATGCTTTCCTAAGGGGAGGTCTAATGCGCGTGCGCGTCAGCGGGGGAGGAGAGTAGGCGGAGCCTGACCAGCACCGAGGTACATCGGCGCTGGACTCCGGCAAGTCACTGAAGGGGTTTTAACCCCTTCAGCAACTTGGGATGGGGGTGGGAGGGAGAATATGTTTTCCTGGCACTGGAAAATCCCTTTAACCAAGAATTATATGTAATATACCTATATATTTTCAAACAGTTTTGAAGTTACTGTGGTGAAAGTGTTGTGTTTTGGGGTACTTGTTGGACTTTGTAAAAATGTGTTTTTTCTGCCTGTGGATAATTAAGTTAATGCATTATCTGCCTTAATTATATGACAGACAGAGGGGAGGGTTGTTTACTGTATGTGGGAATGTCGTTCATTGTTACATTGTTTTGATTCGCTTGTATACTTTGTGTCATGTGCCCAACAAGGTTCACCTGGGCGTCAACCTTGTTGGGAAACTTGTATAAAAGGCCAGTGTGCCCCATTAAAATGGTGTTCCTGTTTTACCCTCAACATAGGGTCTCGTCTCATGTTTGAGGGAAAAGGCTGCATCTACCCTGGGGATTGCTATATCACTATATTCCCCAGGGATTAAAATCACTAAGCTCTTTTAAGAGCTGTTTCTGCTTGACTCTCTGGAGGAAGAGAGGTTTACCCACTGGAACCTTATCCTAGGTCCAGGGTGGGTAGGAGACGGCGAGTTCCCAGCCAAGCTGTAACGCTGGACGTGGGGACTGCGATGCTGATAGTGTCTGGTGGAGTGCTTGGAGTCATTGGCGAGCACAAGGAGCATCTGTCCACGGAGGTACCCAACTGGGGTACAGAAAGCTCTGTTACAGTTACCATCCCTTTAATACTGTTCAACATTATGTTGTTTTTTTATGACTAATGTTAGTCATACAGTGATCTCTGTATTGTAATAAGACTATTTGTTCAATAGTCCACTCTCTCGTAAGTGTCTGCTTGTCACTGCTGTACATTGTTACTTTTGTAGAAAAACAATCAAAAGTAGTTTGTGGGAAATAAAAACGAGCTAACAAAGTCTATGCTGAAGAAACGATTCAAACGTTTTTAAAATCACATTTTAAAATAGTTTTTTTTTCTCAATCTATACATTTGTTAGCAAATCTGATAGAACAATGTATAGATTAAATGTTAAGCCCTTTTAAAAGAGCAAAGTATGTTTTGGCATGAAAGGTGACATTTGAGACCTCAATGTAATATGTTTGGATAAACCTGTAAAGTTATTTAATATTAAGAAAAATATTTATATTTTTTACTATTCTGATATTTGTATTATATTTATATGTTTTATATATGGCATCTTTTTTGAGATTTAAAAACAAACAAACACATTTTAAAAGGTTATCCAAAAATATTACATCATTTGAAATGGTTATTATACACTATTAATCAAGACCTAAAGGACGGATCGTGTCAAAAAAAACAAACAAAAAACTTTGATTATATTTAGATTCCTTGTTTGTCCCATGGTTTTCTAACACAGATTGGCACACAAGAGTTAAATTTTTGATGCTCATCATTTCAAGGAGTTCTCTTAAAGAGCATCGAAAGACACCAATCACTTGTGTTTCCACACAGGTCACTTTATTAACCTTTTCTTATAAATGTAATTACAGACTAGGTGGGGGGGAAATTGTGGTCATCACTATGATATATTCTTTATTTCCATTATTGGCAGGTATTTTTGCATTCAACATGAAAATTACTTATTTGATTAAGAGTATAACATTTACACGCATATATTCATTCTATTTTTCGTATTTTTCCCAAAAGCTGATGTACATCGTACATTGATGACATATGATGAAAAATAAAACAAAATAGAAATCGAGGATTTCAAAGGTATCTTAAAAAGTGCTGTAAACTATGTAAATACATTAGAAGATAAATTAAGATATCGGCAGAGATATAGAATTAAAGGCATTAAAAGCATTGATACATCATGCAACAAATAGGTATGATCTTGAGTGGATGAATCTTGACTACCTTGAATTTTTTTAACTTTTTTTATGTGTTTAGCTTGTTTGTTTTTTTTGTGTGTTTTTTTGGCATTGTTTATTAAAATGTTTTGTTTTTCATGTTTGGCTTCATTTGCACCTTAATTGTCATTTTTGAATGTACAATATATCTTTTGTGATCAGTGTAACTGATCTATCAATCTTTCTATCACGGTTCCCATGAGGAAAGCATTCTGTTTCACTTTTCATTTTTCGGCCATTCTACATTTGGAATTATGCAAACAAAGTATGGCACGTATCCATTTTGATACAGATTCAGAGGGGCTCACACAGACCGGAGTGACGATACCCCAACAATCCAGTATAAATCAAAAACATTCTGGGCACATGGACTGTGCTTGAGTAGACTTTATTTGTATCAGAGAAGAGGCAAACCTCAACAATGCTATTGAGCGTTTATCATGTGTTGATAAACACTATCAAGACCTGATGAAGGCTTGATAGTAGATCTGAAATGTCTCACCACTGATCCGATTAAAGTCTGCTCAAACATAGTTCTTGTATGCCTGACAATTTTTGATTTCTACCTTATTTGGAAGTCTTTTCTAAAATGGATATATCTTTAAAAAAAAATGGAGGAATATAGACCGAGAAAAGAAAGATTAGAAACAAAAAATAAGTCACTTTTCAAAACACTTTGATAAATATCGGCCAATGTTTATTTTTTTTCCTTTGTGCTGTGTGCCCCATCTGTGACAGGAACTGACTGGGTTGTGATGTCAGTTTCTACATCTTTAATATATATTTAAAAAGGAACATTGCATCAAGAAAAGGTTTAAAAAAAATCATAGTTTTTTTAATGTTTTTTTCAATTGTTTCATTTCAAGAGAAGTGACGTTTTTCTTTTAAAGGCTAAGAACATCTTGGCCTTTTTGTGCCTGTGCGTCTTGAACTTTGAGGATAATTATGTAATCATGACATTTGTTTCTAAGTAAAACTACATGTTTAATTTAGCAAACACTGCCTTACAGAACACGGAACACAAATGATTTTACACAGGTAACAACAAAGCTGACTTTATTTGACATTAAATACAAGATACCGGCCTTTAATTTATAATTTAGTGATGTCCCGAACTGTTCGCTGGCGAATAGTTCCCGGCGAACATCGCTTGTTCGCGTTCGCCACGGATGGCGAACACATGCGCTGTTCGGTCCGCCCCCTATTCGTCATCATTGAGTAAACTTTGACCCTGCCTGTACCTCACAGTCAGCAGACACATTCCAGACAATCATCAGCAGACCCTCCCTCCCAGACCCTCCCACCTCCTGGACAGCATCCATTTTACATTCATTGTGAAGCTGCATTCTTAGTGAGGGTAGGGACAGTGTAGCTGCTGCTGATTTGATAGGGAAATTGATAGCTAGGCTAGTGTATTCAGTGTCCACTACAGTCCTGAAGGACTTATCTGATATCTGCTGTAAGGACAGCACCCCAAAAAGCCCTTTTTAGGGCTAGAACATCAGGCTGCTTTTTTTTTGTGTGTAATGTAATTGCAGTTGCCTGCCTGCCAGCCTGTGTGTCAGGCTCACAGCATATACTGTGCCCACTTGCCCAGTGCCACCACTCACTCACTGGTGTTACAATAGCTTGCATTTAAAAAAACAGCAACTTTATTCACTGTAATATAATAGCAGTCAGTTTCCTTCACTAGTGTGCGTTTCAGGGCCTGCCCAGTGCCCCCACTCACTCACTGGTGTCACAATAGCTTGCATTTAACAAAAAAAAAACTTTTTGGACTGTAATATAATAGCAGTCAGTTTCCTTCACGAGTGTGCGTTTCAGGGCCTGCCAGGGCACAGTGTCACACCAGTGCAACTCATATCTGGTGTAACAGTAGTGTACATTTAAAAAAAAAATAAAAATTTGACTGTAATAGATTGAATAGCAGTTAGTTGTCTGCCAGCGTGTGTGTCAGGCTCACAGCGTATACTGTGCCCACTTGCCCAGTGCCACCACTCATATCTGGTGTCCCAATAGCTTGCATTTAAAAAAAAAAAAACTTTTTGGACTGTAATATAATAGCAGTCAGTTTCCTTCACGAGTGTGCGTTTCAGGGCCTGCCTGGGCACAGTGTCACACCAGTGCCACTCATATCTGTTGTCACAGTAGCTTGCACACATAGTACCACTAATTGAAAAAAAATGACAGACAGAGGCAGGCCACCCCGCAGGGGGCGTCGTGGTTGTGGTGCTGTGATTCCCTTTGGCCCTAGAATAATGCCCAGTCTTCAGAGGCCATGTACCCTGAACTTGAAAAGTTCTGAGGACATAGTTGACCGGCTAACACAGGACACCCAATCTTCTACAGCTTCGGCTCGGGAACCTCGACGCACCATCCTCCTCCAGCTTAGCTTCGGGCAACTCTCAAGTTACCACTCGCCTGCCTGCCGCCACCACCAACACTAGCACCACAGGTATGTCAGAGGAGTTATTTACACATCAGTTGGAAGAAATGAGTGATGCGCAACCATTATTGCCAGAGGACGTAGATAACAGGGATATGTCTCAGTCAGGCAGCATTACACACGTATGGTGTGATGATGATGATGTTGTACCAACTTCTGCTTCCTTTGCTGAGTTGTCAGATACAAGTGAAGCGGTTGATGATGACGATGCGTCAGTGGATGTCAAGTGGGTGCCCGCTAGAAGAGAAGAAGCACAGGGGGAAAGTTCAGATGGGGAGACAGAGAGGAGGAGGAGGAGACGAGTTGAAAGCAAGGGGAGGTCGTCACAAGGAGCTAGTGGCACAGTCAGACAGCATGCATCGGCACCCAGGGTCAGCCAGACAGCACGCCAATCAACGCATGATGTTGCCACCAGCAGAATGCCGTCATTGCAGAGCTCAGCAGTGTGGCATTTTTTTTGTGTGTCTGCCTCTGACAACAGCGATGCCATTTGCAACCTGTGCCAAAAGAAACTGAGTCGTGGGAAGTCCAACACCCACCTAGGTACAACTGCTTTGTGAAGGCATATGATCGCACACCACAAATGCCTATGGGATCAACACATGAGTACAAGCAGCACACAAACTCAAAGCCGCCATCCTCCTCCTGGTCCAGCATCTTCAGCCACGTTAACCACTGTTGTCCTCCTTGCCCCCTCTCAACCATCCGCCCCTCCGTCTCTCGCCTTGAGCATTTCCTGCTCATCTGCCCACAGTCAGGTGTCTGTCAAGGACATGTTTGAGCGTAAGAAGCCAATGTCACAAAGTCACCCCTTGCCCGGCGTCTGACAGCTGGCTTGACTGAACTCTTAGCCCGCCAACTTTTACCATAGAAGCTGATGGAGTCTGAGGCGTTCAAAAAATTTGTAGCTATTGGGACACCGCAGTGGAAGGTACCCGGACGAAATTTCTTTGCACAAAAGGCAATCCCCAACCTGTACTCGATTGTGCAAAAGGAAGTAATAGCATGTCTGGCACACAGTGTTGTGGCAATGTCCATCTGACCACTGATACCTGGTCTGCAAAGCATGGTCAGGGCAGGTATATCACTTACACTGCGCATTGGGTAAACCTGCTGATTGCTGCCAAGCATGGAATGAGTTGGTGACACTGCCACGACTTGCAGGCAGGCCTGCTGCCCCCTCCTCTACTCCTCCTACTCCATCCTCTTCCATAACCTCCTCGGCTGAGTCCTCTTCTGCTGCTGCGTCTTGCTCCAAATCAACGGCACCCCCTCAGCTCCCCAGGTACTGTTCCACATCCCGGATACGGCAGTGTCACGCCATGTTGGGGTTGACTTGCCTGAAAGCAGAGAGCAGAGAGTCACACCGGACCAGCACTCCTGTTCACCCTGAACGCACAGGTGGATCAGTGGCTGACTCCGCACCAACTGGAGATCGGCAAAGTGGTTTGTGACAACGGAAGAAATTTGTTGGCGACATTGCATTTGGGCAAGTTGACACATGTGCCGTGCATGGCACATGTGTGTAATCTGATCGTACAGCGCTTTGTGCATAAGTACCCAGGCTTACAGGACGTCCTTAAGCAGGCCAGGAAGGTGTGTGGCCATTTCAGGCATTCCTACACGGCCATGGCGCACTTTTCCGATATCGAACGGCTAAACAACATGATAGTGAGGTGCTTGATTTGCGACAGCCCGCCACATTGGAATTCAACACTCCTAATGTTCGACAGCCTGCTCCAACAAGAAAAAGCCGTTAACGAGTATTTGTATGACCGGGGTGCTAGGATAGCCTCTGCGGGGCTGGGAATTTTTTGGCCACGTTACTGGACACTCATGCGCAATGCCTGTAGGTGCGTCCTTTTGAGGAGGTGACAAACCTAGTGAGTCGCACCGAAGGCACCATCAGCGACATCATACCATTTGTTTTCTTCCTGGAGCGTGCCCTGCGAAGAGTGCTGGATCAGGCCGTAGATGAGCGTGAAGAGGAAGAGTTGTGGTCACCATCACCACCAGAAAAAGCCTTATCAGCATCGCTTGCTGGACCTGCGGCAATGCTGGAAGAGGATTGTGAGGAAGAGGAGTTAGAGGAGGAATGTGGATTTGAGGAGGAGGAGGAAGACCAACCACAACAGGCATCCCAGGGTGCTCGTTGTCACCTATCTGGTACCCGTGGTGCTGTACGTGGCTGGGGGGAAGAACATACCTTCAGAGTGATCACTGAGGACGAGGAACAGGACATGAGTAGCTCGGCATCCAACCTTGTGCAAATGGAGTCTTTCATGCTGTCGTGCCTGTTGAGGGACCCTCGTATAAAAAGGATGAAGGAGAACGACCTGTACTGGGTGTCCACGCTACTAGTCCCCCCGTATTAGCAGAAAGTGCTTGAAATGTTACCGAATTACGGCAAGTCGGAAAGGATGCAGCAGTTCCAAAATCAATTGAAAAGTATGATTTACACAGCGTATAAGGGTGATGTCACAGCACAACGGGAATCTAACAGGGGAAGAGGTGAAAGTAATCCTCCTCCTCCCACGACCACGCCGGCAAGGACAGGATGCTTTACAGACGTGTTGTTGATGGAGGACACACAGAGCTTTTTAAGTCCTACGCATCGCCACAGCCCTTCGGGGTCCACCCTCAGAGAACGACTCGACCGACAGGTAGCAGACTACCTCGCCTTAACTGCAGATATCGACACTCTGAGGAGCGATGAACCCCTTGACTACTGGGTGTGCAGGCTTGACCTGTGGCCTGAGCTATCCCAATTTGCGATAGAACTTCTGGCATGCCCCGCTTCAAGTGTCCTGTCAGAAAGGACCTTCAGTGCAGCAGGAGGTATTGTCACTGAGTAGAGAAGTCGCCTAGGTCAAAAAAGTCTAGATTACCTCACCTTTATTAAGATGAATGAGGGATGGATCCCGAAGGGACTGACAGTGGGCGATACATTCGACTAAAAAAGGCCTGATGAGGGGGACTACTTAACACACCACTCCTAGCTGGCGGCACATTAGATTGCATGTGCAGTGCCCCAAATTTGAAGTATGAAGACCGACCAAGCATCTTTTTCCATCTCCCGCTTCCTAAAATCGATGCCTTATATACACGTCCCCTGATAGGGGACGTAACAGGGATTAAACTGATAGGAATAGTACTACTTAACACACCACTCCTATCTGGTGGCACATTAGATTGCATGCGCAGTGCCCCAAATTTGAAGTAGGAGGACCGACCAAGCATCTTTTTCCATCTCCCGCTTCCTAAAATCGATGCCTTATATACACGTCCCCTGATAGGGGACGTAACAGAGATTAAACTGATAGGAATAGTACTACTTAACACACCACTCCTATCTGGTGGCACATTAGATTGCATGCGCAGTGCCCCAAATTTGAAGTAGGAGGACCGACCAAGCATCTTTTTCCATCTCCCGCTTCCTGGGTGGAGGAAGAGAAACCTTCAATGACATCAGTGAGGACAAGGAACGGGACATGGCTAGCTCTGTATCCAACCTTGTGCAAATGGGGAGTTTGCGGTTGTGCAAATGGACTGTTTGCGGTTGTTTGCGGTGCGTTAAACGGGGAGTTTGGTCTGTCACTGTGAAGCGGGCGTAACCCTTACACTACCTGATCGATACAACATCATACCTGATGTTTTAAAGCACGTTATTCCAAACAATTTAGGAATGTTAGGTGATTTATGCCCTTTATGGATTAAAACCAGACTCTGCATCAACTATGTAATTTTCCATGGGAGTTTTGCCATGGATCCCCCTCCGCATGCCACAGTCCAGGTGTTAGTCCCCTTGAAACAACTTTTCCATCACTATTGTGGCCAGAAAGAGTCCCTGTGGGTTTTAAAATTCGCCTGCCCATTGAAGTCTATGGCGGTTCGCCCGGTTCGCCCGGGTTCGCACGTTCGCGAACATTTGCGGAAGTTCGCGTTCGCGGTTTGCGAACCGAAAATTTTATGTTCGCGACATCGCTATTTATAATCACTGAGGTTTTTTTCTCTCTTTATTTTTGTTTATTTGCTTCTTGTTAGTATATACTGCACTGAGCTTGTTAGCAGATTTTGCAGTTGGCTTTAAAAACACATTAACCAATTTCTGTAGACTTAATTGTCCATAAAATTGCTTTCTATGGAAACCTCATATTATCTACTCTGATTCATTGCACTCGTTATACTTATTGAGGGTTACCTGTTTTCTCATTTACAGAAAATTCTATACTATTGTTTATGACCATTGTAAACGCTTGCCTGAATCCAACGCCAAGTTACAGTACGCAAATTTCTATTGTCTATTTACCTTTGGAAACAAGGCTATATCCCTTCCAGTAAGTTAGTATTTCTCCGTGTGTCTCCACTGAAAATAAACAAAAAAAATCTGTTGCCTGCTGAAAAACATTTTTCTTTTGTTTCAATCATTTATTGCAAAACATGAACACATTTTATGTTTTGTCGTAAATTTTAATTTTTTTGGTTGTAAAATTTCAAGGATTTTAATAGCTTACTTTAGGTTCAGGACTGCCAAAAATTGGTGTTGTGGCAGACTTACGTAACATAAAATGTTGTAAACATTTAAAACTAAGTCTTATAAACAAATATAAAAATATTTTAGAAACTTTTATTTTTACATCTGTTTGAATCTAATAAAAATGCACAGCTTAGTTCTGCATATTTTTTTTAAAACAAAATCCATAACAAAGTGAATATTTTACATTAACAGCAATGTGCTTCGATATTATAAAAATGCTAATCTTGGGTTAATGTTAAATTAAAGTTTTTTTTTTTTAGTGGCTCCACAAAAGAAATTTAGTAGTTTAGTTTTGCAAATAGATGCAAAATATATGCAATAAAAATATATTGGCCTCCAGAAAATGCAAAAATTGTTCACCTATGCACAATTTAATATGGTTAATGCTGAATATTTTTTTTATTATTCAGACATTGAACTGATGCTTAATTTGAAAGAGAAAACAACTAATGATAGTTGACATCTTTCTTTATGCATATTTCTCTCTTTGAAGCAACAAAATAATGATTTACCAGCCAGCCACATGGCCTTGCCTTTGGGAAGTATGGTTTTGGAGGTTATTTTATATGTTAATTTTTCCCTGAATGAAACTATTTCAGCCTAATTTATAATGTATATACGCACTTATTTATAGATAGCTGGTGGGTCTAAAATCAATGCGAACTCTCTTAAAGGGGAACATTCACATTCTATGATTTTATACTGACTTATCCCTTATATTTAGTAAATATGTGTTAATGAGGCCTGAAAAATAAAATTAAATGTATTTACTTATATCTTCGCTCCGTGTCTATCATTGTTACATTATTGAACAAGTTGGAAGAGCAGAAGGTAAAGCAATGCTTCTGTTTCCCCTCCTCATTTGCACTCTGTGCCTTGCCTGTGCCTTGCCTGAACTGAATTGGGATGTTGTTTGCTTACCGAGCAGGGAGGCGGGGCTAAATGGTAGCAGGGGTGGAGCTAAACATGCCCAGAAGCCGATGCTGCACAGTAAGGGGGAAGTATGAAGGAGTCCCTGCTTCCCCAAACAACTCTAGGAGCTGCAACAACTTACCAGAATCAATGAGCAGCAACTGCCTCCACTTTTCCCTTCCAGCCCATAATGGAAAGAGGTAACTTTGTATGTGACTGTCTGCCTGTGTGTGACTGTAACTGTGTGTTACTGCCTGTGTGTGTGCTCCAACTGTGTGTGTGTGTGTGTGTGTGTGACTGTCTGCCTGTGTGTGACTGCAACTGTGTGTGTGTGTGACTATAACTGTTTGTGACTGTCTGTCCATGTGTGTTACTGTAACTGTGTGTGACTCTCTGCCTGTGTGTGTGACTGTCTGTCTGTGTGTGTGACTTTAACTGTGTGTGTGACTTTAACTGTGTGTCTGCCTGTTATTATGTGTGACTGCAACTGTGTGTGTGGTAGTCTACCTGTGTGTGTCTGTGTGTGTGTGTGTGTGTGTGACTATGACTGCCTGCTTGTGTGTCTGTAACTGTGTGTATGACTGTCTGCCTGCCTGCCTGCCTGTGTGTGTGTGTGTGTGTGTCTGTAACTGTGTGTCACTGCAAATGTGTGTGTGACTACAATTGTGTGTGTGGCTGTAACTGTATGTGTGACTGTACCTGTGTGTATGACTGTGTTCATGTGTGTGTGTGTGTGTGTGTGTGTGTGTGTGTGTGTGTGTGTGTGTGACTGTCTGCCTCTGTGTGTTACTGCAACTGTGTGTGTGTGTTTGTCTGTCTGTCTGTGTGTGTGACTGCAACTGTGTGTGTGTGACTATAACTGTGTGAATGACTTCAACTGTGTGTGTGTGTGACTGTGCCTGTGTGTGTGTGTGTGACTATCTGCATGTGTGTGTGTGTGTGTAACTGCAACTGTTTGTAAATGTCTGCCTGAGTGTGTGCCTATCTGCCTGTGTGTGACTGCAACTGTGTGTGTGACCTACAAAGTGGCAACAGGGAAGGAGGAATGAATATTTGTTTTTAAATCATTAATTTTATAAATCCCCTATACAAACACCACACCCCTACACACACACACACACACACACACACACACACTATACATGGATGAAGGGAGTTGACTTTGGGGGGAGGGGCACTGTGAAGATTTTTCACACAGGGCACCTAGAGAGACCTAAGTCTGGCCATTGTCTGCAGTACGGATTGTATTAAAGCCAGTACAATTGTGCTTCTATTTGTCAAAGTGACATATTCATACACCCAGCAATTTATATGCAGTCCTTTTGTTACAGTAGCCACCTCATAATATGGAGTGTAGCTGAGACCGATAGGTGTTAAGTAGGAGCTATTTAATTTTTAAGTCCATCTGGAGTTTTGGTGATTTGGAAGCATTTTTAAATTAATATAAATGGGGTAATTATGTAAAAATATACCCCTCCAATAAAATAAGGAAACATGGATGAAAAGTCACTAACACGACTTTTGTGTTTTTTTATGATTCTGTTGACTGACATCATCAGAATTAAAGTTCCGGTGGGAAAGCATTGTATTGGCTTAGATCGTCAATTCTGTTGATCTCTGTCGAGGAGGCAGGAGGCGGAGCCAAACGCCTTTTTGGTCAGTCAGCATTTCTTCATAGAGATTCATTGAATCAATGCATTTCTATGGAGAAAGATCAGCGTGGAGACACAGAACGGCAGTGCTGCATGTTGTGCAGCACTGACCCAGGAAGCACCTCTATTGGCCATCTCTGAAAAGACAGTGTTTACAGCAAAAACAACCTGTAGGGGCAGGCTATAGACACCAGCACAGTTACATTACGCTGTAGTTCTTCTGGTAAATATAGTGGTTATTTAAACCAAACATATATCAATTTTTGAAAAAGTTTAACTTATATTATAGTTAAAGAAGAACTTATATTTTTTAGACATTTTGGTCCAGGTCAGTAGATTGCCTGAGGTCAGCCTAGCTTATTTTAACATAAGGTAACTGCCAAACATCTTCCTATAAACCTTTTTTTATTATTAATCTTTTAGCAAACATTCCATTTTGGTTAATGCTGTTACAGTAGCAGTTTGCGACCAAGGCTTTCACAGGGTCATGCACTGAGCATTCTATTATTCTCCCTGCCTTCAGGCACCCAACACAATACATTTGTTTAACTTGCATTGATTTCTTTCCATCCACCCATTCTGATTTGTGGATAGTTTTCCCCTGTTTAAACTTGGAAAGATATTGTTCAAGGACGTGTGTGATGTTTCTCTAACTGACAGGTTTATAGGGTAATAGATGTTGATGTGATGTATGAGTGGAGATAATAGGGCATTTCTATACTGTGTTTGTTCCCATAAAAATGATTGGTTTTAAGCTGTTATTGTAATATTGCTCCAATTGTAACATCGAAACTAGCATTCTATAGTTAGACGGTTATCAAAATAAAAAAAAAGAATGATTAATAGACATCACCATATTGTATCGGCCCATTTTTTTAATTTGAACACCTTTTGATTTTGAAGGAATCACAGAGAATAAATATATGTCAAGTTAAATTTTATTTTAATTCAGTTACACAATTCTTGCTAGGGTTCATCTACCACGCATTCAGAAAGGATGCATTTCTGTGTTAGATTGACATTATTGACTTTAATTATGAAGTCAATGACCTGTAACGTATCGCTGACTACGGGAATAATAAAAAAAGTTGTATTTTCTGTATTTTACTTCCAGTAATAGCACAAGGATAAAAATGTATATAAATCATTAAACTTTAACACATGGACTGTGCTGTTGCTTGTTCCGTGAGTGGTGTAACTTGAAATTGCATTAAATATATGTTTGAAATGCAAAAGTTGGGGCAAAATAACTCATCGAGCAAAATCCTTCAACTAAGCAAGTAATATAGCTTTGGCATTTTTCCTAAATCTCCCATTTGAATTCTCATTATCTATAATTCAGAGTTTGAATAACCCTCCCTACCAGTGCAGTGTTTTTTTTTGTTTTTTTTCATGTAATATGTGGTTTTTGAGGCTTACCTTGATGTGATCTGGTCATGCGATGGATATTCATTAAAACCTATTATTATTATTATTATTATTTTATTTTTATTTTTTTATTATTTATATAGCGCCATCAGATTCCGTAGTGCTGTACAATGGGTGGACTAACAGACATGTAACTTAAACCTTTCATTTAAAAAAAATAATTAAAACCAGGTACTTTACTAGGGTAAAGTGCATGGACAGTGTCATAAGGACTTTCTAGAATACACAACCATCACAGCACACTGTAGTGGTTATGGTGCAAGGAGTCATTGGAAGCCATATTCTAGCAATCTGTCAAATTATTTCCTTACAGCTTGCTGTGTTAGTTGCCTGCATAGTTCATACCTTCACATTATTATACCAAAGCATATCAAATGGACAGTATTTATTAATTAACTTAAAGTGTCAGTGGATATCTCTTAGACATTGAATGATATTTAAACCTGGTACAATAATGTAAAAGTATGATCTTACATTTTACCACACCTACTCATATTGGGAGAGCTGTGAGTGGGCACCCTCAAGGTGAGGGTCAAACCGTTCATAAATAGATCACTAGAGGATGTTTTTCATATTTTTGCATATCTCTCTCAATGCCTTTTTATATCCAATCTCTATGTCGATCTGCATCTCTCTTTAAGTTTCTTTCCATTTTATTTCTGTGTGTGTGATGGTATTTTAGTTATCCTGTTTTGGTCTGCATGTGATAGAGTATGTCTACGTGTGTCTGTGCACCACTTTATCTCTGTTTCTCAGGCCTTATATCTCTATCCAAAACTCAAATCCAAACCAGATTCCTTTTGGAACCCTACAATGACCCCCAGGTTCAGAGGCCCCTTTGGAAGTGACCACAGGAAAATATAAATTTTGAGGAGGTTCTGGATAGTAATGTCACTTTAATTATAATTTTAATAGATCAGGTATATGATATGCATTGTTAGTGTATACATCAAAGCACTATCACGTAGTTTAGTTTTGACACTGCAATTTTTTGTATTGGTTATTTTATCACATTCATTTTGGATTATATATGTTCACAATGCTCTTACAACAGATTATCTAAATACACTTCAGCTTATTTAACACTAGTACTATTTGATTTGTCTCCCATTTTGGAATTAGTGTAGCACCAACCGATATTTGGGTACTGTGAGGTAGTGTTGGGCTTAACACAATATGGACATATGCTGAAACTGAATCCCCATATTTGTTTACCGTATTGTTTACTGTATTTTTATGTGTGCGCTGTTTCATAATCTGCATAATGTATACACACAGTTACAGACAGTCACACACACAGACACAGTTATAGGCAGACAGCCACGCACACAGTTACAGGCAGACCGTCAAACACACACAAAGTTAGAGACAATCACACACACAGGTACATGCAGACAATCACACACAAAGTTACAGGCAGTTACCTCTTTCCATTATGGGCTAGATGGTGGGAGTGGAGGCAGTGCAGTCCCTGGTGTCTAGTTGTTGGGGAAGCATGGACTCCTTCCTGCTTCCCCCTCAGTGTGCAGAAGTAACTGGGCAGCTTCAGACCGCATTTAGATATGCCCTCTGCTGCCTGTTTATCTTCACCCCACATCTAATTTAGCTCCGCCTCATGCCATATGTAGCATATACATATACACTCACAAGTCATAATTGTTATATTGGCAAAGTTATGGTTAATGGGGACAAGTAGCAAATTCATGGTTTTAAAGTCCCTGTTTAACCCATGGGCCATAGACAGCTGCCTAGGTTCAACTTTTGGTTAATCCTGCTCTCTACATTTCCACTTACCCTTCTTGACTAATTACCATATTTTATCCTGTTCATTGCTAGATCTACCATGCAAGAAAACATCAGTCCTTGACATTACTATGTCTTCCTTTCCGTTGTTCATATCCAACTTTTATATCCGCCTTTTGTCAGTCTCCTTATGTCTGTCTCTCCATTTTGGTTTCTCAGCCCCCTTTATGTCTATCTCTTACTACTTTTTTTTTCTTAGTTTTTTTTTTTTTTTTTGTATGTCTGTTTTCTTATCCCTCGATATATATATATATATATATATATGTATCTCTATGTTGGATTCTCTTTGTTTTGCCTCAGCTAACCCCATTTATGAATTCTTTTGCTGTATCTGCTTCTGTATGACCTCAGTGACCTGACATTCTCAATTGGTTCTTTTCTGAAACCATGTTTAATATCATAGCTACGGCACCTGGTCACAGGTCAGCTGAGAACACAGAGTCTTAAGTGTTTTACAATATAAGATAAATCAGAGATATTATACCGACATTCCATTCAAGTACCTGCACTACAAAATAACATAAAAGTACTGTATTTGCTATCGCCCACTTCTGCTCCACTTTCATTTGCAAACCATAATTCTCTAACTGCATTAAATCACTACTAAACAAATGCAAACTAGCTAACCAACTCCTCAAGTGCCCACACTGGAATTAACTCTTAGTATTATTAGTTATACACTGTATTTCCCCTCTGTTACATTTTGTCTTAATGTCTATAGTTCACTTTAGATTGTAAGGTTACTGGCCGACTTATATAAAACTTTGTATGAAAATGCTGTAAATCTTGTATTAAAATTAGACTTGTGCATGGGAAATAATTCAGTTTTTTTCGGAACTACTTCGTCAGATTTATTGTTTTCTTTTCGGCTGGCAGATTTTAGATCATGCTTTCTTACAGACCGACTGAATTTTGGGACTGAAACAAATTCAGGTAGGAAGTTTGGATAGTGAAAACAGCAGGAAAAGGGGACTATGACTGTGAATACATGCAAAAATGACTACAGTATTGCCTGGCCTAAAGACTACACAATATCCGCCATTTTTCCATTGCCAATTCTGGGTTGCCAAAATTAGATTATTATATATCTGGAAAAAAATTATTCCAAAATTGAAAGGAAAATGTCGGTGGGCAATTAACAACGACCCGCACCTTCCACCCTGACAAGAACAAATCTTTCCCACACACCCACTGTGTAGCATCAGTGAATGTCCTTCAATTAAAAAAAAGCTGTGCCCTAGCAGCAAAAGGACTAATACAATTTAAAAAGGTTTTTTAAAAAAAATAATAAAGTGTGGAATGGGTGAGTGGGTCATTAATTTAAAATCCCTTGATTTTTTCCTTTCACTTTTTGAAAAATCTTCTGTTTTCAGGTTAAATAGTCCTGTTGCTACTCCCTCTTTTAATTTTTTTTTTTTTATTGGAGTGGCCTTGCCCTGACTGGCTGAGTCTTGCTGTTGCTGGTAGAAGTCGAAGATAGGGCATTGAAATTTCCCCAACTGAAAGACGGTCAATCATTCTACAGACTGGATGTATGGAACAGCTTTGTTCTTCTCATGATGGGTGAGCGTGTCATCAGTTGCCTACTCACTTCTTCTCTAGAAAAAGAAGAGGGAAAACTTCACTATGGAAAAAGCATACCAATGTGAAGTTAAATATATAAACTTGACAAAATGACAAAATACCTTCCTATCTTCCACTCAAAGTTATCTCTGTCAGGATCTGCTAACTGTAAATATCAGAAAGCTAAACATAGTCTCACATTAGGATCGTTAACCCAAGCTAAAAAATAAGATTTTTTTTTTCCTTTGTGACTAAACACAGAACTCCGAAAATTAAAGATTTTCTTTCCTCCAATTAGTAAGGGAATAAACTGCTTACAATTGTATGTTGGTAACCTACTCTAACACTAGGATCAATGACAAAATGCCTGGCAATCTCATTTTTTTCTGTTGCTAGGAACAGCACCATGAATCAAGAACCGAATACATTCAACCTCACAAGAGTCGTTCCCTCAGGTTATGCCACTGGGGCTCTCAGAAATCAGAATTTCTGCTGATCACCTGGTCATCCCAAATTTTACCAAATTGTTGTTCAGTCTGAAATAAACCCCAGAATCTATAGGGCACCCTTGGGCACTTTTTGCTTCATAGTGTCTTATTATAAATTTTAAACTTGGTTTCAAACCCAGCCAATCAATAACTTCTATACTTTATAAAGTACTCAGGATAAGAGCACAATATACAGGTATATAAAAATATGTGTTTTTTTAATTTATTAAAAGAGTATTTAGTTACAACTATTAAATCAATCAAGCAATCAATTAATCTATGGTCAACCATAACTGTGTAATGAATTGTGCTCTGTTATATATAGATTTGCATATACATTTGGTTAGTGCTGCTGATGCCAAAATGTATTAGATTGATGTTGATTCGAATTGGTGTGGATACAAACTATTACTCGAACATTGGGCCATAAATAATAAGTGGTCCGCATAGAAAATATGCCATAATGATGTCCAGCATGTATATGAGCACTTTGACATCTGGAAGGCACAGGGGCCATGACAATATTCTTTAGTTTGCAGCCAAAGATCTCAGTTCTTGAAAAACAACAACAATTTATTTAACACTTTTTGAACTTTACAGGTTGTGGCCACAGAAGACATTTACTGTATATACTCGAGTATAAGTCGAGTTTTTCAGCACATTTTTTGTGCTGAAAAAACCCAACTCGACTTATACTCGAGTCAATGTCTGTATTATGGCAATTTACATTGCCAGAATACAGACTGGGGGCTGTGTGCGGTTACTTACCTCTCCTGTAGCTCCTGTCAGCTCCCTTCTCCTCCACGCCGGTCCGTTCAGCACCTCTGTCAGCTACCAGTGTAAGTCTTGCAAGAGCCGCGGGGTTAGTGCGGCTCTCACGAGACTTACACTGTGAACTGACAGAGGTGCTGAAAGGACCGGCGCGGGGGAGAAGGGAGCTGACAGGAGCTGCAGGAGAGGTAAGTAACAGCTCTGCCAGCCCCCTCCACTGAACTGCCAATGCCACTGGACCACCAGGGAGTGAGAGCCCCCCTCCCTGCCATGTATCAAGCAGGGAGGGGGGACGGAAAAAAATATATAATAATAAAATAAAATAAAAAATAATATTAAAAATAATAATAAAATAAAAAATAATAATAATAAAAAATATTAATAAAACAAAACAATTAAAATAATTTTAAAAAATAATAATAAAAATGCCCACCCCCCACCAAGGCTCTGCAACACACACACACACACACTGCACTCATACACACACACTGCATTCACACACACACTGCATTCATATACACACACTGCACTCATACACACACACTGCACTCATACACACACACTGCATTCACACACACTGCACTCATACACACACACTGCATTCATACACACACACTGCATTCATTATATACACACACTGTAAATAAATATTCAATTAATGTAATTTTTTTAGGATCTAATTTTATTTAGGAATTTACCAGTAGCTGCTGCATTTCCCACCCTAGTCTTATACTTGAGTCAATAAGTTTTCCCAGTTTGTTGGGGTAAAATTAGGGGCCTCGGCTTATGTTCGGGTCGGCTGATACTCGAGTATATACGGTATAATATTGACTGTTGCTGAGACTTTCTAACATAGTTCCTCTAATGGAGCATCGTGGATAGTGTTGGGAAGAGTTTTTAGACTGTTGGCACTCTCAATTGCAATAATTGTAAGGGACGAGTATCCTCTTAATGTATTTGGTGCCCCAGTTGTGCATAATTCTAAAAGTAACTTTGTGGCATATCTCCTGTTTTTCAGGCAATTTGTTTAGGTGGCGGAGAATGAGGGTCATATGAAGAGACTGTTTGAACTGTTTGAACTGTTGGTAACCTGCTGACATAATTTCTCCATCTACATGTGGAGATTATATTGTTTTTTTTCCTTAGGAACTCCAGTAGGTAATTTTCCAGTTCACTTGTGAATAAACAAAAGCATATATTAATATAGGGAAGCAGGTGTGAAATCTTAGATATGTTTTCAGATGGAAAAAGGAGAATTTAATTGCACATGTCACTTGATGCATAAGAGGAAGCTCATGTCTAAGCACCATAACAAGCGAGTACACATGCTCTGAATTATGTAGCTTTAATTATCTATAATCCAAGACACTTCTAGTCACAGTCTTATTGTTATCAGGAGACACCCTTCTACGTTCAATACATCTGGTTTATGACGGTTTAGTTTAAGACAGTAGGCACTCAGCAATGCTCAACACAACCCACTCAAATCCTCGAAATGTAAGTCTTATTACACAATTATTGACCCATACTTGATACTGTGTTTGGAATAAGTGAAACAAATACAAATGTACTGTATGTGTTCTTGGTGAGATTTAGAGATTAAAAAAAAAAATTACAAGAAAAATAATTTATCGTTAACTGCCAAAATAAACGATAAAACGTGAGCAATTTCTAGTTTAAGAGCTTCAATGGTATATTCAGGTAACATTCAGGTATATTCACAAATCAATGGACAGTTGACCTTGCCTTTCACTATCACATCACAAATATGGAAAATATATTTTGATATATTTACTTCCTTTAAATAACTTGTCACATGTGAGGTTTTTCGTTTTTTTTTACTCATGAGAACGCCAGTAAATTAAACAATCACGGCAAAAGAAATTATATTTCCAAATCTGGATGTTTATATCCTGGCTTTTACCCATGAAGGTGTAGGCTCAGTGGGTGGACATAATCTCTTAGCAATAACCATGCAAAACAATAACTTCAAGCTCAGTTCTCAGAGGTCAGATGCTGAAAATGTGGTCTCTATATATAATTGCTATTGGTAATGAATGAGGTCAGCTGGTAAATGCAACATTTGGGAAAAATTGCCTTAACAATATAACAGCCACTAGCAAAGGTGTACCCAACAGAGGAAAACAAGGGGTTACATAGCTGGATGTTGTATAAAATATTTCTAAGAATCACAACTGTCTGTAACTCCAGTTGCAAAGACAATTGCAATTCCAAATGGGGGGTACATGTATCACTGATACTTAGCATTGAATTGGACCAAATCATTGAATTATGGAATCATTAATTCAGTAGTTGCTGTACTGTACATATCAGATGTGGATTGTCCTATGTGATGGTGGGGAATACGATTGTCTCCTGTACCATTTAGAGGGCCCTAGCTATGTCCCTTATTTTCTCTGGCATATGCATTTAGCGGTACCCAGTTGCCTTCCTTGGCACACATGAAATAACTATGCCCACGTTTTCTTTATGGAATGCAATGTTTAAATATGCCCAAGAGCCATTAACTGTGTCCATTTGTAAAACATTAATAATAATATGGTGCTTAATAATTCTTGTAGAGGTCAAAAACTGACCAAAATGTTGCTGTATATTCATTGATGAATAAAGTGTATTTATTTTGAGAATTGGCTGCCGTAGCTTTTTAAGTATCCTTAAAAATGCATACATTTGCTTCACATACCTCGTGTTTGAGCTGCATGAAACTGGTTATATTAAGGTGCAAAGTTAAAATTGTAAGCTGGAGATGGGTCTATTGGTTGGAACAAAGTTTGCCTCTTTATTTTGGTGAAGTATTCTGCTATGGAGAGTTAGTTACATTGGCCATATATATATATATATATATATATATATATATATATATAGATAGAT
This sequence comes from Pelobates fuscus, assembly GCF_036172605.1. Lineage (NCBI taxonomy): Eukaryota > Metazoa > Chordata > Amphibia > Anura > Pelobatidae > Pelobates > Pelobates fuscus. The sequence goes on along the minus strand of NC_086324.1, from coordinate 151,926,670 downwards.
AGATGGATAAAAAATAAATATGGTTTTAGGACAGTTAACATGGGAACCTACGGAAGGATCAAATGTTGCTGAGGGAATATAAAGAGTATGAGAAGTTGGGAAGTGTTGAAGATTTGGGAGTTTTGAGTGGAATGAATAAATGGCTTCATGGAATATTGATGGCCGAGAGTTAGATGAAAAGTGGATGCTGTGAATATGGATAGGTGTGGAGAGGGAGTGCAATAGCAACAAGGAAAAGTAAGAGGAAAATGACAAATGTATTCCTAGCACTATAGCCCCCTATAGTGCCCCATTCACACGCACGATACTCCCCTTCCTCCCCCATACTCCCTCTCCGCAGCACAAATCACTTTTCTCACTTACCTGGATCCAGCACAGTTTCCCTCGGCACTGGGTCAGGCTCCACCTTCGCTCCTTTGCAGCAGGCGCAGCACGTGCATTCGGACAGCCTCATAGGAAAGCATTTTAAAATGCTTTCCTATGGGGTTTTGGGTGATGCTGGATGTCTTCATGCCTAACCTGAGGACATCCAGTGCCAGTAAGGCGACAAAAAAGTCACCTAACAACCCGTAAACGCCCAGACAGCAACGAGAGGTGGAGTTAACCCTGCAATGTAATTATTGCAGTTTCTTAATACTGACAGGGACACTGCACGTAGACCACTTCAATTATTTGAAGTGGACTGGGTGCCTATTGTATCTCTTTAAGGGGATAGGGACAGCTGTGTAGAGAGTCTTGGGTATAACATTTATGAATCAATATTAAAAAAAAATCCACAACTCCAGAAATTGATTGAACACTTTTTATTCCATACTGAGAGGAAAGCTGAAATATGCATAGTTGGATAGAAAGAGTAATATAGTTGTAGGTAATATGGATGACTACAATCCATATGAGTCGTCTCTAGACTTGCTCGAGATTAGATTTGTAGCCTAAATCATATTGAAATTGTTTGAGAGGGCAGTTCTCCTATTTTGTTAAACAATTAGATAGTTTACTAAATCACTGAATGACAAATAATAAATATAGAAGCTAATCTGAATTTTACAGTATGCAGATAATGATATGAGACAGGATTTCTCAGCAACCTTCAAGTAAGGACAATATTCCATCTCATTGTAGCTTACAAATAATTTCAATAAAAGTTATCTAACCTACATCTTTAGGTCTTCATTGTATTTTCTCGAACACACAACACAGCAATTTTTTTTTTTAGATTATATTGCTTTATTAAAGGAGTGCAATCAGAGTAGGTTTGGAGCTACAGAAATATCTGACTGCTTCAGGTCACCGTGTAAAGTGAGTCTTTGTTTGGGAAGAACATACAACTCAGCTAAATTCGTAGTTATCTTTCATATTCTTAGTGGTAAAGAGATAAACGTTAAGTATAACTATGGAAACAAATTGGCTCCTAGTAAAAGAAAAAATCTATAACCATGGAAACTGATAAAAAAAAAGGAAAATATAATAGGAATAGGCTATAGTTTTCTTAAAAGCAATCTTGTACATGTGTTGTAGAAAGAGACTCGTGCAGCAGATCTAAAAGTGGTAAAATGTATAGCTTTCTTGAGATCGCGATACAACCATCTGAAACTACTGCATCTTAGGTCATGAACCAATGAAAAAAAATCATAGAACTATATATATATATATATATATATATATATATATATATATATAAAATGCAGAAAATAGGAAAAATCTGTCACTCTATCTTAAATGCAGTAAACGTTCAATAAACCACCGTGCTGCACGGCGTGTAATATAGTAAAAATGAATAAAGAGAGAGCACTCAGTGGCTTTTTCAAAGTTGTATTCGTGTAGTATTTAGGCAATCAACGTTTCGACCCAGGAGGTCTTTATCGAGACTCATTTTTTTTTTACTTTGGTCTTTTTTGTAGCTGTAAAGGTTGTCATATTATCATATTACTTTAGTATTCCTAAACGTGTTAAATTGTTTTAACAAACATACTTAAAACCTATTTGATTTTACCATTCGTCCTCTAAAAGCAGTGCTTTTGTGATGTGCATCCCTTCTTCCGATTCCCTTGTACACTTTGTACAGTCAGTACGTGCATTACACAGAGGACCAATTTCCATAAAGATCTAACTATTTTAATATTAATTTCCCTTTTAAGGACCACACAACTCTATGCTCAACTAAATATGCTGCATCATTCTTGCTAAGATGATTTAGTGGTGTCTCTTATAATACCTCCCTCTAGATAAACTAGTCAAAACATAACATGGTAGCTCTGTATCGGGATTAAATGTGATCTAGACATTAAATCTGATTTACTAGAGTCCAATGTGTAACAAAACTGACACAATTAAATCAAGATAACTTGCCTTGTATATTTTGGCAGGGCAGGCTTCCGATGCTCTGCCTGTGTGCTGAGTGCCTTGAGTGGTCGGTCAGGTGACTTCCAATGTGGCACTGCCATTCTAAAGGCAGTAATAGTGTGGCGAAGCCAACCTCGCCACTGTGAACTGGAGGAGCCTGGTTGCCCGCCTCTTACCAGCTGACTATGGCCCCTGGAAAATTGGTACTTTTAAAGAACTATATTTGGGCATGTAATATTTTATATTACTGCTACTGGACCTTTAAGGGCCATCCGTGGACCTATTGGGACTTTTTGGGATAATGTACCTTTAAGACTGTGGAGCATATTACAGTAATACTGCCTTTTATATTATCTATGTATTTATGTGTTCAGTTAACCTGGGATATGTATGCAGCATTCGTCTGATTGTTCGGTAGAATCACTCCATTCATTATATTGAGTGAAACTACCGAACAACCAGGCCACCCAGGGATAAGTGTGCCTCCAATTACCGTTTGCAACAATGTTGCAAACGGGTAATTGGCAATCAGTGCAGTGTGGTCTTTGTCCTCTGGGTGGCCGCCATTAGGGAAACTATCACGTGGCGGCGGCCATCTTAAACTCCCGAACAGCGGTGTTTTGCCGTTGAGTGTCTGGAACTAAAAGCGGACACTCGACTAGACAAACATCGCTGAGACCTCCAGACTTCCAGTATTTCGTGTGGGAACTACCGAACGGCCCGTCGTTCGGTAGAAAGAACCCCACGAACTAGGGGATTCATTTGAATCCTCCTTAGGCTCCATAACCCATGCAATTCGTATGTTTTATTCCCTTGTCTGTGACCGACCGCAGGGCCAAAATGCATGGAACTGTTTTCGGATACTTTACCCATGCGGTCGGTCAAATCTTTGCCTGCTCATAACTCCCGAACCCCTGGTCCGATCTGGGTGATTTTTGAGTATGTTGCTCACCCAGATCAGGGTTATCACAGGATACCATTTTTAAAGGGGTATCCCTATGTTTAGGGGTACATCCAGAAACCCAGGGAATTTGTGTCTGGAATAATGGGATTATGTGTCACACTAAGGGGAGGGGATGTGTGGGTTGCAACCGTGATACTATTGGATATTTTACACCTCCCCTGTGGGCGGTCTTATATGTGTAAGATGGAAATAAAAGCCAGGCTGGATGTGCCAGTCCAGAGATTCTGCTTGACCCTCAAACCGATGTGTCGTCTCGTTTTTGGGGGAATTGGATTGTATGCTGACTGCCAGGAGTGTAAACGGATTGTATGCTTTTCCTGTTCGGCTGATTCCAGGGTTCGTGTGTTTCCAGTTCGGGAGTTGGAAGATTCGTACAGTTTGCAGTTCGGGAGATTGGTGCTTGCAGTAGCTGCTGGTCTATGGAAAAGGGGATTATCGCCTAAACGGTTTTTATCCTCTTGTAAGTGAAACGGTCCGTTACAGTAATCATGGGGCTTTACGGGGTGTCCCTAGCCTGCATCATCATAGAGGCAGGCTAAGGTCATCCAATCAGAGTTTGCCCCTGTAACAATTTTATTCTACTATGATTCCCTTTTGTCTGGTCAGGTCAATATTAGTAAATATTGACTCTGATCAGTATGGATCTCCCTCCCTCTCTTCACGTGTGTTTTAGTGAGAGAGAAATCTGTGTTTAGGTAGAGAGATTTAGGTCGTTTTAGGTAGAGATTTGTAAAATCTTGAGACCCAAAGCCTCTTTTCAGAGCCATTAACCCCTAGCTTGCCAGTGATCACTATAATCACTGGCTCTTGCACAGCAGCACTTTGTGAGACTCAAAGGCTCTTTTTAGAGCTATTAACCCCTATCCCTCCAGTGATCACTGTATAGATCACTGGATCTTGCACAGCAGCACTTATTTTGCTGTCTGTACATTATTTTAGGGGTTCATTTTTTGTGATTTTTTTTTAGATAGATCACTAAATAAAGTAACTGTGATCATGTCACAGATGTCGTATAGCGCTGAGGAGGCATATGCTATCCTTGCGTTAGAGTCTGATGCGTCTATGTCTGACTCCGGCCCTGATTTTGACCCTGCCAGGTGATAGATCCAGTGTCTGTTGCTAGTGATGTATCTAGTTATGATGTATCTGTGACTGCTAGTCCCCCAGCCAGAAAGAGACATGCTGCTCCAGCTGGCAGTACTGCTGAGGAGTGGATAGCACCTCATCGCCAGAGGCCAGATATCCCACCCTTCACCGCAAATCCTGGCATCAATGTGGATGTCGCAGAATTTAGCCCCCAACTGTTTATGGAGGTGTTTTTGGGTGATAATGCATTGGGGAGTATTGACGCCCAAACTAATTTATATGCCCATCAGTTCCGTGCTTCAAAGCCTGATTCTTTTTTGGCAAAGCAGCAATTGGGCCCCCATTGATGTGCCAGAATTGAATAAATCCTCGGCATTGACTATGCTGATGGGCATCATAAATAATCCCTCCATCCACTCCTCCTGGAGCAGAAGCCCCATCTGCTCTACCCCCATTTACTCCCAGTGTGTGTCGAGGAAGAGGTATGAAATGATTCTACATTTCATGCACTTCAGCGACAACAGCCTGTGCCCTCCTAGGGAGCATCCCCATTTGGACAGACTGTATAAAATTTGCCCCCTAATTACCCACTTCACTGTCAAATTTGCAGAGGCTTATACACCTGGAAAGAATATATGCTGGGATGAATCCCTGATGATGTATAAGGGATGACTGGGATTCAAGCAGTATATTCCTTCCAAGCACTCCAGGTATGGTGTAAAGGTGTATAAGCTCTGTGAGAGTGATACTGGGTATACTCAGGCCTACCGGGTGTACGAGGGAAAGGATAGCCACCTTGACCCTCTAGGTTGCCCAGAACATATGGTAACCAGTGGCAAAATTGTCTGGGACCTGATAATACCCATGATGAACAAAGGGTACCACTTGTATATAGACAATTTTTATACAGGTGTCCCTTTGTTCAAGCTACTGTACTGTTTTGATCAATGCAGACCTCTTTGGTGGGTCCTAACTCTAACCATTCACCTTGCTTCCTTGAGCTTCTGGCAAAGATATCTCTAATGAGACCGAAAGGGGTATTTTTATATACATCTCTACATGCTTATTAACCCTTAATAGGAAACACATGGGATGGGCAGCAGCATTGTAACCTAGTTTTTTACTCCATATACAGTACCTTGGGGTGTGAACTTTTCAAATATATGCACGTTCATGGCAAGACAATAAATTGGGATATGTAAAAAGGCCCTCAAAAAGAAGATAGGCAAAGAAGATATGTAAAATTTTAAAAACACATGTCAGATTGTTGGCATTGCACCCCCCAAACAACCCAACAAACCTATGCTTAGATGGTATCACTGTACTCAGGAGATGTCGCTGAACACATATTGGGGTGTTCTTTGGCAGTAACACATAACAGGAGCTGAGAATCCATGCCTAAAGTACAATGTGAGAGAAAAAGAACACAAAAAAATGACTACCCAAAAGGTTGACAAAGACAGGTGGTAGAAATAGTGCATGGAAAGTATTAAAATACAACCATTTGAAATACCCTATAGCAAGCATATGCAACCTTCGGTTTGACAGCATTATGGGTTTAAGCGCATTATGGGGGATGTAGTCTATTCCTGCCTATCCCTGTCCTAGGGTATCTACTTTTCAAAAACATATGGTTTGATGGGAGTAAATTACATTGGCCATATTCAAAAATGTCCCAAATAGGACATGGGTGCATAATGACCAGATGTGAAAATTCCAAGTTGGAAAACTGGAATGCGCACCCTCCAAATAAGGTCTTTTAGCCCACAGAGAACCCGACACACTTAGACATGGGTGGTATCACTATACTCAGGAGATGTTGTTTGGCAGTAACCCTTAAAGTTCTCTGTACATGTATTCTGAAATTGCTATGTGTGTCAAAAAAATAAATTATTATTTTTTTTCTTTTTAATTTGGCATAGATTGGTGGTAAAATGGTTGCATGAAAAGAGAGAAAATACCGCAAGTTTAATACCTTAGTTTGTCTTCTTTTACAAATGATATACATGTGAAAGGTTATTCAGGGATTCCTGACAGATATCAGTGTTACAATGTAACTTTTGTTCATTAAAAAAAAAAATGGTTTGGATATAGCAAAGTGCTACGTGTATTTATTGCCCTATAACTTGCAAAAAAAAAAAAAAAGCTAAGAACATGTTAACATTGGGTATTTCTAAAATTTAGAAACTAATTAGCATGGGTGTTTTTTGGCGGTTGTAGATGCGTAACAGATTTTGGGGGTCAAAGTTAGAAAAAGTTTATTTTTAAAAGAAAAATGTCATCATATTTTAACCCCTTAAGGACCAAACTTCTGGAATAAAAGGGAATCATGACATGTCACACATGTAATGTGTCCTTAAGGGGTTAAAAATGTTTTTGCAGTAAATTATATGATATGATGAAAATAATGGTATCTTTAGAAAGACCATTTAATGGCTAGAAAAACAGTATATAATGTGTGAGTACAGTAAATGAGTAAGAGGAAAATTACAGCTAAACGCAAACACAAGCAGAAATGTAAAAACAGCCCTGAACCTTAACTTTAAGAAAATTGAAAAATGGTCTGGTCACTAAGGGGTTACATTTCTCATTTATTGCAAATGAAAACACTCGTAGGGCTATATGTACTAAAGTGAGAATTCAAATTTAATTTCAAATTTTAGAGTAGCTAAACTGAAAGAATATCTGACTTTTTTACGGTTTAGCTATTTAGCTGGTTTAGCTATTTTTACCTTAAGTTTGAAATTCACTTTCATTTCAATGTAATTCTCACCTTCGTATATAACCCTGCAGTGTACTGAACTGCGGTAACTCCTCAAAATATTCCTTCTGTTTGAAGGAGCTCCTTGCTAGTCTCTATGGTAGAACTAGACCCAGCTTTTACATTGTGGTGACAAGTGGTGAACTTGTGGGGTTTAGTGTTCTTCATTCTTCTACACAGCCTTTCTGTATCTGCTTTGATTCTTTAAATGTTGATTAACATTGGAGCCACCTTTTGTAGCACCATTTGTGAAGTCTTCTGCTTCTCCTTTCAGACCTCACTTGAAGGAAGGGATGGATGCCAGGTCAATGTCGGAAATTCTGCAGGAAAATAAACGAATCCTGAAATTAATAAATGCATTAGAAGTGTTGTTTTAAAGTAAACTTTTAAACCTTTTAACTTCCAATGGTTATGCTGTCATGTTCAGAGTCAATTAGAGCAGAAAGTCTAATATGAGTTTTCCAGACTTTAGCCAGAATTTTATTTACTCATAAAATGGTGGTATATCTAATGGCAAATTGTGTTTGTAAATTTCCTGGACTTTATTTCTTACGAGTGTGCCTACTTTACTACTTTGGTTTTACGAACATTTTGCTAGTTAAATTTGCCAAGATTTTTTCCCTTTACCAACTTACAGCCATGTGGTAATTTGGATAACATTGTTATTGGGGGAAAAAAAGCAATCATTAGTTAAGAATATAACTGAATCTATATACTTGCTGTTGATTTAGCCAGCACGACATACGTATGCTATCAAAGCGAAAGTAGATTAGTAGAGAAACAAGATTGGATCACCTACAGGGGCACTCAAAGAATATACACATTTGTTGATCCTTGGCTCACATTTGCACATGCAATTAATTTACTTCCAGGACTGTATTCACTTAAAAGGACACATCAGGCACTAATACAATTTTATTGCATTTAATAGATTGGGGCTTTATTAAGATGCTGTATTTTTTGCACACTCAAATCTTTATAGTTTTTGCATAGCAAAAATAAATGTTTTGCAGAATTCTGCACAATTAACCTCCCTCCTTATCCAAGTCCCCTCATGCCAGAAAAAGATATTTCACATATTTCACAGTGCTGTACAATATGAAACAAGACAAACATTTAATTGTAACAAAACATATATTGAATATGGGAAGAGTAGGTGAAGAAGGCCCTGCCAAAAATGAGCTTAAACTCTTACGATACGACAGAATGCCACCACTATCAACAGATGGCAAGCCTGTAGTCAAACAGGGTTATATTCCTGAATTTGCCAAAGCAAATTTGGAAACAAAATAAGACAAATTGAGGAAATTCAGAAAAGAGAGATAGTAGGCGCTCGCTATAGTGTTCAGGCAGCAGTATACAAAACAAGGATTCCCCAACCTTGTGAGGGAATAATAGAAAGAAGAAGGGCGTATACCGCGCCTATTAGTTTAAATAAAAATATACAGAAAATACATACATATGTTCTTGGATTTTCCAATGAATCGTGACCTCAAAAAGAAATTAAGACAAAAAATAATAGTGCAATACAGCAAATTTTATCTTAAAAATAAGTGATTAGTAACTATGTACAGTCCACTCACATGGAGATGAGCTATAACAGAGCTCTACTGTGAAGCGCTTTGTCTTAATTTCTTTTTGAGGTCACGATTCATTGGAAAATCCAAGAACATATGTATGTATTTTCTGTATATTTTTATTTAAACTAATAGGCGCGGTATACGCCCTTCTTCTTTCTGAGGAAATTCAGAGGTTACGGAGTTTTCTGAATTAATTCACTCGTTTTCCAGTTTAACCCCAGAAGGACCAATCTTCTGGAATAAAAAGGAATCATGACATGTCACACATGTCATGTGTCCTTAAGGGGTTAAAGTCATCTGTATTGGCCCAAACATTAATAAAATGAGTTTCAACAAGCTCAAGAATTTATTCCTGAGATATTTGCCAAAATGACAAATGTATCCCGCTCTGCTTTGATATCAAATCGAAGAACACTAGTTGTTTGATACAAGATTTATCAAAAAAACAGTGAATGGTAACAAAACAAATTGTGAAAAAATATGATTGTAACAATCCCTTGGAGTCGTGTTCAGTCCTGGAACTCAGGTGCAGTAACAGCTCTCCCTTACAAGCCTGATCCACAGAGATCTTGAGGATGAGAATAGGATTCTGTCGGGTTAGTGATGGGACGGGGGCCAATATCACCCACACAAAATCCCCACTATGGCTTATTTTTTATATTTTGCCTGGCATCAGGACTTACCTCCATATGCTTCCGTGGACTACCGTGTAAATGATCCAAAGTGGGGATTATACTACCCACACTTGAAACATAGAGTGTTTAGCATGCTCTACCTATTGTAAGTATATCTCTATTACTTGTGTATACTTACCTCAATAGAGCACTATTGGCTACTTTTTTGTCATTTCATATATTCTACGGTACCACTACTCTGCTGTGAACTACCGCCTGAAGAATATCCTGCAAGTGGGGATATAATACCACTGCATGCTGTTTTACCCAGAGCTTATTAGAGCTCTATCATATATGAGTTGGCATTTTTAGACCTTTGTGTTAATTGTTCAACATTATACTACTATATTGCACTATTGGTCTTTTTCCTGTTTATGTTCTTTTTCATGAGCTGCTACTGACTGAAGTTGCCCCACAAGAACTTTATACATTTTTGAGTGAAGGACCATTATTTCTAAGACTGTTTTTTATCTGCTATTTTTTTTTTTATTTTTTATTTCTGGATTGTTATTAGACTATTTTTTATTGTTTTTTTAAGAGGTCTTTTTAGATCCTTCATTTTTTTTTTCCATTTTGGCGCAACCTGTCTCTTCTGTTTCCTTGTTTGATTATCTACTAAATGACTGCAAGATTCTGCCACGGCCCACGGCATGGATCAGAATTTCATTCGTCCAAACTAAATTCCCAAACGAAAATAATGGCCAAATTTCGGCCAAAAACAAATGAGTAAACAAATGAAATTTGAAAATGTATACGAATATATTTGGATGAAACAAAATTATTTGTGGCACCCAAGTCTATTAGCAATACATGTTTGTATTCCTAATGCTATAGTATTCCTTTAATGTTTTAATCTGTTTTCTTTTTTGATTTGGTAAAAAAAATATTCACAACTCATTTATTATGACCTAAATATTTAGAAATGGTTGTCAACTTAACACAGCTCCCTGTTTAATGAGTGAACTTTCCAACTATGTGCAGTTAATCACTCAGTCCAGTTGGAACAGCTCTTAGGGAAAGAATTATCTTAAACCATCAGTGGATTTCATGTTACCTGGCTAGTTATAAGTAAAGTCTTATAAAGTATAGTTTTTTTTTTGTTTGTTTTTTCAGAAAAACCGAGAGGTCTACATCATTGAAAGTGCCTGATCAGAATTTTCTTTTTCAGCTTTATATGGGACTGATGATCTCTGGATGACGTGGGATACCATCAATCAGGAGTGCCGAAACTATGGGCTGTTCAAACTGACATTAACTCTGTTTTTTTTTCCCTGCTTTGTTTATTCTCTCTAGTTGTTAAGCAACAAATTGCAACTATTTCTTTCAGGCACACTATGGTTGCACATTATCAAAAAGTTCTGAAACAACAGCAGGGAGGTGGCACCCAAACTGCGCATTGCTCATTAATGTAGTACAAAAGGTCAAAGAAGGTGAATTTTATTTTTGCTCTTTTCATGATTCTATCTAACTCCCATTAAATGAAAGAATTAGATTTTATAATTAACACCCGTTGATGCATTTAGTCATTAAAATGGATTGGTTGAGTATTTTTTTGGAATAATTTGCAGACACAAAACCTGGCAGTATAAACTTGATCGAACTGCAATATCCTAAATCCAGCCTAATCTGCCTCTATAACAATGCTGAAGGTAGTGTTTTATTCACCCCAGTACTACCACAAACATCATAAGTTTGTAGGGAAAAAAAAAAATCATATTGGCTTAAACTGTATAAACATTTTTTTATGAATAGAAACTTACTGTTTTTTTTTTTTATTTACCAAAGTGCAGATTTTTTCTTTTTTTTTACAAATTCTGTCACTTTTATTTTGCTCAAATATCTTCAGTTTAGCGGATACAATTCCTTTAAGGTTCACTTTGCTCATGATCAACTTAATCGAATATGCTTTTTACTCCTGAATAAGTCCCAGCAATTGTCATACTGCTGTAAAATTTGCTTGAAATTAGCTGAGTCAAATAGCAATAAATTTGCAACTGAATTTAAAATGAACGGCAGGCAATTTTCCCTGCCACTAAGGTAAGCATAGAGTTTAGAGGGATTTTGAGTTGGATTGTAATTATATGGTAAAAGTGACTGTGGGCAAAAAAAGGGGAGAGAGAATGCTGTAAGAAGCTACTAATATATATATAGTAGCTATCTCGAGGCCAGATTCAAGGGGCTAAACCTTTCACAAAAATTAAATATAGAAAATGAGAGAACAAAATCTGTCCTGATTGGTTAGGATGCTAAATAAGCTAGACGCATACAATGTAACGTTTAATAGATATACTTAAAAAAGGTTAAGTACCCTTGAAACACAGGGAAACAGGGAATTGGAAGAATATATACAAGGGGTAAAGGTATATACAAACAAGGGGTACAAAGTGATAAAAACCTTATCAAATGCTGGTAAGGCAAATAGATACTGTAATAAAGTCAGTAGTTGAAAAAAAGGGTTACTATCAGAAAGTGTACAATGTGTGTATAATAGTAACAAAAGTAAAAGAGGTAAGTATCACTTGAATTACAAAAATAGAACATTGAGGGAGAGAGGGGAAATCTCCTAAATGTCTAGTTTGGTGAAACCAAACTTATCGTACATTTCTATCCCAAACCTCTAAAAAAGAAATCAAGTGCATAGTTATAACCTATGATATGTAGTATAAACTCACGTGTCCAAGCTTGGATTTGAAAGGGTTAACTTAGAAAAAATAGCTTATGCTGATCAGTCAGTATCTTGCAATGAAGCCCTGATCTGAAGCCCTGATCTTGCAATGAAGCCCTGAACAGTTAATTTGTTATGTCCACTTCACTAGTCTTTCCTGGATTAATGCCAATTCCGAACCGTCTATATATAACCCTACAACTGTGCCTTCAAGGGCACATGATATAAAGCTAAGCTGTCGATCTCCAAAGTGAAACTACAGCTAAATGCACTAGCTGAACTCTACCCTAGCACCCCCTCTAGAATCTAGCCTACCTTAGAGCACCACATAATAACATATTAGCAGCAAATCTGAGAAAAGTTGGTGACAAAGTCAAAGTAGGAGAGGGGTAAATAGTGGCTACGGGTACAGAGTGCAGCTGAGCCCCGATGCGCGTTTCGCCGGTATGGCGGCTCTTCAAAGCCCCTTGTACAAAATACAGTTAGAATAAAATGTATACATATATATATAAATATATATATATATATATATATATATATATATATATATATACCTTTTTTTATTCCTTTTAAATTTTTTTTATTTTTCATTAATTATTATTTATTTTATAGTTATTATACATGTGTAATTTTACTCTAAGTGTATTTTTATATTAATAAAAAAATACACTTAGTATAAAGTTATGTATAAGATATATATGTACATATTATATATATAGATAGAATATATGTATATATATATATATATATATATATATATATATATATCTTATATAAATATACATATATTATTATTATTATTATTATTATTATTTTTATTTAATAACCTTTTTTTTTTTTTTTTTTTTCTATGGACGCCTATTGCAGAGGCCTAATTTGCCAAGGGGGGACTGTCTGGGCTGTCAGATAGTCCCCGCAGGCTGGGAGGTACACCGATCGATTGATTGCAAGGGGAAGACGTACAGAATGTTGAGAAAGCAGCACAGTAAGCTGTAGGATAAACACAGGTGTTGTGGAGAGAACATCTTAGACTGAGTCTGGAAATATTTAACCATTTGTCATCATGTTTACTGGTGATAGAGGGTGGAAAAGCTGTGAGATCTTCCTTCTCGAGCTCCATAGCCTGTACAATAACACTGAAGGAGGTTATGAAGGAAACAAAAGGATAGTGTTGCTGCTTTATTTCTTCTACAATCTTCAAAATTGTTTATAAATCAGGTAATGTTGTCAGACTTACCTCCAATCCTTTAAATGGTACTGCTTGATGGATTCCTTCCCTGGTCCATGGCATGACATTGAACCAACCTGGTAAAATACAATTCAGTGACTAGAATAGAAATGGCTACATTTTACAGACTTCAGGCAAAATGTACGTTATATTGCAGATTAGAGATGCCCACCCTATCCTGATTCCATATCTCCCATTGCTGGCTAGTATGAACAAACTGTCTCAGGAAAGGCACACGGATGCCTTTTACTGCTATAAAACCATTGGCAGACCCACCAATGAAGCCAGTGTGCCTACACTTGCAGCTACACACTGAGTGGGGCCATGGCAACTTGTCTTCGGGGCTCCGAATATGTACTGTGGCCAGGACCGGTGCTAGGACTTTTAGATGTATTTTAGTGCCCTCCACCCTCGTTTAAAATAAGGGTCATACAAACACAGAAATAATCATACAGAGACATACAGACACAGACACATACAGACACACAGGCAGAGACATACATGCATACAGAGACATGCAGGCATATAAAGACATACATACAGAGGCATACCGTCATACAGACACATACATACATACATACATACATAGACATACAGAAACATACATACAGAGACATCCAGGCATGCAGACACATACATACATACAGGCATACAAAGACATACACGCATACAGAGACATACCGTCATACAGACACGTACATATATACAGGTATACAGAGACATACAGGCATACAGACACATACGTACAAAGACATACAGGCATACAGACACATACATTTGTACATACAGAGACATACAGGCATACAGAAACATACATACAAAGACATACAGGAATACAGAAACATACATACAAAGACATACAAGCATACAGACATACATTTGTACATACAGAGACATACAGAAAAATACATACAAAGACATACAGGCATACAGAGACATACATACATACATACAGAGACATACATACATACAGAGACATACAGAGACATACACAATTACATACTTACATCAGTTCAATCTTGTCCCCTGGGTGCATGCTGTCCGGCTCCTTGGAGTCCTGTCCTGCAGCCCAGCCTCATCACAGGGCACCAGCCGCGCTGAGTGGTACACAGGGAGCAGGGATATGATGTCATTCATATCCCCTCCCCCTCCACACAGCCTGCGGCAGACACCAGGGTAGGTGCAGGGGCCCCGGTGCGAAAATGAATCCATGCCCCCCCCCCCCCGCGCTTACTCTGCTCGGGCCGGGGCCGCAACAAATGGCGGCGGGCACCTGGTCACAGGGGTTGCAGGGCTGTGACCCCTGCGACCGCGGTATGTAAGCCAGTGCATGCAGATGCACACACACTTAAAGGACCACTACAGACACCCAGATCACATCAGCTCAATGAAATGGTCTGGGTGTCAGGTCCCTCTAGTTTTAACCCTGCAGCTGAAAGGGTTAATCCAGCCTCTAGTGGCTGTCTCACTGACAGCCGCTAGAGGAGCTTCCGCTATTCTAAGACACTGACGTCCATAGGAAAGCATTGAGCAATGCTTTCCTATGGGCGGTTTAAATGCGTGCGCGGCAAGAGCATTCGGAGCTGAGAGGCGGAGGGAACCCCAGCGCCAAGGGAGCCTAGCGCTGGAGAAAGGTAAGTGCAGAAGGCACACACACTCTCACGAACAGATGCATACACACCAGCTAACAGACACACACATTTACTGACAGACACACTCAGCGACAGACATACATACACACTCACTTACAAAACATACACTCTCACTTGCAAACACACACTCACTAACATACATCAAACAGACTCACTAATACACACACAAACACACTCAGTCAGAGACACACAGTAACACACTCACTGACACTCACTAGCATACACACTCACTGACACTCACTAGCAGACACACACACTGACACTAGCAGACACACACACTGACACTCACTAGCAGACACACTCACTGACACTCACTAGCAGACACACACACTGACACTAGCAGACACATACACTGACACTCACTAGCAGACACATACACTGACACTCACTAGCAGACACACACACTGACACTAGCAGACACACTCACTGACACTCACACTAACATATGTTTTTTTTTATTTATTTAATCCCCCAGCCTCCTTACCTTTTGGAGTGCTGAAGGGATTCACTGGGGTCCAGTGGTGCTGCTGGGCTCCTGGGCAGGTAGGTGGGCAGGCAGTCAGGCTGGCTGGCGGGCGGGCACGTGAGGGAGCACTCTCTCATGTGTGCTTTCTCTTCAGCTCCCTCGCGCACCGCGTAGGGATGCCGGCGCCGGAAGATGACGTCATCTTCCGGCTCCGGTATCAGTATGCGGCGCACGAGGGAGCTGAATAGAAAGCACACATGGGAGAGTGCTCCCTCGCGCGCCCGCAGAACCGGACGCCCGGTGATACCAGGGCCAGCCTCGGGGGGCCCTGAGGTGGCTGGCTCCTGGGCCCCCCAGGGGAAGAGGCTGGCCCAGTGGGTACATACCGGGTCGCAGGGGCGGCCGGGCCCCCTGCGACCCTGGTAGCGCTCGGCCACGCTACAATAGGTCGTCGGCTGGAGGGGAGCGCAGTGCGCTTCCCTCCTTCCGGTCAGCCTGATTTTGCGCCCCCAGGGCCGGCGCGCCCTAAGGCAGTCGCCTGGGCCACCTTATGGTAGCGCCGGCCCTGACTGTGGCCTTTTAACAGCGCAACCCTGTCCCTTTGATAATGTCAGCCTGGGAGGAAGTAAAGCCTGGCACGTCCTCTCAAATAACACTGAGCCATTAAACAGGGACAGAATAGAGAGAAGGGCAGCATGGGCTGGAGAGCCTCTGACTTCCAACAGCCTCAACCAGCAGACTGCCGCCCCCAGGGTAGCCAGCCTCCTGCACCTAAAAGGTAGGAAACAGGAGGGTGGCTGAACAAAACTAAAATTTGCATTTTGCAATGTGTAATGTGTGTGTGGGTATTAGTATGTGTCTGTGTATTATAAAGTGTACATGTTAATAACAAAATACACCTAGAATGAAACTATATATATATATATATATATATATATATATATATATATATATATATACATATATATAATTTTAATATTTGATTCTAAATGTATTAATGCATTATTTATATATAATGAGCGTATTTTATTAATTACAAGTTGGGGGATCTGCCTGACAGTCCCCCTGCAGTCAATATATCAATCACATGACTCGGATGGGCAACATTTGAAATTGGGGTTTTCAGACAGTCCCCTTGATCATAAACACCACGGAGGGTACCCTGGCTGCCTCGAATGGCCTGATTGTTAGGGCAATTAAACTGACTAACGACGTAAAAGCCCTCCTTTTGTAGGGTGGCATAGTATGCCCTAACGTCGGGAAGTGGTTAAAAATACTGTAACATGTAAATATGTCCCACTGAGAGATATCATCAGTATTTGTTTTTTTTGTGTTTCCACCTTGTGCACGGAGTTGGGGTTAATGGTCTCATTTTTATATGATATTTCACGCTGTGCTGTTTTGATTCCGCTGGGAGCTAACCATCACATTTATAGATAAACAAAAGCAAGGTTGTGCCTTATTTGTGCGTTTAGTTAAATCATTTTTTTCCCCCTATAACGATTCTGTTCCCATAGTATTTCCCAAACAGAGCAGAATACACTTTAATCTCTCCAGGCCTATAAAAATATTTTAAGATGGTTGTGTCTGAAAAAGTTTTTTCTGCATGGATGGATTTTGTAGAATTCCTTTATTGTTAAAATGGATCTTAAAAATCTAAAAGTATATAAATGTACTGAGTTCCACACTTTGTAAGTATTCCTGATGTGTATATATATATATATATATATATATATATATATATATATATATATATATATATATATATATATTCAATACATTTATTTTAAATAGTATGCATATATAAACTGATTTCACAAATTTTCATAGCAAAATGAACACAACTATTCTTTCACAGTGATACTTCAAAGTTACTTATTAGTTAAAAGTAACATAGTATCAATTATACATACATAGAAAATAATCTTTATGCGAATGCAGAATTTCACTTAGTAATAGGGCTGGATTTTACTATGAGAGAGAAGTTTAACTCAGTTTCTTGAATAGCAATCCCCCAGTGAACGACAGACAGACAGGCAGTAATATACTTATTAACGGTGTTATTCACTAGAGTTCAAAGTGAATTCAAAGAGAATTTCAAATTTCAGGCCAAAGTATCCATACTGATAGCATAGCTGATTTAGAGAATTTTTCAGATTTGGTTGTATTGGCCTTAAATTTGACATTCACTTTAAATTTCACTTTTGTGAATAACCCTGTATGCTTCTAGCAGTTCAGCTCACTTAGTGCTGTCAGTGCCTGGACTGTAGATGAATACTGATAAGAAAGTGGTTTGTTTATATTTTTTGCTAGGGAGGCAATTCTGCAAAACATTTTTTGACAGAAATTCAAATAGAATTTCCTGGTTTAGGCCAAATTTAAAAACAAAACAAAAAACAAATCTTAAAGTTTGCAATGTTTTCAATATGGCTTTTTTTTTTTACTTAAAATTTGAAAATCACTTTAATGTCACTTTGAAATCCCTATAATTCACTCATTAGAGAAGTTTCCCCAAATGCCTTTAGCGTGCCGTGCTGTAAAGGTTCCCATTTGCTTGGTTGCTAGGCATTGTAAGGCTAGTGTAACTAAGTACATCCAAGCACAAAGTTTTTCTGACAGATTGCAAAATAATTAAATTGAGGTATTGGTCCTCCGGGTACCATATTAAAATATTCAAATAGCTTGCTTGGTGTTTTAAACTATTTATTTTGAACTTACATGTTTTAGCAAAAAAAAAGTTTTACATATTTCTTTCAGTATGTTGTATTTTTTTTTTTTTTTTTTAAATCATTTAAATTAAAAATTCTAACCCCTTTCTGTTGGCTAGGAATTTTAATTTCTTTGATAGTACAAAGAACACACAGTGTTACTTAGGTAATATATGATTCATTCTCTATTATATTAATTTGTTTTCCTAAATGCTTAACAGAAAACATTAAATCAAAGTAACAACAGGAATCAATATCCAAGGATTCCATTAATGTGACAAATGTTCTTTCATCCATCTTAATTTCTGCTCCGTCACATCTCTGTGGCCCTTTTAATCTTAAAGCAAGTCTGATCATTTTTCAAAATTGTAAATTTGCTTAAATGGCCGTGATGTTGGGAAAATGGATAGGACATAACTTGATAAAGTGGAAGCTGGTTAACAATGTTCTCGTATAGTAAAATAATTACTACAGGATGAAAAATCCCCACTAAAATAGTTTGCCTACTATAATTGTTGAATAATTTATGAGCTTCGTTAAATTTGAGACTACTTGGAGCAGGTCGAATGAGTGCTTTTCAATTTAACTTTTCGTCAAACTTCACTTAACTTCAACAGGTTATTGTCTCTTGGCTACAATTAGTACTAGAGATCTAGAACTCAACTTTTTGTTATTTTGCTGGACCTACGATGAGATTAAGTGTTCTAAAGTTGAGCAACAAAGGATAGCTTTTAATGCATTGACCAACAGATGAAGGTATGAAGGTTGCAAATCCAGTAGAATTTCCAACAATTGACAGACTTGACGAGTTGTTATGAACTTAATTTATTGAACAAAACAAAATGGAAAATCTGCTCATTTTCATTTCAACACTGTCCTAATAATACTCCTAGCCCTCCCATAATTCAGTATGTGAAAGTTGTGTCCTTATCTTAAACTTTGAAAGTTAAGATGACTTTATATTGAAAAATGAGTCTCCATTAATTACAGACTGATAACTCATCTTAAAGGGACACTACCTTGCCATAGTACAAAAGAAATAAAAATCACTGTTTAGTAGATATAACCCAATGAAAACATGCATGCATTTAATTATGCATTTCTTTTTTGTGGGTATATTTAAAAACAGCTTGTAGAAGCTGAATATTTGTTGTCTGCAGCCTTTGCAAGCCCTCCCCCTCTAGTCCCATCCACACTTTCTGTGGCTGTCCAATCACAGACTTCCCAATGCAGCTCAATGAAAAGTCTTTGCAAGGCAGGTGCTTTGAGAAATTGCAGCATCTTGAGCTTAGCTGCACTGTGTCTAACAACCAGGAAGTAGCAATACTGGTTATCCGATTGACAGTGGGGGTGTAGCAAGGTTAATTTTAAAAGTGTAAATTTCTATTTCTAAATTTCTAAAATCTGAACTTTTTGTAAAATAAAAAAAAGTGGACATATTCTTCACATATAAAGCATTTCAGCAAGCTAAAGTGTTTTATGGGTCTGGAGTTTTCCTTTAATATTAATATCAAATGCTTTAGCTACATTGTAGCAAACTAAAATGTATTCACTTTCTGTGGTATCAGTCCTAGAATAAACAATCTAAGGGATCCTGTCCTTAAGGTTCACTCCATATGTGTTCTCTCAACTTTTTTTTCATTGATAAAATGACACAAAAATGTCTACTTTATTGTTCTGTTTTTAATGTTAAACTGTTCAGATGCCTATATGATTGAGAGTTGTCATTAAGGTATTATCTCAATCTCAACATCAGTAGTGAGCCTTAACAGCTACTGTGGTGGTATACCCTCAAGAAGATAGGTTACTACTGCCTAGGTTGTCCGTTTCAAATGTGTATTGCTCCAGAGATTATATCCTCTTGCACGAGGTATCGCTGTATCACCAAAGCACTAGCTGAGACTTAGTGAGGGGTGATGAAAAACTGATTTTATTGAAAAAAAAAAAGCACACAGATTTATACCCAGACCCACAGCATAGGATCTTTATTCAGAACAGTACAAGCCCACTTACGTGCCTATGAGTCTGGGAGATAATTGAGTTGGCCCTCGGTTAAATTCATTATTAGACATGTGCAATTTGTTTCATTCCTAATGTACATTCGGACGAATTTCATGAAATTCGGATGCTTACGAATGTCCGAAGTTCAAATTGCCGAACTGCCAAAATTCAGAAATTCAGAAATTCTGAAGAACCAAAGTGGATTAGAGTTAGGTATAGGGTTAGGGTTATGGGTAAGGTTAGGGTTAGGTTTAGGGTTATGGTTAGGGGTTGGGGTTAGGGCCCTAATTACCAAAATTCCGAATTGCCGAAGTGCCGAATTGGCGAAGTTCCGAATTTCAGAAGTGCTGAAGTGCTTAACCGAACCGAATGCCATTGCTCCGAGTTGCCGAAGCAGACACATTTTTTTACTTACCCGAATTTCTGAACCGAACTGTTTTGCCCATGCACATCCCTATTAATTATCTCCCGGATACCGAGAGCTCAATACATAAAACACCCCAAAACACATGTAATAATACAGAGCACCCCACCATGCCATATATTTCTAGAAAGGTCTCTCTGGAGTGCCCACGCTGTCCAAAAATTGCCCGGATCGGACGTGGCTAGGCAAAATTAGATGGAGATGTCGATTTCAGCAGGATGCACCTAGCCTACAATCCGGCACAGAGTTCCAGAGTGCTGGGTAGAGTTTCCTAGTCACCTAAAAGCACAGCACTTTCCATGGGTACATAGAACTGCCCCAAGTCCTTGGATTGAGTGTCTTTGGAATGAATGCACTCTAGGTAAAGCTTTAGCGGATTGCGGTGACTCTGCAATCCGATTTAGAGTTCCAGGACGATTTGGAGTCGCTCCTGTCAGTGGTTCTGGACCACCAGGAAGGGACGCAGGGCTGGGAGACATGGGCTGGAGGGTTAGTTCATAGTGTTATAGTATTTTTTTGGAGGTGGAGGGAGACATGTACCTGGCTTATAGGCCAGAGGGTCCGTCACAGCTACCACTGGTTTTAAAAACTGACACAACTTTACAAACAAATGCATGAAATTATGAGTTTTGGAGGGATTAGGAACAAATAGTACTTCTAAGCATGTACAGTAGACATGCCCAAAATGTATAGTCTTAATCAGAATTTGATTGCTTTTAGTATACCCAATGATTTTAGAGTCTTAGAACTATATATTATCTCTTCCAGGTAATGGGCTGAGAAGTGTAAAAACACTCAATAAAATAGTTTTGGTGTATTGGTCCTATCTTTGCAGTCTGGTAATGTAAAATATTGCTGCTTCAGATAGATTGCATTGTTTACATTTGGCCATAAACATGCCTTTAACGGCTATCAAACTTACAGCCACAAGAGGATCTTCCTCCTTAAAACATAACAAAAAGAATAATAATAATCTTCATGTTTGGTATCATCATGCACATGATGACACAAACTACTATCATAGAGATGCATTTGATTCAGTGCTTCTCTGCATCATTAAATTGGCAGAGCTGATTGGTATGTATGTACTATAGGTCCACAATGATTCTCAGGATGATGACACCATGGGCAGAGTGCCTGTTATAAAGACTGTCGCAGCTCTGAGCAACGGATGTGTTTAAAGACTTTATTTTAAAAAGGAAGGGTCCTCAAACTTAAAAACTAAAACAACACTGTCACGGGTTCGTGAGTCTATTGCTGTTATTCCCTCAATCCTCCACTAGTCCTAACTCCAGATGTGCTTAATATAGTGAAAGTATTCCCTTTGTGTATAGTTTCTCCACTACAATGGATGCAACCAGTCATATGGATTAAAGCAGCAATCTGAACTTTATTAGGCCACACTCGGCTTCTTATGCAGTGCCCCTAGTATGGGGTTTCCAATACAAAATCACAGGGGTTTCCTTCCCACAATCCATTGTGTTTGAGAGATAATTGAGCTCCAATTAAGCTAATCCAATTATCTCTCAAATAGGAAAATGTACATACCATTTTTACATATCACAAAAATACATGACAACAGCATCAGAACCCCACAAAAATAGCCCTGATCTGAGCGCACAGCATATCCAAAAAGCGCTCAGATTGGTTAGGTAAAACGAAATTCGTGCACATATGAACTTGCTGCCTGGTAGAGTTAGTATTGTCAATTTGAAAAGGGTTTAATTTCACTGTATGGGAGGTCAGAGCTTACAACCTAGATTCCTCTTTGAAGCTGGGACCCCAGCAGAGCTACTCTGTAAGGTGTGAGAAGTCTCTGTAAGTGGTCTGGAAGTTTAGTTTCAGTATAAACTAACTCTCTCATTTGCCACATGTCTTGATTCCCTCTAAGATAAGGAGTCTTTTGATATGAACAAGCCTTGGGTTCCAATATCATGTCCAGAAGAGACATTAATACCTATCCACAGATTAATACTCAAGTCTAATTTTTATCATATTGAGAATGCGACAAGCACAATCTTCCAATCAAGTCTAAACATGATTTGAAAACAAGGGGACCCCACATAATCTGTTCGATAACCAAACAAAAGGGAACAATTCCATTGGAATGCAGGGAAACATTAGACAATACAAAGTCTAATTAAGGGAACATCACAAGGGAGTCCCATCTCCCGTAACAAACACACTTGGCAAAAAAATAATTATCTTTTTTTTAACCTTAGAGTGTTCCTTTACACCAAGGGTAACCTGGTCTGACCTTCTCCAAGCACAGTTACTAAACTTGGGCCCATACAAACCACATCCAACTTTACTAGCTGTCATTAAACTAGTCATTCTAGTTCTTCAATTATCAGAGGGAAGGTGCAGCACTCCACTATAACACTGTTTCAACATCCAAAATAAATTAGTATTAAAGGGACACTATAGGCACCCAGGTCACTTATTGAAGTGGTCTGGGTGCAGTGCCCCTGTCCTTTTAACCATGGAATTGTAATGACTCCAGTTATTTATAAACTGCAATATTTACGTACCAGACAGCCACAAGAGGTGCATTTGGTCATTAGGTGACTTTTGGTCGCCTAACTGATGCTGGACGTCCTCACGCTCTGCATGAGGACATCCAGTATTAGCTAAAACCTCATAAGAAAGCATTGATTCAATGCTTTCCTATGGCTTGTCCTAATGCGAACGCGGCACTCGCTACGCATGCCCAATAGGTCCCCGACGTCAGCTGACATTGGGGGAGAAGAAGCAGAGGTGAAGGACATTGGTGCTTAAATCAGGTAAGTGACAGAAGGGATTCTGCACTGCGAGGAGGGGGGGGGGGGCATGCCAGTGAGAGGGCATGATACGGTACTATAGGAATACAACTTTATATTTCTAGCACTATAGCTTCCCTTTAAGTGCTGGAAAATTCAAGGACCACCACATTACCAATAGGGATCTAAGAATGAGTCCTTCTGTAAAAGTATATTAATGGGTCTTCCCTACCCATAAAACTGTTTAGGGAAAATGAGGTATCCTTTCAGATAAAAATATATATACCGTATATACTCGAGTATAAGCCGAGTTTTTTAGCACATTTTTTGTGCTAAAAAAACCCAACTCGGCTTATACTCGAGTCAATAGTCTGTATTATGGCAATTTGCATTGCCATAATACAGACTGGGGTAGAGGGGGGCTGGCAGAGCTGTACTTACCTCTCCTGCAGCTCCTGTCAGCTCTCTCCTCCTCCGCGCCGTCCGTTCAGCACCTCGGTCAGCTCCCAGTGTAAGTCTTACACTGGTTGCTGACAGAGGGAGCTGCACGGACGGCGCGGAGGAGGAGAGAGCTGACAGGAGCTGCAGGAGAGGTAAGTACAGCTCTGCCAGCCCCCCTCTCCCCCCCCCACTGACCTGCCAATGCTGGACCACCAGGGAAGGAGCCCCCCTCCCTGCTATGTATCAAGCAGGGAGGGGGGACGAAAAAATAATAATAATAATAATAATACAAAAAAATAATAATAATTAAATAAATAATAACACTAAAATAATAATTAAATTAAATAAAAAATAATAAATAATAATAATAAAATAATAATAATTAAATTAAATATAAAAATAATAAATAATAAAAAAAATTAAAATAATAAAAAAAATTAAAAAAGCATTGCCCACCCCCCACCAAGGCTCTGCAACACACACACACACACACTGCACTCATAAGCACACTGCACTCATACACACACACTGCACTCATAAGCACACTGCACTCATACACACACACTGCACTCATACACACACACTGCACTCATACACACACACTGCACTCATACACACACACTGCACTCATACACACACACTGCACTCATACACACACACTGCACTCATACACACACACACTGCATTCATACACACACACACTGCATTCATTATACACACACACTGCATTCATTATACACACACTGCATTCATTATACACACACTGTAAATAAATATTCAATTAATATATTTTTTTTAGGATCTAATTTTATTTAGAAATTTACCAGTAGCTGCTGCATTTCTCACCCTAGTCTTATACTCGAGTCAATAAGTTTTCCCAGTTTTTTGGGGTAAAATTAGGGGCCTCGGCTTATATTCGGGTCGGCTTATACTCGAGTATATACGGTATATATATTCTATGTTTTCTAGACCCTAATAATAAAATAAAATAAGTGACCTTTTCTTTTCACTCATCTCAACTGCAGAAGGATAGGTGCTAATATATCAAGTAAAGGCCAAACAATGCTTCCAAGTACTCTTTCTATCACCGCGTGCAATAAGATTGATCACCAATATTATAGATAAGGGTCCTCTATTTTTTTTAGTTTATGTGTCAGAGAGCAAAGGTAGGCTATGATATAAATTTAGCAGTTGTATTGAGTTTTATACAATGGTTTTGTGCGAGAGGTGCGATATAATAGGAAAGCAGAAAGTTTGATGTTGACCTTTTTTTTGCATGGATGAATTGAACTCAAACAACACTAGAGGGAAGCATAGTTTGTTCTTATATTTTGTAATACCAAATAGTAAATAAAAGAGCCAGAAATGAGACGATTATAACGGAGCTCAGTTTATTATTTTTCATTTTAGAATTATTTTTTAAATCATGGCTTTTGTTCTGTAAATTAATTCTGAGACAAAAGCCTGTTTTAAAATGTTACTCCGTCAACGCACGTTATTTTAAAGAGTCACAACAACAGATGCATCACAACAGAACTATTTAAGCTTATCTGAAGCAGGGCTCCAATATTCCTTGCAACAAAATGTTGACATCATATGAATTACTGTGTTTCTAATTTCTGGCCTATAAAACTTTTCAGATAAGATAGAATCGGCTTGGATTTCAGACTAGAGATCTGATTATCCAGAACATAAATCACTTCTTTGAAAAGGAAAAGCAATTTGAAAGGAAAATTTTACTCAACAATAAATGATGTGTTAGAACCATCTTAAAATACAAAATGCTATCCTCCCCCAGTCTCTTTTAATTATTATAAAGGAGAAACAAAAGTGAAAAGACAGGGTTTATATAGAAAAAAGGAATACAAAGCACTTATATAAAAATAAAACATAAATGTTCCGGTAACTTTGTCTGAGCAAATATTCTATAAATACTATCAATCCTTTTATGATATAATCCATTGAACTGTTTATGTTTGTAGATTATTGTGTTGGTTTATTTTAGAAATGTTAATTATGTATTCCTATTTTTATTTCTGGTTTTATTTTGTCGTGGTTCAATGTACAATATACAAAACATCTTTTAAAAATGTAATTTTACTTAATTGGTCAGTTTTTCATTTGTCTGTTTGTTTGCTCTTTAACTCTGTTGCTCTCAATAACCTAGCATGCATGACATTATGAAGAAGAACGGGACTATAGAGACAAGTTCAACATGTATTTCAATTTTCTTCTAGAGGCACTCTAAGCACCCCTGCTTTAGTGGCTATGGTTCCAAGAGTCCCCAGGCATCATCCCACAGTTATGTGTCAAACGTAGTCCCAGTACCCAACACCCCCGGATTTGGCTCTTCTTTGAAGAAAACTTTTTTGATGCAAGACAGAATACTTTCCAATTTTGTGGTAAATTTGAAAAATGTTTCAAACTATGTTTTATCACCTTCTTTACAAGTAACAAGGATTTGATAGAGGCTGAACCTGATGGAGTTGAAACTTTCTTCAGACTGTATTACTATGCAAATAAAGGATTAAAATGTAAGTCCTTAGTAACAGGCCTGCAGAAATGTGTTGCTTTATGTATTTTCTTTTACTTTACAATTTACAGTCTTTTTCCATTATATAGAATATCATATTGTCTACATACAGGCACACATGGACAGGTACACATTGCCTCCTTGTTTCCCACACTGAAAAATGTTGTTTGTTATCCAATCGTGGCCCAGAATTATCTACAGTGCTAGACAGCCTGTGCAGAGAACAGGTGGCACAATGATGTCACACTAATGTACCTTTGGGGTGATTCAGAGAGCTGCCATTTGTTCCTGCTGACAGGCAGATACTATCTAATCTTGAAGAAGCTGGGTAGTCAGGCATACTCTGCAGGAGGCAATGGCCATTGTACAGTGTTGTTGCATGATACACCTTTTTGTTAGGGGTATTTCTAGTGTCAAAAAACACCTGGGGCTTGAGCCTAAAAATGATTTCATGACCGCCTTCCTGTAGCCCTACCCCACACCCCTACTCACCGCCACCCCTTAGCACACGTCTTTACACATTCATAGTTATTTACAGACACACACAAAGATAAACACACACACAGGCACACAGGGAGACACAGATAACAAGTCACAGATACATACAGAAAGGAGAAAGCACACAGAAGCACAGACACACACATAGACAGGGAACAACACATACATACATAGACAGACATATACAGGCACAAACAGACACAGACAGGTACACATAGACACACAGAGACACAGATAGGTACATAAATACACAAACGGGCATGGACAGGCACACATAAAGATGCACACATGTGTGCAGACCTGTGTAAAGGTGTGTGAAACCTGTAAAGGCAGATCAATGTATTACAGCAGATCAATGACACCTGCCATTTACAATGTGACATGTTCAATGATAGTCTTACCCGGAGGTGGAGGTGTCCATGGTCTCCTACTGAACTTAGGAATACTAATGAAAAGGGTGAGGGGGTGAGGGGTTAATAATCCAAGGAGAATGTGAAACACATTAGGCGGTTTCCTACATGGGATCAGAGTCTGTTGTGGATGTTGGTGTTGTTGAAAAGGAGAAAATGGGGTACTGTGAACATATGTAACCTGCTACTGACATGCTGTCAGCCATTTTGCTGTTTGTCCGCCATCTTAAAGTATAATCAAAGAAGAAGAAAACTTGAAGAAATATATGTTGCTTCGTACTAACTGTGTTACTTTATCTGCTAATTTCTACAAAGGCTGTTTCTTGGACTGTAACAGGAGAGGAGATATTTGCAAGGATCCTGTTAGCTTTTGCCGGGGGGGGGAGGGGAATGTGTGATCAGTTCTAAAAGATGAAGTCAGATTTATATGTGTTAGCTCTTATTAAGCGATATTTTAGGGAAGTAAGACGCATGACTGTGGTCAAGCCATCTGTTAGAAAGATCAGGTGATACTTAAACTTTTACTGTGAGAAAGATCAGGTGATATTTTAACTTTTAAACCTCAAAAGTGTCAGTTATGCTAGAATTTAGCCAACAGGAAATGTGACCATATTTGGAGTTCTGATTGAGCTAAACGGAATGCCAGTTCCGGGTCTAAAGTATAAGACATGACAAAATGAAATATGAGATTAGATTGCTCCTTGCCAATCTCCAAGAGACATCTCTGTGTATTTTAATGGTCAATTAAGACGCTTTTATTGAGCCTGGTAATATTTTTTTCTTCTTCAACAGTACAGTGAGCAGCTAGAGGAATATATATTTTGTAGACAGGGGAAAACTAGGAAAATTGCTGCTGCTAATAAATAATATAATAATAACAGTATTCCAGTGAGAGAAGTAGCAATGGAAATAAATAGAGAGGGCAGTGCCAGTGGCAGGGTTAGGCATGTGATTGCATGGTCCTGGAACTTCAGTGAGAAAAAGCACTATACACATTGACTCTGAGGCAGGGGTCAAGTCCTGGGGAATAAAGTGAGGGAACTCACCCAAGATTCCCCCTCCACCCCCCAAAAATATATACATTTGTGTATATATATATATATACATGCTCACACACACTGACAGGTGCACACACACATACTCAGACACACAGATACACACACAGACACACACATTCACAGACACACACAAATACACTCAGACACACACACACACACACACACACACAGACACTCACACACTCACAGACACACACACACACACACACACACACATATACACACTCACACACACAGACACAAACATACACTCACAGACACACACATACACTTATAGACACACACATACTCAAACAAACACACTCACAGACACTCACACACACTCACAGACACACACACTCACACACAGACACAGACACACACACACATACACATACACACACAAATTATTATTATTAAACTCTCTCACACACACACACACTAACGCACACACACACACTCACACACACAGACACACAGATACACTCACAGACACACACATACACTCACAGACACACACATACTCAAACAAACACACTCACAGACACTCACACACACATTCACAGACACACACACACACACTCACAGACACTCACATACACTCACACACACACTCACAGACACACACACTCACACACAGACACAGATACACATACACATACACACACAAATTATTATTATTTTTTTAATTACAAAATGTCCATCTGGAGAGCTGGCGTGGACCTGTCCCTGGGGTCCGGTGGGGCTTCAGTGCGGCGGGAGGCTGTCTCCCTGTCAGACACGGCGAGTGAGCTGTGTCCTCTCTGATCTGCTCCGTCTCGCTTCGCGGACTGTCTCCTGATACCAGGAGCCAGAATATGACATCATATTCCGGCTCTAAGCATCAGCAAACGGCGTTCGCGAGGGGGAGCAGAGAGAACACAACTCCCTCGCCATGTCTGACCGAGAGAAAGATGCCCCCCGGGGGGGTCCACCAGGTTGCCCTCGGGCCACCTCTTTGGCCCCCCTTGACAAGGGGAACATGGGGGGCATTTCGGGTGGCATATTTTACCGCCCCCTTAGTGCCTGCAGGAACAGCAGGAACAGCGTTCCTGCTGTAAAAAAAGTGCAGGAATGCTGTTCCCACGCGTTCCTGCAGGACTCAAGCCCTGCTCTGCGGTCAACATAGGTCCCGGTACCTGAGTTTTTGATCTGAAATGTGTTTAGTGCAGCTTTAGAACCACCATAAACACCCTTAAAGCATTTGCTGTAAAATTTATCAAATCTTCTATGCTTATCACTAGCAATAGGGTTGCAAGTTTTATCGGAGGTGAAAACTCTTTGCGACCAGCAATTATTTATCCAATGCAGTAAAGCCTCTTAGCACTGGCAATATAATTTGCACAATCACGGAGTTTTCTCATTAATGCAGGTTTTATCATGACTTGCTTAGAATAAAATGAGACCCAGAATGCCTAAGGGTAGTTCTGATTTCATTTGCACAGTTTTTGTCTTACGTTGTCTCCTTAAAACTTGTGTAGAATGTTATGTGGCTATAAGTTACATCTCAAAACTTGGTTTTAACTTGACTGATTACCCCTACACGTTGGGAAGTCAAATAGTCAAATGTGCAACTTTGTGTCCTATTTTAAAAGCTGTTTCACCTACTGGAAAATTCTTCCTGAATGCAGACACATTTTTTTGTCATACAACACAGTATTACAAACACATAGTGTTTCAACATTTATTGATACACTCAGTAATTCTACCACCTTGCAATGATGCTAGTTTTAACATATCTCCCTTCCATATAACTTTATATAAAAGCAATGCAAAATTTATACGCGAAAGGATATCTTTGGGCCAAATGTATTTGAAGCATTAAAAATGTATCCGTCAGGAAGGCAGAATCAGCACTTTTTGGCATCTGTGATATGTATTGTTTACAATTGTATTCTTCTTCACTTAAGACATACATTGTGTTTTGCTTGAAAACATTTTTATGTATCTGTTCTTAGCATTAAAAACGGGACATCAAAATTGCAAACCAGCTGGACCAGATGATTCAAAATATTACGAAGCTTGTGCTTTCGTTAGATTACTTTTCATTTGGTTTAAACTCAGACAACAATGCAGAACCCGCTGTGTAGTCGTGTTTCATTTATCAATGTATACATCTCTGTGCTTGTCGCTTGGTGCTATTTCACAATATATATTTTTGCTGTTGGATACACATTGTTATCCATTTTATTATTAAAGTATATCCCACTGATTAAAAAGTGGCATCCCCTAAACATAATTAAAGGAACACTATAGGGTCAGGAACACAATCATCTGTGACTAAAGTATCCAACAATTTAATCGCTGCTAAATCTCACGGTCATTACTCTATCCTTATTCTCCTTGATCTTTCTGCTGCCTTTGACACTGTTGATCATCAACAGCTTCTTCTCATTCTCCGTAATCTCGGTCTATGAGATACCGCTCTCTCCTGGTGCTCCTCCTACCTCTCCCAGCACTTTTTCAGTGTTTCTATCTCTGGCTCTGCCTCTTCTCGCCAACCCCTCTCTCTTGGCGTTCCCCAAGGTTCTGTCCTTGGTCCCCTACTGTTCTCCATCTATACTGCCTCCCTTGGTAAACTCATCAGCTCCTTTGGCTTCCATTAGCATTTATATGTACTCAAATCTCAAATCTACCTGTCCTCTCCTGATCTCTCTCCGCCCTGGCCAATCAGCAACTCCTCAAAGAGATACATTGAATTAATAATTCAGTGTCTCCATGCAGAGGATGGAGACACTGAATGGCAGTACTGCACAGTGTGCAGCACTGCCCCAAGAAGCACCTATAATAGCCACCTGAGGAGTGGCCAATGGAGTTATTCCTAGGCTGTAATGTAAACATTGCATTTTGCCTGACTGGAATGATTCTACTCACCTTAACAAATACAATAAGCTGTAGTTGTTCTGGTGACTATAGTGGCCCTTTAAAATAGATTGAAGTGGCATGACATATGCATAGTCCCCTTTTGGCATATGCTTAATCTACCCCTTACCCCCCAAAAATACTCAGGCACCTTGTATTGGACAAATTATTATCACAGCTTTAATGATATAAAGATAAACATAAAATTATAAGGACATTGTCAACACAATACATAATACAATATTAACCCCCATTCTTTTAACATAGCTACCCCGACAATGACCCACATAAACATTCATTGATACCACCTATAACAAATAAATAAATTAACATAAAACCAAAACCATTGCCACCGAGGGCATGATTTTCTAGGTTTCACAATGTAGGGGTATACCAAGATACACCTTACACACACCAGGTTTGGAACTACCAACGAGCTCGAACCTACCAATATCATTCCAAATCTAACTGTTCTTAGAGAACTAAAACTAACATACCTATGAACAAATGACCTACCCCCAAACTTTTCTATCCATCCCCCACCTCCGTGACCAAGCGGGCACTATACAATAAAAGGGTGGGAAGGTGGGACAACAACAGGTAAGTGAGGATTAAGTAAGATGGCCCCTAAATCTAAATTGGCACCTATATATACTCCCCTTACCCAAAACCCCACCCCCAATATCCACATAGCCAATCCATACCTACCCCTGTTCTATCCCTGTCTCCTAGCAATGTCAAGGACCATTCCCCTTAGCTACGTTAGTAACTATAAAATATTTATTTGTATATAACAACTATAAAATACAAAATAAAGATACCAGCAGTGGCGTACACATGACCCATGGGGCCCCGGTGCGAAAATTGATCCATGGGCCCCCCCCCCAACCCCCCGCGCTTACTCTGGCGGGCCGGGGGCCGCAACACATTGCGGCGGGCACCTGGTCGCAGGGGTTGCAGGGCTGCGAATCCTGCGACCGCGGTATGTACGCCAGTGCATGCAGATGCACACACACTTAAAGGACCACTACAGACACCCAGATCACATCAACTCAATGAAGTGGTCTGGGTGTCAGGTCCCTCTAGTTTTAACCCTGCAGTTGAAAACATAGCAGTTTCAGAGAAATTGCTATGTTTCACTGAGGGTTAATCCAGCCTCTATTGGCTGTCTCACTGACAGCCGCTAGAGGTGCTTCCGCGATTCTAAGACACTGAACGTCCATAGAAAAGCATTGAGTAATGCTTTCCTATGGGCAGTTTGAATGCGTGCGCGGCTCTTGACGCGCATGCGCATTCGGAGCTGAGAGGCGGAGGGATCCCCTGCGCCAAGGGAGTCCGGCGCTGGAGAAAGGTAAGTGCTGAAGACACACACACACTCACGAACAGACGCATACACACTAGCTAACAGACACACACATTTACTGACAGTGACACACTCAGCGACAGACATACATACACACTCACTTACAAAACATACACTCTCACTGACAAACACACACTCACTAACAGACATCAAACAGACTCACTAACACACACACAAACACACTCAGTAACATACACACACAGTAACACACTCACTGACACTCACTAGCAGTCACACACTCAACAGACACACTCACTCACTGACACTAGCAGACACACACACACTCACACTAGCACTCACACTCACACTAACACTAACACACACACAAACACACACACAAACACACTCAGTAACAGACACACACAGTAACACACTCACTGACACTCACTAGCAGTCACAAACACTCTAACACACACTCACACACACACTCACACACTAACACTTACACACACTCACACTAACACACACGCGTTTTTTTTTTTTTTTTTATTTAATCCCCCCAGCCTCCTTACCTTTTGGAGTGTTGAGGGGTTCCCTGGGGTCCAGTGGTGCTGCTGGGCTCCTGGGGGGGCCGGTCACCCGGCGGGAAGTCAGGCTGGCGGGCGCGCGAGGGAGCACTCTCCCCTGAGTGCTTCCTCTTCAGCTCCCTCGCGCACCGCGTACTGATACCGGCGCCGGAAGATGACATCATCTTCCGGCTCCGGTATCAGTGCGGTGCACGAGGGAGCTGAAATGGAAGCACTTAGGGGAGAATGCTCCCTCGCGTGCCCGCAGGACCGGCCGTGGGTTGACAGCAGGGCCAGCCTCGGGGGGCCCGGAGGTGGCCGGCTCTAGGGCCCCCCAGGAGAAGAGGCTGGCCAAGTGGCTACATACCGGGTCGCAGGGGCGGCCGGGCCCCCTGGTGGGCCGGGCCCGGTCGCAGCCGCGACCCCTGCGACCCTGGTATGTACGCCACTGGATACCAGCATAACTATTTGTCAACTAACAGCTAGTTTATGATTAGTTATGCTTCCTGGGCGTATTGTATGAATCCTGTTACTTACTCAGTTTTTTTCATTTTATGTTTACTTATCCTTATTCAACATGTTCCTCAAATATGTATTTGTGAGGTGTGATGAATTAAATTAAACATAGAATGTCGCATCTCCTTGTCCTGCAGCTGGGCACATCCATCTTAGCTCTCTGTCAATCATTGTAACAAACTGTCCCTGGCAGCTGAGGATTTTATGACAAATGCAGAAGCCTCTTTTATTTCTCATTGATTTTCGTCAAATGCAGACATTTTAAACGTGAATATCTCCTTCATTTTTCTAGTCTGTAATTTATTTTGTATATTTGGATGCACTATGCATTTAATGCACTTAGGAAAATAATTGGTCTAAAAAAGCATGAAATGCCAATTTATTACAACTAGTCTCTTGGGTATTGAATGTATTATTTTTGTTAGCATGTATCTAAAGCAGGGGTGATCCCCAGATGTTGTAGAACTACAGCTCCCATGATGCTTTGCATGCCTTTAGAATGCCTACAAAATGACAAAGCATCCTAGAAGCTGTGGTTTTAAAACAACTGGGATTCTACCTTTTGGGCACCCCTGATCTAAAGCGTTCTTTTGATTTCACGTTAAGTTTACCTTCATTATGTTCTTTCCTAAAAGTAATCTGTAGTTGTCTGCTTTCTGCAAGTTTCAATACAACATTGCATTGGTAATTATCATAAATGCATGCATCAACATTGGTTTATCCTCTACCCCTTCATGATTAAAAATAGATCTCCCCATGCTGATGCAGAGTAACAAAATGACTCAATCTATGAAAACATTTCTGTATTCATTTTAGGTTGTAATTGTCTGAATCTCTAACAAAGTAATTGGAAGACACTGCAAGATAAAAATTAATTGATTTGCAAGAGATCACCTTTTACTATACTAAACAATGATGCTGTTGTCATAGAGCAGTTAGCCTGCTCTATAATTTGTGAGTATATTTCATTACATTTTATTGATTACAAATATTTTATTGAGAGCACTATTGTTGTTGTATATTGTTACGGACCGTTTCAGCATAAAAGGGAATAAATTCCGTTTAGGCGATAATCCCCTTTTTACAGAAAAGCACAGCTACTGCAGAACATCAAAACTCATGAATTGGATATAGGCGAATGCATCAAACTCCCGAACTGCATACCAGGGAATAAGATAGCACTCCAAGCTGGAACCTCACGAATAGCTGCTAGCAGATGAATAGGAAAAGCAGACATCAGCTTACACTCCTAGCAGTCAATCTCCAACAGCATACAGTGAATCCCCCCAAGAACGAGACAAGGCTCCGTGTTGAAGGTCAAGCAGTGGTCTGAGGTGCTGGGCACCCAGCCTGGTTTTTATTACATGAGTACACATACAGGCCACACCCAGGGGGAGGCATAAAATAACCAATAACATAGATGTTACCTCCCACACATCCCCTCCCCTTAGTGTGACACTTAATCCCATTATGTGTACAGTTCAAAATATACTTTTACATAACTTTCATAACTTTACAACCATACATTGTATCCACATAACAATCACATATTCAGACTCAGCATACTTTAAACATAACCACTCTCAAAAATCATACAAATCCCTCCAGTAAATAAAAAGTTACACGGAAGTCCTTTTATGACCGACCGCAAGCACCTTTTCTTGCCCAAAACAGTTCCATGGATTTGGGCTGTGCGGTCGGTCACTTTCTAGCATAAAAACGGCTAAGTCCCGTTCGAAGTATGGCCGGTACTTCGACTTTAGTCGAAGTGTCGAAGTGAAGTCGATGGTACGGGTCGGCGGTGTTCGAGTTAAAATGGCCGCCGCCACGTGGTCCTTTGTCCGATGCCGGTCACTTCGACGACTTCGACAACTTCGGAAACTCCGGCACTTCGGTAACTTCGGCACTTCGGCTGCATCCGAAGTGCCCTATAAAAAGTGTCAATTCTTCTCCCATAGTAATAAAAGGGCCGAACACTGTTTGTAAAGGGCCCAATCTCCCAGGGCCATAGTCCAAAGGCAGCAGGCGGGCAACCAGGCTCCTCCAATACAATGTGGTGAGATTGGTTTCGTCACATATATTGTTACATAAAATTCCTAGTAACACATAGTTCCCCTCCATACTTTTATAATATTGGGCAATCTAGGGTCACCGAGCAGAATATAGTATTATTCACTGGACAGATTTAAGTATCTCAACATTTACCCGAAAATGGAGAAAGATGGGAGGAAAAGGGTGGAAGGAGGGTAGTGATCTTGTGGCCCTCTATGTTTCTGGCATTGTTCCTTTACAAACCTCTTTCTTCCCTCAGCTGTGTCTGGAAGTCATACTTTTTAGAAGTGACCATTAGCCAATAGCTGAATGTACTGTAATTGCATCAATTGCTCCAAAATGTAGCTTTTATGTTGTGCGTAAATCTTCAATTTGTGTAAACCACATTTTAAGCGTTGGGATGACAGACTGTTTCCGGAATTGAGGAATAACCTTTTTTTTAGCAACATTTAAAATGCGGATTTTTTTGATTTCTTATAATGTGCCTTTGGGGTCACAGTATGGTGTAAGAGCATTGGGGCTGGCTTGAAGGGAGGTGGGATGTTAGAATATTTCCCTAGCATGGCATGAATCACACTCCAGCATGACTGGATCAATGTGCATCCCCACCACAAGTGGATCAGCATTCCAAAACCCTGGTTACAATGCCAGCAGGGACCTGAGTGTGTTGGGTCAATGACCTGCAAATATCTGGGTGTTCAATACCAAAAGGTTAGAAGCTTATATGCAGTTTCCTGTGACTTACTGGAAACTTAAAGGGGCACTATGGCCTCTAAAACAATTTTAGCTTAAAGGACCTCTATAGTACTAGGAAAACAAACTCGTTTTCCTGGCACTATATGGTCTTTAGGTCCCCCCCACCCTCAGGGTCCAACTCCAGCTAGGCTGAAGGGGGCTGAAAGGGTTAAACACTTACCTTTATCCAGCTTCGGGCTCCCTCAGTGCTGGGGAACGCACCTCCCTCTGCAGACGTCAGCACCGAATGCGCATGCACGGCAAGAGTCACGTGTGCATTCAAATAGTCCATAGGAAAGCATTTCTCAATGCTTTCCTTTAGACGTTCAGTGTCTTCTCACTGTGATTTTCACAGTGAGAAGCACGGAAGCGCCTCTAGCGGCTGTCAGTGAGACAGCCACTAGAGGCTGGATTAACCCTAGTGTAAACATAGCAGTTTTTTTTAAACTGCTATGTTTACAGCTGCAGGGTTAACATTAGATGGACCTGGCACCCAGACCACTTCATTGAGCTGAAGTGGTCTGGGTGCCTATAGTGGTCCTTTAATGAATCGGATTTTGTGTATAACTCATGCCTATGAAGTGTCACTGCTCCATTTACTACCGTTTAGTAGTTACATCACTTTGGTTTTACAGCCCTAGCCACACCTTCCCTGGCTGTGACAAACACAGCCCGCATGAAAACAACCTGGTTTAAAAGTTTGCATCTCCTGCTCTGTAAATTGAACATTAGTTACA
The DNA here is from genome assembly GCF_036172605.1 of Pelobates fuscus. Classification (NCBI taxonomy): domain Eukaryota; kingdom Metazoa; phylum Chordata; class Amphibia; order Anura; family Pelobatidae; genus Pelobates; species Pelobates fuscus. The sequence continues at coordinate 151,889,630 of NC_086324.1, read as the reverse complement.
CACAGGAGACTCTTGAAGGATATAGTAACCTATTATCAGAGCAGGAGATAAGAAATTCTAAATTAAACAGAATTTGCAATGAAGGAAGTATAAACATTGGATGACGTTTTACAGGAAGTGTTTAGGAAGACTGTGTAAGTCACATGCAGGGAGGTGTGCCTAGAGCTGCATAAAATAAGTGATTAAAATACTAATGGCAGAGAATTGAGCAGTGAGACTGCAGGGGCATAATTTATACTTCAAAACTGCTTTATAAAGCTAATGTTGTTTTGGTGACTATAGTGTCCCTTTAACAATTGTGCGTCAAGTCACATATCTTTTCCTATTCAATTTCACTAAAGGTTTTTCCCGCAAAAGTCTCCCCAAACAGTGGAAATTACATGGTTTTAATCATATACATATTATTGCTTAGAGAGTTATCTCTCTTAATGTTAGCAGGTTTGTACATATGAAAAGAGATATATCACACACACGTTGCCAAAAATATCAAGCTTGCACAAAAATTAAACCACATTTCCCTGCCCAGCAATGAATGAATTGACCCCTGACCTTCCATCTGTGGCATGTATTGAAAGCCTAGCTCTCTGAATCACTCAGCCATATTTAATGGTCACGATGACTTTCTTCAATTATTTTGAAAGCGTGGGAAATTGTTGTATATTGGAGATGATTTGCGAAAACGATTGCATACTGCGAATTAGCTCGGGCCTCTGCCATTTACCAACCACACGACAGCTACATATAAATAGTCGTCAAGTTATTGTTGATGTATTTATTTACAGGGGAAAATAATTACAGCAGTATGTATTGCGAGTTATGGCTTCGTGTTTAATTTTTCATCATTTATTAATATTACTAAATGAATCACTCGTCTTATTTCCATCACAAATAGGGAACACGTGGGAGTGATAATTAGCTTATCTATTTGTTGTTTTACTGCATTACTGTGTCGTTGCCAGTGAGCCCTATAATTAACCTATTTAATGAAATCTCCTAGTGATAGAATTGTATAGAACGCATTTTAAAAGCTTTCCATTTAGCAAAAGTAAACACTGGCTACGCTCAGACTTCTCTCTGCATAATTATTATACATACGTATATTTTAAATTTACAGGCAACAGCATGAAAAAAATGTAGCTCAGAGAGCCAATTAATTTTAAGTACTGTGTGTATATATATATATATATGTTAAAAGGCCTGAACTTGTGGAGGCCTGAATTTGTGGGAGGAGTAAGTCCCCTACTTAAACTCCCAGCCCCTACTCACCTCTGCCTTTCAGCTGATTGTTTTGTCCCCATAGCAACCAGCACTTCCTGTCCAGCTTCCCTCCAGAATTTTTTCCTGTTTCCAGCAGTCAGACGTCCTGACCAGTCCTCCGTCCGTTTGAGGCCTTCCACTCGGTTCCCGGTCAAGGTACCCGGTTTCCGGTCACGAGACCGGCACGTTCACGTAAGTTAGGCGTAGGAAATAGCGCCCCGCTATTTACCACCGTTCGGGCCTAAAAACGTAGGGGTAGGCTCCCTCTATCATATTCGTACAAATACACGCTTTTTTCAACCGATTTCAGTGTTCACGCCAAAACAGACGAACGCTCGGCACTTTATCACTGCTTTTACATATTCGTACGGAAACTACCGAATCTATTATTATTTATATACACAGTAATATTATTACGGGCATTCTCTTATTTCCGTTTGGTCACCCAGGACCAATCTATTTCGTACGATTAAAACACAAACACCTTGCTCTAAATCCATATTCGGCTAGTTCTTATTCAAATAGGCTACAGTATGCACTAAGTTCTATTTCACGAATTCTACTTTTCTTTACGTATATTCCCTGTTCGGTCATATTGCTACTGATACCTTTTTTGTCAGTTTGGGGATATAATTAGCTTGTTTAAAAATCTGCCTTGTGATTTTCTTTCTATGTTAACCAGTTAATTTGTTTTACTACTTTTTAAAATATCCACGTCTATCATAAACGTACGGTTTCTATACACTGTGGCAGGATGGCCAGGCTCGTCACAAACTTCAAATGCAACAGTCAGGATAAAATAGTACTGCAGTTTATTGTCACTTTCCACAATATATACAAGGTTGTGCTCTCCCACAAAATAAAACAAAAAGAAAATAAATCCTACTCCAACTTGGAGACTTACTAAACCACAGTGTTACTAACTATCCAACTGCCCAGCTAATCTAGTTCCCAGTTTTAAACAAAATGAAATACAGCACTTTAAGCAGGTTTCACACAGTACCTTTGTCTCAGGCTTAACTGCCTCCTCTCTCCCAGCTGTTAGACTCTCTGATATCTTCAGAGGCTAACCTTTTAAAACCCTAGTGCTGGTTAATTACATTCACCTGGTATATAACATTCAAGGGGTGACTCCCACCAATTAACCCCATCATGCTGGGAATAGAGCACTCCAATCTATTACTAACATAGAAAGCCTCTATGACCTTGCCACAACACATATTTACCTATTAAACACTTCATTTTGTCACATATACTAATAAATACTGTTTATAAACACAATATCCGGCACATAAACGTCTGTACTATTCATTTTCCATATAATCACGCTGTCACATATTTTTGGCTTTACAGACTGCATCGGTTTCTCGCTTTTTCTGCGCTAAAGTTGTTTATTTCAAGGTCTTTTATTACAGGAACAGGTATTGTATTTTATCACTTTGCATTATAAAGCCATAGGCCTAAAATGTTTACATATTGGGTTTTATTACTTACCTCCACACCTGTCGTTAACTATGGAATTTTTCTTCGGTTAACCCTTAGCTCCAGTATTATTCTAGGCTTCCCCCGGTTCTACACAGTTAAACCGTTTCGCATAACGTAATTTCTTTATGTCAAACCAAGGTATAGTTCACAACTCGTTTGTTACTACACCTCATATAAAACCTATCACGGTCTCAAGTTCATTACTACTTTTCCACAGGCTTACGCCCACGGTACGTTAATTCTTTACTATTATTTCTACTCAGACATACGGTCATACAGCCATCAGGCTCCGGAAAACACCAAAACCTGACCCGGTACTCAGCCATACCTTCAGGTACTTACGTCTATACCCAAATACGTCCAATCGTCACCCCAAGGCCTCATCCAGCCTTCTCACAAATATCTATTTCAGCCCAGTCACACACTTAAACCTTCCAGATCCCTCAATGCAGGATCTCACGTTGCGCCCCTAACAAACAACCTACTCCCAATTCAAATCATACGCCACCACGATACGCATAAATACGTCAACATCTGTCTTAAAGCCTCAGGACTCTTCCTCAAGGACCGCATAAGACGAGACTTACCACACTTATTACCACCAGAAGGTTCCAGATACCATTCGCAAGAAGTCAAGGTTAGTATCTACACAACATTCCAGTCCTCTCACCTTATCCTTAAATATACAATCGAACTGGCTACAGGGTCTAGGCTAATGCCTTGGCGCACCCTATCAGAAAACTCGTCCCAGCGAGGCCTTCCATCCCCCCCCCACCTCAACACGGAGGTACGGCCCCACGCCCAAATCATAGTTACAAGCCTCGCATGCCCTACTACAGGGCGCTAGTCAGGGCCTCACCTGTCACGGCCACACGTTTTGATTTCTCTCTACTGTCACCGAGAGGCCAACATCCCGCCACCACGTCTGTGGCAACTACGTCATAAGCCAAATCATAGGTAGAGCCTCTCACCGCCACTTGGCATTAGCAGGGCCTCACCTATCCAAACATTCAACAGTTAAGTTTTTCGCTTTGGCATCTAGCATTACAGTCCAGTTCTTCCATATACACCACCCCACATACCCCGCCTACTTACCTTACGCCCCTTCTAATATATCTTTCACATAATCATTCCTTTTAGAATGTCCCAAGAACCTATTCCAACCAAAGAATTGACAGAAGAAACTCCATTCACGCCTACCAGACCCGGGTCTCCAGGCGAATCACTCACTCTTTCAACCCCCACGTCCTTGAGAGCATGGACTAGTCCCAAAATTACGGCCGAGCTTAGGCTCAGGGGAATCCCCTTTCCGGCCACAGCTAGGAAGGCTGAACTTTATAGGCTACTTACTCACCAAGCCCCCGAGCCCAGGCCAGGGACTAGCTCTCAAGGACAACCACCAAGCAACAGCACGGCCACCCAGGATACCCTGGCAGAGATCTTGGCCAATCTACAGACCCTCAATAGCAGGCTATCTAAGGTGGAAAGCGCCATCTCCTCCCCAGGTACTACCACGGTAGTCCCAGTCGCTTTCACGGCTGTACCTACTATACCAACATGCCCTCCTATACTCCCCCCTCCAGCACCGGGCACAGCCATTACACCATTTGAGTCACCAGCACACTCCGTCCCTGACTCTATCAGGAAAGATATCCTAGACGGGAAGGATGTGTGTCTGGTGTCCTTGCTCATAGCCTCACAGGATGTACTTGAGAACAAGGCATTCAATTATGGTGATATCTCTGTGGTGCTCAAGACAAGGGATCCCAGGCTTAATCATCTGGTGGATTATCTCACCACAGGGTTCACTAAAGGGTTTCTCACGGGTATTGTAGCCATTCCCCCAGGTACACTAGAATGCCCTAATCTCCAGTCAGCACGTTTAGACCCAGTCTCCATAGACACTCTCATTGCCTCTGAAATCACCAACGGTTTCATGATCGGCCCCTTCACCTCTTCACCATTCTCCTCCTGGCACACTAACCATTGGTATTGCTATTCACAAATATTCTAAAAAAAAAAAAAAAAAAAAAGTCTAATTATTGATTTATCGGCACCGCACTCCTCTTTTGTTCCAAGCATAAACGCACTCATTCCAGCAGACAAATTCTCACTTCAGTACGTAACCATCGACGACGCCATACAGTCCATCATATCATCTGGTAATCGACCCTGGCTTAGCAAAACGGACATCACAAACGCGTTTAAATTACTACCCAGGCACCCCTCACTCTGGCACTTACACGGTGTTAAATAGCGAGGTTCTTTCGGTTCTCGAAGCAGCCCCAAACTGTTCGACATTTTCGCAGAGTCACTATGCTGGCTGCTTCTGAACGTCACCAGGTGTCACTCCGTTATCCACTACCTCGACGACTTTTTACTAATAGAGCCAGGGTCACCTTCACCCACAGCAATCAGAAGCACTACTGCACTATTTTCCACACTTGGAGTCCCTTTGTCCACAGCCAAAACTATAGGCCCCACAACTAAATTGACCTTTCTGGGGATAGAACTGGACTCGGTTAACCTCAGAGCTAGCCTCCCCCACGACAAACTGTCACGTTTGAGAGGGGAGATGACTTGTTCCTGCGGAATGATGTTTGCACTAGAAAAGAACTTCAGTCCCTTCTCGGATCCCTGAACTTTGCGATGCGCATCATTCCATAGGGAAGGTCTTTCATATCCAGACTCCTTTGCCTGCTGCACGGAGTTCCGGACTCTGGCACAGTTTCTTTGGACCCCCACGCCAAGGCTGACTTAGCTATGTGGGGGAAGTTTTTGAAGGACTGGAATGGAATCTCCATGTTTATTCCCCCTCTCTCCACCTCTTCACCCATCATCCACACAGACGCAGCAGCCAATACCGGTTTTGCAGCCATTTTTGGGAACCACTGGTTCAGGGGCCATTGGCCCACTGATACGGATGCCTTGCCAGGATTCAGAGAGACCTCAGCACTATTTGAAATTTATCCCATTGTGGCGGCCGCACACACCTGGGGTCATCTCTGGTCTGGCAAGGCAGTCAAATGCTACTCTGATAACTCGGCAGCTTGCGAAATCGTGAACAAAGGGCGATCATCTTCCCTGACCATCATGCGGCTGATTCGCAAGCTGACCTGGTTGGCAGCATCCGGCCAGTTTCACTTAGTTTGTTATCACATCCCGGGTATTCACAACACGGCCGCTGACGCTCTTTCTCGTTCTCAATTTCAGGCATTTTCTCAGGCACTCCCAACGGCTCACCTACAACCATCCAGGACACCACGGTTCCACGATCTAATCCTGGATTAAGCACACTCTTGAACCACGCTAGAGCACTCACTCACCAAGCATTATCACCAAACACGGCTATCACTTACAATAGGGCTCTTAATATATTTAATAAATTCACAGCAGAGTTCGGTTTACAAGGTGACTTCTCTATTCAAACCATGGTGGCTTTTGCCTCTTTTTTCCACCTACACCTTAAACTATCTCACAACACCATTAAACTATATCTCACGGGGGTCCAGCACCACAGCCTCACCTTTTTTTCCTAACACACCTTTCCTGTCTTCATACCCCGTCAAAAAGGTTTTGAAAGGAATATCAAAGGTTTCACCTCCACTCTCTACCATTAGATTACCTATAGATGGGCCTATCTTCAGGTCACTTAGCAATCTCCTTGACACAGCCCCATTCGACATCGGCACAAATACGGTGATCAAATCTGCTTTATATCTCGCTTTCTACGGTTTTCTCAGACCTAGAGAGTTCACCGTAATTTTTCAAGGAGATACGAAGCTAAGACTTAAAATATCACACCTCACTAAAATAGAGGATCACTACCAACTTTCGATCCCTACAACTAAAACCAACCGGTCACTACACCCTACTATAATTCCTCTCTTCCCTACTGATAATGCCTGGTGTCCGGTAAAAGTACTAGACCACCTACGGTCAACTCTGCACGGTCACCTACTGGACTCTCCGCTCTTAACACTACAAGGGCACCCGTTAACCACAGCAAAATTGATGGTTCATATCAGAATTCTGTTATCTAAGCTCGGACACAACCCGATTGCATTCTCTAGGCACTCCTTCCGTATAAGAGCCGCCTCTGCAGCCTCTAGCACTAACACACCGGTCCATATCATCAAGAGATTGGGGCGGTGGAAATCCTCCATATATACTGCATATATTCCACAGCCGGAGAAAGAGCTTCGCCAAGCTTTCAGCAACTTGGTTTGGTAAAAAATGCAATTAAGTGTGTATTTCTCGAATTTATCTTTTTGCCCTCTTTTATTTACAGGCCCACTCGTACGTTGGTTTCGGCACACCACAACCAACTTTGCTCACAGTTACTATCCATTACGTATTTAAATTCCGAGCACAAGTTAAAAGGCCTGAACTTGTGGAGGCCTGAATTTGTGGGAGGAGTAAGTCCCCTACTTAAACTCCCAGCCCCTACTCACCTCTGCCTTTCAGCTGATTGTTCCCACCCACCTACACCCTGTTATAATTACATTCTCCTTGGTGGGCCCTCTTTTATTTACAGGCCCACTCGTACGTTGGTTTCGGCACACCACAACCAACTTTGCTCACAGTTACTATCCATTACGTATTTAAATTCCGAGCACAAATATATATATATATATATAAATTGCATTGGTAGCCTTGCTGAGGAATTATTAGGTTAAAGTGGCACAGTTATGTGTTTTTTTTCTTTCAGTTTTCCTTCCTTAATTATTATACTCCCACCTTAGCACTTGCCTTTATTTATATGTATAAACTTTTTTCCCTTGCACTGAATATCACTATCGAAGCACTACCATTTTGTTTTTCTCTGTCCATAATATTGTCTGCAGTTTGCTCATGGGTGAGATTCTTTTGACTGATGGATCATTGGTAAATTAGATGAGCATCTAAAATGGCGCTTTGCTTAAGCTCTGGCCATTGTCAAAAACTTTCAAAGATCTCTCTCACCATAAAAGGATAATCCCAATATTTTACATGTAAATTAAAAAAAAGTCAGATAATAGACTGCAAACTTGGACAATAGAATTAGGAATGCACATTTGTATCATTTGTATTCCTAATGTATAGTGTTCCTTTAATGGTTGAAGATGCAGATAATAATTGCTATCTGGAAATTTATGTTACTGCCTCGAGATTAGGGGCCCCATACTGCACCGTATATTGCGGTTTCTAATGCACACTGTGATGTCACCCACAGTGCAGTTCTGGTTTGGAAAGCTTGTTGAAGTAAGGGTAGATCATGTAATGTATTTGCATGCACAATAAAACACTAGTGAAACCAGTTGTTATAATATGCAAAATACTGCGCACTCCAGCAATAAGGGATTAAAGCGAAGTGTGACAGGAAAACAGCCTGTGAACTGAAACTTTTAGTAAAAACCTGAAAACAGTGTCTCGGGAGCAGGAATTATGTGAAAACAGCATATAGACAATTAAAACAAAATAACTCAAATGGGACAGAATTTAATTTGTCAGTTTACAAAACACTTCTAAATTCTTCCTAAATTACCCTGTTATGTCTTATAAAGAGGTTGTTTTAGTTAAAATACAAATTTAGCGAAACATGTATGTTACAAAAAGTGATATAAAGCCATTTGAAGAACAATATACTGATATCAATGTATATAATAAACACATTTGTAATATATATATATAGATCAAAGTGATGGTCCACACTCACTGTCTTCTTAAAACTTAGCTTTTAATATTTACATAAAAATACAAATGTAATGCCAAATAGCGACGCTATTCGGCATCACATTCATTTGTATTTTTCTGTAAATATTAAAAGCTAAGTTTTAAGAAGACCGTGAGTGCGGACCATCACTTTGATTTCCGCATACTGATGATCTCGGTCAGGCACCCGGCGTTCAAGGCAACATTATAATTCAGCCAGTGTGCAAGGGAAATCTTGGATCTGGTATATATATATATATATATATATAAACTGATTTAAAAAAAAGGCTTGCACTCACGGTGCTATAATGTTAAATGAAGTATTCTTTATTCAGAATTATTTCATAAAATCATCACATTTGATGGAATAATTCCGAATAAAGAATACTTCATTTAACATTATAAGACTGTTTATTTTTATTGGCTTTGGCTTAAAGTGCACCCTACTTTCAAATTTACTAGGTTCGTCAGAGTACCTAGGCAATATACATATATATATATATATATATATATATATATGTATATTGCCTAGGTACTCTGATGAACCTAGTAAATATACATACATACATACATACATATGTACTTACTCTGTAGAATCAGGTGAATTCATACATTAATTCATAACCCACAATTTACATGTATTCAGCCTATAGAGACAGTTCCATCCCTAGCCCACAATCCCGCATATTTAAAGTACTTTTCTAATAATACATATTTACCTAGACATTCTATTTTTCTTCATTCCAAAACAAATTGGTTTTCTGGTTAGATTTTAATTAATTAAAACACATTTGCATAATACATTAAGCCCTTATTGGTTTATGTTGAAATGACCTTTTTACACAGTCGTATGTATTTATCCTGGGAAAGTAATCTGTATCTTACAAGGAGTGTGTATGAGGAAAGACAGATTATCCGGCTACATATTGATTTGAAGATTCATTTAATTTAAAAAGTCAATTCCCTGTAAACTCCCCAGGGAAGAAGTACCTTATTCTAGTGATGAATAGGAACATTCTCGAACGCTCTACCATTTCCTCCATTAAGGAATTTAAATCAGCAATTTGCCTATATGAATAATTCGGACTATAGTGTATGTGTGTTGTAGTGTATGTTACCAATAACTTGTTGTAATCATAAATATTTTGGAACCCAGTCATTACAAATAAGTTTGAATAGATCCTTGTGCTTATCTTTCTCAACAAGCCTTGAACTAGCCGTGGAAGATTGAGATTCTAGTAAAAAAAACAGGTGATCTCAATTATAGTGAATTGTTTGCTGAGCTATGCAATTCTCAAGTTGACCTAAATTGAGTCAACAATTACTTTTGATCCTGGACGTCCTGTAAAGAAATCTGATTTAAGTTGTCAGGTTTACAAATATCAGGTTCCTGCCCAACTTATATTAATATCTATATAATATGTATAATACATTTAAAATTTCACAGGTCAAGGTGAGCTTTTTTTATAGTTGATAATTCGAATCCTTTACTGTATATATTGTTTGGTGAACTAAGGCTAAAGCATTGTAAACACTAGCACATTCTCTATTTGATTAGCTATACATAGAATGTGACGGCAGATAAGAACCATTCGGCCCATCTAGTCTGCCCAATGTTCTAAATACTTTCATTAGTCCCTGGCCTTATCTTATAGTTAGGATAGCATTATGCATGCATGAAACTCCTTCACTGTGTTAACCTCTACCACTTCAGCTGGAAGGCTAGTCCATGCATCCACTACCCTCTTAGTAAAGTATTATTTTTAAACCTTTGTCCCTCTAATTTAAGACTATGTCCTCTTGTGGTGGTAGTTTTTCTTCTTTTAAATGTGGTCTCATCCTTTATTGTGTTGATTCCCTTTATGTATTTAAATGTTTCTATCATATCACCCCTGTCTCGTCTTTCCTCCAAGCTTTACATGTTAAGATCCTTTAACCTTTCCTGGTAAGTTTTATCCTGCAATCCATGAACCAGTTTAGTAGCCCTTCTTTGAACTCTCTCTAAGGTATCAATATCCTTCTGAAGATACGGTCTCCAGTACTGCGTACAATACTCCAAGTGAGGTCTCACCAGTGTTCTGTACAATGGCATGAGCACTTCCCTCTTTCTACTGCTAATACCTCTCCCTATACAACCAAGCATTCTGCTAGCATTTCCTGCTGCTCTATTACATTGTCTGCCTACCTTTAAGTCATCAGAAATAATCACCCCTAAATCCCTTTCCTCAGATGTTGAGGTTAGGACTCTATCAAATATTGTGTACTCTGCCCTTGCGTTTTTACGTCCAAGATGCATTATCTTGCACTTATCCACATTAAATGTCAGTTGCCACAACTCTGACCATACATGTGATGAATTAACCAGCACTGGGGCAACCAGTACTTTAAGGGGATTTGACTTTGCAGATAGATTTGAGCAAGCCATCTGAGCTGTGTTGGAGACATTTAGCAGGATCCTAATGCTTGGTCAGTGTACATGACATTGGTTTCTGACCTTAGCAGGTTCTTAATTCATACAGACCATAACAAGCACTGATTATCAATCAGGCTCAGTTGGATCTAATTGAAATGTAATGTTTACTCCACATGATTATATATTCAAAATATCATTTATAGACTTACCTTACCTACTATTTACTAAAAAAAATTAATTAAACAAGTATAATAGCCAAATATAAGTCATAATAATAGTCAAATACAATAGTACAGAAGAATTAAATATTGACCTCCAGCTGTGGGAGGATCACAAAACCTATGAAACTTCGTAAGCCTCTTTCTAGCCCTTCAGCTATCAATGGTTCATGGTTTTAACATCTAGATGTCTAACATATGGCAACGTTTTTCTTAGACTCTCTGACAGTCAAGTAAGCCAGATACAATATCAGACAAATAAAGGGCCCTATAAAGAGTCATGATTAAGCTGTCATAACATTTCATAAGAACTAACAGATACATATCACATTCAACACCAAAAAGGATTTTATAGAGCATAATTAAAAAGAAAAAATAATTAACTCAGAAATATTCAAAGTTTTCACATACGAACTGAACAAATATCACAAATTCCTCCTCTGAGTTTATGATAAGGATTCTGTGTAATAAATGAAAGCAAGTAAGCACTTGTTACATAAAAATAGAGAATTTGATAACACAACAAATGCATATGTACGCTACTCCCCAAATCCCCCATATGAACATGTTTAAAACAATTAAGCATTGCATATCAATACCTATTTGGAACATAATTTTTTAATGATTCGCCTTTCCTGGTGTCATTTTCACTGTAGTATTAAAGGGGTCAAACAGGCAGATAAGCTTTTTACAAGGTAAGTCCATTTTGTTTGTCATTAACCTCACGATCTCAGAGTATTAAACGTAATATCATGTGATTAATGATGACAAGTGAATTTATGCTGATAATGACTTCTAACTTTGGCTGCATTACCAACGCTAAAAAGAAGTGACATTTTTGGATCGTGATCTCATTGAAAACAAAGACTTAATTTTGAAACAGAGAATATTTTATTTCTCAAATACCAGCACTGTGGATTGGGATTAACCCCTTTGAAGGTAAGTAAAACATTGAGCTGCGAATGTCATCTCCCATAAAGTATTAACACTCAAATATTACAGGTCAGACTTCAATCAGGCCCTTTTAATGTATTGTACATTTATACGTTTTCATATCTCGATGTAATAATATTTTGTTGATAGACCATTTTGACACCTGTCTGGAAAACAAAATGAGAAATGTGCTTTTTTTCCCCCAAAACCTTGGCAAAGTGTATCCAATCAATTGCAATACTGTTACAGTCCCATCTAGACTTTTTTCATTCTATAAATGATATATTATGATACATGTTGATGAAAGTTCCAAAAATATGTAATGAAAAAGTTTAGTCTATATCCCGCAGAGATGTGATTTCATAAACAGGTCATAGCATGTCTGTTTTACTATAAATCGTATTTTATAAGTGATTTAAAAATTATCTTCCAAACCGATGATCATTATTTTTACATAGTCAATGTTACATAATCATTGCTTTAATTAACATTTGAAGAAATGCCTGATTAAGGAGGGGGTGGCACATGACACAAGACTTGGACAGTCAGAAGAAATCATAAACTCATTCTTGCGACATTTATGTATTACGAGGTGGACATATTGCTACAGCCATTTTTTTTGAAGAACATTGAAGCTGAGGCAGAAATTAATCTATAGCTTCAGATTCCAGAGAACCCATGTCCCATAGCTCAATATTTCAGGACCCTGCTCATAGCACCACTTGGACAAGAATAGCCAAGCCCTAATTTAAAAGATTATTTAATATTAAAGCTGCAAGACATTGAAGTGTAAACTTAAGATATGCTTCCTGATTATGGATTTTTATATTACATGTGTCACGCCTATATAGAGAATTAAAGATGATTGACAAGTTTTGGGCATATGTCAAAAGAAAGGACAAGGAACTCCAAAATAGTTGAGTAACACAGGCACTTTCTTCTACAACACAAAGTGGCAAGTGAAAATCCCTTCGATTTTTGCCTTATTTTGGATCAACAGAAGAAACAGGTGCGACAGAGAGTGAACTTGATGGACGAGTTATTTTCAACCTAGAAAATACTATGCAATTATTTAACATTAAAATACAGTTAAATACTCCCTCCTCTAGTTCTTTCAGAACACTTCCTTCTATAGCTATTTAACGGTGTCCATTAAGATGTCAATCAGTTTACATAAAGCGGTGACATTATTACAGTCAAATGTGAAATTGCTCATATTACTTATATATTAACAGTAGTTTAGCAAATGACAAACGCTGGTTTATATCGTTTGGAAAATCCATATGTAATATTTGATAGAGAGCAAAATGTTCTTCCATCTTAGCTGTGTTGTTCTTTAGTTAATATACAGAATAAAATAGTCAGAGTTTGAGCATATTATATAAAAATAAAACAGATTTTCGCACACTTATCACTGCCATAGTTTGTTACATATAACTCACCAAAAAATCCATATAATAATGTGTAGCTATTCTGTCATTCAATGTATTACTTTCAAATCATCTTGTCTTGGCCTTTTTTCTGGTTCGCTTTTTCTTTGACTTGTTCTGCAGTCTAGAACGTGAGCTCTCTCAGCAAACTGCCAGGGTAATCTTAACACTTCAAAATCTGCTGATACAGGAATGTTGTAAACATTAGTGATTACAAAAATAAAAAATGTATTGCGTTCAATATGTGCTTACACCTAAGATTCCTAGCTGGACAGTGGTGCAGAATTTAAAACGCAACAATGATTTCATCATCTAAAAAAAAAGTATCAAGAATATTATAAAAAAAAACATATTTTCTATTAACTCACTCAATGTAATGGGCACTCCATACGTTGCTTGTATAGGAGTCATATGTAAAATGTGCTTGGTACGGTTTTAGTCGATGATGGGTTAAATATGACAGTCACGCCATATGTTGTTATTGTTTCTGCTTAAAGCTATAGTAAAGGCTGTATTTACTTACTGACAGCTATGGGGAATCTCTCAAGCTGCTGTCCTCTTCAATGTGCTGGTATATCCCACTAGTTAAACACATCAGCTGCTGTCTAAAATGTGACCGGTTAGTCATTTCCTCTGTTAAGACAGGCAGATTGCCATACAGATTGTAGAAAAATAGTATGGATGTCTCATGGTGTGTTTATGTCTCAGACATGATCACCTAAAGAGAAGCAAAGACACTAAAATCAGGGGTAGGCGACCTTCGGCACTCCAGATGTTGTGGACTACATCCCCCTTAATACTCTAAGACCCCCAGTGCTGGCAAAGCATCATGGGATGTGTAGTCCAAAACATCTGGAGTGCCGAAGGTTGCCTATGCCTGCGATTAGATCATTTAAAAAAGACAGCGGGATATCTGAACAAGACTGAAAAGATTGTCCAGGGTTTCTGTATCTCTCATGCAGAGGCATTTTACATCTAGATTGCTCCTATGGGAGAGACTATTCTGATATGCAGGTGGTATAGATTTTTTCCCCAATGGCAGAAGTGAGCAAAAACAGTTTTTGAGACATGGGCGGGATCTAACCGAAGGGTAAAGTGTTGAGTTTTCTAAGCTTTTGCCCATTCTCAGAATTCTTATATTCTTTGCGTTTGCTTCAGTGCATATACTTCGGGTGTCCTAAGTTTAAAGGTCAATCCAGATGTGGACCCCGTGCTCACTGTGCCTAGATGGGTACCAGCTATACCTCACTAATGAGGCCGAAACGATTGCCCAGGGATGCTGTATCTCTCATGCAGAGGGAACCTGCCGGCATTTCGGTTCTGGACTGCCCTCATGGGTGGGATCAGTCTGATATGCAAATGGAATGGGTTCTCTCTGTAACGGCACAAGTGAGCAAAAACCTTCTTGAGACCTGAGAGGGGACTAACTGAAGGGTAAGCTGTTAAGTTTTCTAAGTTTTTGCTTTCTCTCAGAGCTCTCATATTGTCTGTTTGCTTCAATGTATATCTGATTTCCGTACATCGTGACAGACCCTCATACCAAATATGATTTCTTTGTTTTTATTAAAACATATTTTTTTATCAAGAGCCAGTGTGGATTCTTCTTAGTTATTTTATTATTATTATTATTATTATTATTATTATTATTATTATATTTTATTTAAAAGCATCACATAGAATGTAACCATGGATGCAAGCCTTCAGTTTTTGAAGTGCTGTATATACTAGAAAAGATGCTACACTGTAGTAAGACCTTGTTATACTATTTTGTACTTAAGCACTGTGTCCATGCATGGTTTGCCTTTTTCTCTACCCTTCTATATGCTAAAACTAATCTACACATATAATAAAAAGGGCTTTAAAAAGCTGCATTTAACAAATTGCTAATAAAAGGGCAGTGCAGTAATGATGCTGAGGTCTTAGACCAACAGCATCATTAAACTGGGGTGTTATACTTCAACTTGCAATAAATATATTTATATAGTGATCATAGAAAAAAAAATCTAAAATAAAAAATGATAAAAAAGTAACTCGATTTTAAATTTACTTAATCTGTGAAATTCCCATATCATCAGCCTTGAGATTTGCCTACTCCAGTAATTAACTTGCCCAATTGTGATCCTTTCGTTCTGTTATTTACGCCAAACGCTATAAAATGCATTCACGTTGTGTTGCTGCTCAGACAGTCTTTTGAAAGACACTAGAACACGGCAACATGTTTATTATCCACTAAAGAACATTGCAGGAATGTCAGACTGGTATCATAAACAATTATTTTTACCATGACTATGCTTATTATTAGACATTGTTTGTTAGATCACATTAATGAACCATAATTGCCTTTAATAAATTGTTTATTTGAATTAAAATGTACTTTTCTCTACAGCTGCAAATGAAAGAAGGGCTGACAAATATGCTACCAAGTGCGTTGGGAGCTTGCACAAACCACATGCCCCAGGGAGAAGGAATTAAGATTTTACATTTTAAAACTTTGAAATACATTCAATGCTATGTTTAAAATCCACTGAATCCCTTTTGACTTTTATGTACTTGGTTTAACCCCTTGAGGACCAAACTTCTGGAATAAAAGGGAATCATGACATGTCACACATGTGTCCTTAAGGGGTTAAAGTGGACATCTCACTAATATAACCAATATACATGAATGAAAATTATAACTTATAGGGAGTAAGAGCAGCCATCATAATGAGACACTGTCACTAAAACCATTTCATTTTATTGAATTAGTTATAGTGCCTGGAGTGCGCTGAAACAGTTTAACACTGAATTTCCTTGTTTCCCATCACCCCGTTGCTAGTGGAGGTATGGCTAAGGCAGATATGACATACTTCCTTCTCACCATACCAGTTTATACCAGCAATGGTTACTGTGAAAGCAGTCACTTGACACTTTTAGCAAATCTCAGCCATCCATTGTTGCTCAGGATAATGAGGAAACACATGGGGATGAGCTGCTGGCCGCACTTGTATAGCGATGAAACATTAAAAAATAGTAAACACTAAATGAGAAGAGAGCAAGATAGCCCCAGGGGACTCCAGACATTATAACCCCTTTAATGTAATGAAGCAGTTACGGTGCCTACAGTGTCCCTTTAAGTTACTGCCACAGTATTTCATAAATATTGGTATCCAAGACATTGTCCATCCCCTTTGGGCCAAGGAGGTTTTCTCTTGTAATCTTAGAATGAGGAACTAGTAGGAGTAATAAATCACGCAGGTTTCCATTCCATTAAACTCAATTCAATTCTACATCATTCAAAAAAGAAAAATGACAATTAAGTAAAACGCTTGATAAATACACTGATCAGTCACAACATTAAAATCACCTGCTAAATATAGTGAAGGTCCCCAACAGCTCTCATGTGTTGAGGCATGGACCCACAAGACTTCTGAACGTGTCCTGTGGTATCTGGCACCAAGACGTTAGCAGCAAATACTATAAGTCTTGGAGATTGACAGGTGGAGCTTCCATGGATCAGATTTGTTGTTTTAGCACATCTCACAGATGCTCAATCAGATTGAGATTTTGGGAATTTGGAGACCAAAGCAACACCTTAAACTCTTTGTCACGTTCTTCACACCATCTCTGAAGAATTTTTCCAGTGTGGCAGAGTGCATTATCCTATTGAAAGAGGCTACTGCCATACAGAGGCTACACCATTGCCATGGAGGGGTTGCATGGCCTGCAGCAAGCTCTAGCTAGGTGGTGCTTGTCAAAGTTTTAACATCAACCTGAATGCCAGTACCCAAGGTTTCTCAGCAGAACAGTGCCCAGAGCACCACACTGCCTCTGCCAACCTGCCTTCTTCCCATAGGACATCCTGTGCCATCTCTTCCCTGGATAAATGAAATAACACGCAACCAGCCACCCACCTGATCTAAAAGAAAACATGATTCATCAGACCAGGCAATTTTCTTCCATTACTCCATGTTCCAATTCTGATGCTCACGTCCCCATTGAAGGTGCTTTCAGAGGTCATCATGGGCACTCTAACCGGTCTGCGGCCACTCTGCCCTAATATTACCATTTTCAACAATTTGAGCTTCATTATCTCTTCTGTGTGATCAGACCAGATGGTTAATCTTCACTCCCCACATGCATCAATGAGCATTGGGTGCCCATTACCGTGCTTCCAGTTCAATAATTGTCCTTCCATGCACCACTTTTGGTTGGTGCTAACCGCTGCATACCTTGAACACCCCACAAGATTTGCCGATCTGGAGATGCTTTGACCCAGTCGACTAGCCATCACTAATTGGGCCCTTATCAAAGACACTCAAAAGATATTTTCGTGTGTCTATTTGTCCTGCTTCCAACACAATAAAGTTCAAGAACTGACTGTTCACTTGCTGCCTTGTACATCCTACCACTTGACTGATGCCATTGATATAAACCAATGTTATTCAATTCACTTGGCAGTGGTTTTAATGTTGTGGCTGATCAGCACATATTATATTGATTGATGATAAAACTTTACAAATCACAAATCAATTTTTTTTTTTTTTTGGCCAAACAGCCCCTTTCAGACTTAGATGTAAACTAGCGACTGTGTGGCTACCATTGCTCAGAATAGTCCTTTCTGTTGTAGGATCATTAGTCTCCAGTCTGCATTTTACATCCACCTTTGAAACTCCTTGTTTCATTAGTAAATGGAATAATAAATGAAGACAGCAAAATAATAAGACTATCCCAATCATTCGTTACATGCTCGGCTTTTTGTGCTAAGAAGGATAGAATTAAATAGAAGCTTGCAAGGGTAGCACATTTCCTATTTTACTGACATCTTATTTCATGGATCACAAGGAATAAAGTGATGCTGCTTATTCAACAGAGGAAAGAATGAATCCATTTTATTCTTTAATACGTTATATAGCTTCTTCACTGTTAGTGTATCCTTTCAACGGTTCTGGGTTTTTATAGGCCTTCAATTTGGACAGGGAGAGGAGATTTAAACTAATGACAAAATGCCCTGCCCTAGAAATGCTTCAAGCTGAATAACTACTCTGTAGATAATAATTCCAAATGAAAGATATTATATCTCCCATTTGAATTAAATAGATGAACTCAATACCTCTATCAATTGAATGAACATATTTCTTGGGTTACTGCCAAAATCGAGTTGAGAGATTTTATGATAGTATAATCTCATTGTCTCAGCTTACATCTTCATTGTGGTCTTGCCACGTTTTCCAGTTTTTGGTAGTGTAAGATAATCATGTATTGTTAATCTTCTACTTTACCTTGTTAGAAATACTGGCTGTTGGAACGAAAGAAAATGGAAGAATGTATTAATGCGTTGTGTACTACAACAGAATGAAGTCTTTTTTTTCCTGAAACAATAATAAACTGGATGTAATTTAAGATTAAAAGCTGCTTAGGTCATTTTAACTTTGGGCAATACTGAAACAAGAAAGCACTGAGGATCAGAGAGACACATACATGCACAAACACACACACACACATACACATACACATACAGACATATACACAAACACACACACACATAAATACACACACAAACACATAAACACACACACACACATAAATACACACACAAACACACACACACACACACACATACGTATATAAGACATATAATGTTTTAATTTCCTTATTGAAAGGTGCAATTATGACATCAATTATGCAATAAAAAACATATTGAAGACCCTATCTGAGATTGGTTGGAGTCATACTCTTGAAAATCAACTGTGATTTGTTAGTTCCTACTTTAACTCTGAGACTGTGTCTCTCTCCCCCAACACCTCTTATGACATAGAGGTGTCAAGGGTAGGCAGGCAGTAGAGCTCCGTGTGTATAAGATGCGGTTGGGTCCGTTGGGGATAGGTTCCGGGACTCCACGAATCCTAATGTTTTTCCTACGGTGCCTCGCTTCCAGCGAGGTGACCGTAATCCAGGAAGAGAGGCTGGATTAATGGTGGCAGACAGAAATAGCAGTTACTGTCTAGGATTATGGCTCCCATCAATCTCAGGCAAGCCTTGGGGTGTTCCTTTGCTACCCCAAACAAACAACGAAGTGCTTGTGTCTGTGCGGGTATATGAGATTGTGTGTGTCTCTGCATATGTGCGTGTCTAGCCCTGATTCTATCCTTAGTTTTAAGAGCTCATTTAATCTTAAAGTTACAAAACACTGAAACATGGATTAGCAACAACTTTAGACATAGAGATAATTTAGATCTTGCGGGCACACTCTTCATCTCCCATGCTTCTGCCTTTGCTGCTGATTGGCTGCAGAGTGTTGCAAATATGTTTGATATTTACAATGTATCTTGTCTTAATAAGTCGATATAAATAAACTGTTTTTTTAAACAGAGAAATTATTGCAAAACATTGTTCCTGAACACGTTAAGACAATGGTTTGAAGCCATCTATTCAGTTATAGATGATTATAGGGGAAATGTATCAATTTATGCCCACACCATCTTAAACCGATGCAGAGAGCCTTCTTCATGCTGATTGGCTGTTAAGTATGGATCCTTGGCAGCTAAATCAACTCTCAATTATCAGCCAATCAGCACCAAACACTTTAACATAACTATGATCAACACATCGTTTTGAGCTAATCCCCTCATAACCTCTCACATGGGACAATGTTGACTACGCCTGTACCAATTTAAAAAAAGCATATTTTTTTTTCCTTCATGCTATCATTTCTAAAACAAGTTGATAATTTGCCATTTCTGCCAAATCATTGACATTGATAAGTTAGGGCCACATAGGTATAGTAAGCTCACAAAAGATATTGCACAGTTGTTGTTTTTTTACTTTTTACTTTCGAGTTCAATTAAATTTTCTTTTTCTGCTAACTGAACGCCTTATTTTGTTTAAAATTAATAATTTATTGATCATATTCCAGGATGACAATTTAAGGGCAACCGTCTCTTGACAGAATTTTTAACATTATGTTTACTTATCCCCATATTTAACAAATATATATTTGTAAGGCATGAAAAAAAAGTAAATGTAGAATTGCTCACCTCTCTATCCTGCATGCAACTGGACGCCTCCATCTTAGCTCCCTCCCTCCATTATAAGCTCTGTCTTTTGCACTCGGCAGTTAGCATAGAGAAAGCCTATGTAAAAAAGGAGAAATTAAACAATATTTGTATTTCTTCTCTTCATTTAAAATGTGTGCCTGCTTTGTCTGTCTGAGCTTGTTATGCAATTTGCTAAAATGGAGCACCTCATGAGAAAAGGTTAAGACGAGTTATAGGTAATTTTTTTAAGACTTTTTTTTGTATAAATTCCAGAGAAGTGACAATGCCCCTTTGAATCAAATATGTATCTCTGCATCATTTTAACAAGATATTGGACATATGAAAAGTCATAATATAGAAACAATGTTGTACAAGAATAAACGGACATGAGTAAAAAAAAAAGAACGATCCAAGAGAAATGAGAGCAACTGAAGTGTCGCTCAATGACACAAGAAAGCTCACAGGTATATGACAGGTATTAATATGTATCAAAGAACATTGGTAATTACCTCTATCTACTGGCTGCACTGCAAGACCAACATGTGGTTTTGTTCTGTTGGGAAATGTGTATTCTAATGTAATACAATCTCTCAGCAAGGAACACAGTTACTCTGTTATTGTCTGAATTCGCAGAATTCTTTCTCAATTGATAGGCAGACTAAATACAGGGATAAAAGACTGTTCTCAGTTAAAGAGAACTTTGAGTTCTAATAGAAAAAAAAAAACATGTTCGTTTATAATTTCTACCTAAAGCAAATGACTAAGTAATAAGAAAAATCCATGGATGCCCTAACGATAGTTATTATGAGCTAAATTTATCAGAATTAAACATTGTGTCACCGGAACCTCACAGATCAATAAGGTGAGATAGATGTTTTAAAAATAAAGTCGTCAAATAATATGGGCTGTGCGTCTTATAATACAAAATGATATAATTCAGTAAAGCATGATGTAGGAGCTCATAAAATTCTGTCTTTGTATATTTGATCATTCATATTTCAAATACTACAGCGCAGTACAAAGGGATATACAAATTTAAAGACAATGAAACAAAAGGAAATTCAAGGGTACAAGTCCTGTGATGTAAAGGAGATGATACCAATAAGTCAAAAAGTATCATGTACTATTTCTGTCAGTTGAGGAAATGTGGCTATGCTCTAACACTGCTGGTGTGGTCAGTTGGCCAATACTGATGTTGGAAAGGACTCTTGTGTGAATGTGGTGGGTACCATGGTGGGTACTGTGTAGAAGAGGACTCCCCCCAATTATCATCATTAGTTTACCTCAAATAACCAGACGCAAGCCATAGATGATAACAAATTGGCCACAGCTTTATTTAATATTAATACATATTATTAACTTAGCATATTAACATAATACATTAACACAATGTACCCATAAACATTTCCAAACTAGAGCCTTGCCAATCATTCCTACTTATGCTGGGTGCCTGCCGCCCCCCTTCTCTCCCCCTCTCCTCTTCCCCCCCCCTTTTGTCCTAACCACAAACAGGCCTCAAAACTAGCCTTTCATCAAACTCCATGCAAACCATTAGTCGACTTTTGGCTCAGTGGGCCTTTCCGTTAACTCATAACTATATTCAAGGTTAGGGGGGCTCAGCCTTTGTTGGTATATTATCATTATCTGTGGCTGGCTAACACTAGCTGATGGAATGTAATATTATTGCTAGGTGACAACAATGCAGCACATTTACATTACTGGATACTGGATACTCTTTAACACACTTTCTCATTGGTTAAAACTTGACAGCCACTAAAAAGAACAGAATCCACAGAAATATATGGAAAATAAATACATTTTACTCCACGGAGATTCCCAATTTTGATCAAACTGCTTGAAAAGGTTTGGCCCAGATGAATGCACCTGCAGTCTTATAACACCATAACCCCTACATCAGCATGTAGTGATTTAGGTGCTTAGACTGCCCCTTTAAAGTACCTAAAGGGGAAGAGAATATCCACAGCGATAACTCTGGACCTGTGTGTGGGCTGAAATTCCAGCCTGTTAGTCAGTGTTACATAAAGTGTCCATTATTTTTACCAAGCCCTACAATCACCTAATGTGCATAGAAATATTTATAACTATTAACATTGTGTTGTATTTTGGAAGTTTTCCATCCAAACACAAATAGATATTATATATGATAGTACATTTTCAAAACACTCTGAACTTCAGTCATGTGTACAGTTGTTGTTTTGCACTTACTTCATGTTCTAGCTAGGCATCCTGTTTTTTCAAATAAATGTAATGTTTTACTTCGTTATACCAAAATATCTGGATTCTGACTGTACTAGCGGATTATAGCAGCACGGTTCAACAGCTAAATGTTTCTCCCAGACTGTCCAGTAAATGGTGTAGAATGATGATGTATGATAATGTATGATAATACTTGTAGAAATTAGAGAGCTAATCCACTGTTACATGGTGGTATTTATTACCAGACAAATGGTGGCATAACTTTCCTTATTATTAACTTCCCAAAAATTCTAATTAAAGGAACACTATGCAATGCAGTTTAATTGTGGTATATAGTTTCAGGAGTGCCATGGAGCCCCCCTCCCCCCCCCCCCCCCATTAAAAGTTAAACTACTTTGGGACAGAGTGATAAGAGTGATAAGAGTCAGACCCCATGTATAATGTCAAACTATTCTAAAATGGTTTGTCTCCTTGCAATTGGGAGGTATCAGAGTACTCCTGCAACCAACTCCTGCAACCAACCAAGGCGCAA
This sequence comes from Pelobates fuscus, assembly GCF_036172605.1. Taxonomy (NCBI): domain Eukaryota; kingdom Metazoa; phylum Chordata; class Amphibia; order Anura; family Pelobatidae; genus Pelobates; species Pelobates fuscus. The sequence continues at coordinate 151,866,435 of NC_086324.1, read as the reverse complement.
CTAGAAACCACCGGGCCCCATTGCAAAAATTGCCCTGGGACCACACAATATATCTCATCCGTTCCCCCTACCCAGCCTCCATATATCTCATTGCCCACCAGCTCCTCCATGTGTCTCATACCCCCAGCCTTTGCATGTGTCTCATTCCTCCTCAGCTCCTCCATGTGCTTCAATCACTGTGTCTTATTCCCCCCTCAGCCCCTCCATGTTTCACATGCTTAGCTCCTCTGTGTGCCTCATTCTCCCAGCCACTACATGTGTATCATTCTCCCCTAGCCCCTCCATGTGTCACATTCTCCCCCTTCCAACTCTTTCCTGTGTCTCATGTCCCAGTGTGTCTCCTTTCCTCCCCCTGCCCATCTTTGTCTCCTTTCCTCACCCCAGCCCATCCTTGTGTCTCCTTTCCTCCTGCAGCTACTCCATGACTCTCCTTTCCTCCCCCAGACTTTCCATGTGTCTCCTCCCCCCTCCATGTGTCTCTCCCCCATGCCTCTCCCCTGCATGTAGCATGTGGCCGAGTAGACCGCAGTACCCAGTCTGACAGGAAGCACTTTCTCAAGGTTTTTTTTCCTGTGTCACATTTTTATGAAATATATAGGAGAATATGTGACCTTTTGACAAATGTTCTGCCAGGAAGCATACAGGCATCAATCTCACTTCTCTTTGCTGAAGTCACCTTTACATGAAACGGATAGAAGGCATTCTATTGTATCACTGAAGACATGGAAATGTCATTCATAATGCAAACCATCAGGTTCTCTTTAAAATGTGAACCATCAGAGTTCCCTCTCTGATAATTACTTTCAAAACCCTAGTCTATATCATACCCCCAACATTGGCGTGCAAATCAAATTAATCTGCCCAGTTTATGGTGGGACCTTCCACAATAAGGGTGGATCCCCTCTGACTTATCCATCTGGCTTCCATGCCTCTCATTGTTGGGAAGTATTTAAGTAAGTCTGTACTAATCATTAATCCAATATTATGTGCCCAAGTGTGCACACCTATAACAATCATTAAAGGGTTACTCCAACCAAAAAACAGCATTTTAAGTAAGAGATTTTGGTTAGAGCTGCTTCCCCCTGAAACATTTAAAAGAAAATAAAGCATTAACCTACCTCTGTTCCAGCACCGAGGCCAAGTTCTCCCCTTGGCACGATACTCCATTACTTACATCATTCCCCATAGCTGGTGTTTGAAAGGTACATCGGGAGGAAGTGCTGAAGGGAAGTCATGGGCACCGTGTTGGGGGAGGTGGCCAACATTGGAGGCCTGTCTCAAGCTGACATCAAATGTCTAGTGTGCACAGAATTAATGTTACGCAGCCCAGAACACTTGTTCTGGGCTGGCTAATGATGCTCCAGTGACACTGCCTAAGGTGGAGTTACACATCTGGCAGCAAAAGGGTTAAAAACTCTGGTACACATCTGTCAGTAGAAGTTTTCAACTCTGTACGTGCAGTATTTTGTAGTGAAACACTGCACATACAAGCACCATGATCACTTCAATTCTCTGAAGTGGTCATGGTGGCAAGAGTAACCTTTTAATACCACGCTATGTGTCTAAGTGAGCATACCGATAATCATTAATGCTATACTATGGACAATAAACAATACCAGACTTGTGTACAGAAATTTCAGTTATCCTAAATAATTTTTTTTCTAAAGATAGAACATTTTTTAGTATACCTGAAATTTGGTCTGACTTCTGTTGAGCTCAGCCGAATGCAGATTAAGGAACCAAATCACCAGAACAAACAAAGAAGGTGCGAAAACGGATCAATCAGTGCGCTGCAACATATATGCAAATATGTCTAGATTTTGCAGTACACTGATAGGAACATTTTCCCGTCATTTGGTTCAAAGATCATCTGAGAAATAGTAACCAATAAAGGGGGAAAAAAGCAGTAAAAAAAAATATCTATATTTATATATTTAGATTTTATATATATTAGGAGAAATTCAGAATAATGACCCCACCACCACCGAACGTATTTGGCATTGCGCTGTTTGGTTAGTCCATAATTCAGCTCTATTTTGGATCAGAATTCAGCCGAACAACTGATTAGCCCAAATTCGGCTAATAATAAAAAAAAATAAAATAAAAAAAAATAGATAGTTGACTGCAAATGTTTAGTAGTTATTGTATATTAATCACGGGCAGCTCATGTTGACTCATGAGTTCAAAGTCTATTAATATATTTATTTAATTATTTATGTATAATTTATTAACCCGATGTGTGCCAGGGAAAGCTTTTCGCAATGTTTTGTAACTCGTCTGATTGTTGCAGGATTCATGAGACCTCATTATGCGTCAGTCCCCTATTAAAGGCATTGCACTGTATATAATGGAATATTATAAATTATTAATCTGCCCTCGAGCATTTAACATCTTTTATTTACGACAAGATTGGTTAAAGCTTTGGAGTATGTGAAGCTACTTTGTGTTGATCTGAATCTATTTTACAGTCCTTTGTTTTATTCATTTTTTTTTCTCATCTTGCCAGGGGATTGTTTAATGTACACAGTATCATTTAATTTCTGAAAATACCTGGAGAAAATATTTTTCTGTGTACATCAAGCTGTGGTGGAGGTAGAAGACTATTTGCAAGGGTTCAGATCCTCACTGTTCATTTATAAAGACACTATTCTTAAAGATTTGTAATTCATTGGCATACATCCATAGGCAGTAAAGTTATTTGATTTATATTCACTTCTTTTTTTAAGTGGACGTATTTACATGTAAAAAAAAAAAACAAAACAGAGATATCAAAAATGTAGCTGCCTACTTATAATCCATTCATATTTTAACTGCTGGTTCTAAAGGTGAAAGTAAGATGATTGGGCGTATGAGGCACAGAAATCTGCTTGGATCCTAGGTATGATGTCATAGTGTGTTATTTGGTAGAGTGGTAGAGAGTAAGTGATGTAAAGTGATCTGAGGCGCCAATGAAAGCTATATTGCCCCCTCTACAAGACTACTAAAGTAAAGAGAAAGCATACAGTATGAAGTTCATAGATGACCTCACTTGCAGCCAACATACCCTGAAGCAACATAGTAGTGGCCTACGACTTCTAGATTATTATTAGCATTTATATAGTCTCAACATGTTCTGCAGCTCTATACAATTATAGAATGGGATATAGAGGGCATTTAGAAAGTATTTAGACCCCTTCATATTTTTTATTTTGTGTGTTCAAATGAACAGTAAAAAATACCTAGGAGTGGAAGCACCTCCTCGGAGATGGTGGGTGACACAATGTAAAGTTGTCCTGGGGTTTGCAATATAATTCGTGTCAAGTCCCTGAGCACCAAGAGTGATGAGAAGGAAAAAGATGGTGGGTTGAGATAAGAGATAATAGAGGAGGAAGAGCACAAAACAGATGCAAAGAGGAGGTGGGTAGAGAAAGAGAGAAGACAAAAAAATGGAAGTGGGAAGTGGAATGGAAATAAAGAGGGAGAAGGTAGAATGTTGGCCCAGAATGGTGGGCCAGAAATGTAAATCCAGGTAGACCAGGTAAATATTTTATCAAGCTGATTTTTGACAATGTTATAAATATATTAAACACAAAAAAGTAAAATATCATATTAAAAGAAGTTTACAGACCCTTAAATTAGTACTTAGCTGAAGCACCTTTGGCAGCAATTACAGCCTGAAGTATTTTTGGGTATGATGCACCAAGCTTTGTATACCTTTATTTGAGTAGTTTCTACATTTCATCTCTGCAGATCCTTTCAAGATATGTCAGGTTGGATGTGGACCATCGGTGTACAGCCATTTCTAGGTCTCTTTTATGTGACTCAAGCTCATTAATAGAGTTTTCCTTAAGCCACTCTTGCATTGTCTTGGCTACATGCTTAGGTTCATTGTCCTGTATAAGGTGAACCTTCAACCCAGTCTGAGGTCTTAAGAGCTATTGACCAGGTTTGAATTAAGGATAAATCTGTATTTATTCTGCATTCGTCTTTCTCTCAACCCTGATCACTCTCCCAGTCCTTGCATCTGAAAATCTGAAAAATATCCCCAAAGCATTAGGATATCCCCCATTACCATGCTTCACCATTTGAGCTTGGTTGCTTCATCTAAGTGTTGCTTCTAAGTGTCTGTGGTTGGAGATATTCTGGAGAGTTTTACAGAAGCTTTAACTGTCTAAGAGTTGTGCTAAGAGTTTTCTTTTTTACTGTTACAGGTAAGATTCATCTGTAGGAAAAGGTTACTGATTGCACAAGGTTTGATTTCCTGTTGGTAATTATAAGGCATTTGATTTGATTAGTTAGCTACTTGCAATTGATTGCTGTGTAAATTAGCTATTGTTTGCTAATAAGCAGAGGCCTACCCAGGTGTTAAACATTCCTAGTGGGAGGTGATTTTAGGAGTATATAAGGGCTGTTGTCATTAGCTTGGCTAATATAGCTTGGTTGCTTCATCTAAGTGTTGCTTCTAAGTGTGTGTGGTTGGAGATATTCTGGAGAGTGTTGCTTCTAAGTGTGTGTGGTTGGAGATATTCTGGAGAGTGTTGCTTCTAAGTGTCTGTGGTTGGAGATATTCTGGAGAGTGTTGCTTCTAAGTGTCTGTGGTTGGAGATATTCTGGAGATAAACTGGAGGTAATCTGATGTATTCAGGAGGATAAATAAAAAGTTAAGATTCGTTTGATTTAAATAATTGATCTCATTGGAATGGCAAACTTAGTTCAGTGTAATAGTTGCTATGCATTTGTTTCGCGTTCCACTTTTTGGAGGTTTAGTTGTTGTCTAATCTGTAGACAGTTCTCTATCTTGCGGCAGGAGATTGTATTTTTGAAGTCTGAGATTTGTAAATTATCTGGTAAACAAACTCAGGCTGGAACTGCTGCAAAGTCACTGCCACAGAGACATACTAGGAATGGCAGATGGATTACTTTGGGATCTGGTAGACTTAGAGTTGTGGATAAAAGGCATATGCACAGTCTGTTGTTCTACATAATTCGTTTTCTGCACTTTCAGAGTGTAATGGTGTCATGGAGACAGGCACTGAGGCTAGTGGTGTTGTGCAGAGAGGCACTGAGGATAGTGGTGTTGTGCAGAGAGGCACTGAGGCTAGTGGTGTTGTGCAGAGAGGCACTGAGGCTAGTGGTGTTGTGCAGAGAGGCACTGAGGCTAGTGGTGTTGTGCAGAGAGGCACTGAGGCTAGTGGTGTTGTGCAGAGAGGCACTGAGGCTAGTGGTGTTGTGCAGAGAGGCACTGAGGCTAGAGGTGTTGTGCAGAGAGGCACTGAGGCTAGAGGTGTTGTGGAGAGAGGCACTGAGGCTAGAGGTGTTGTGCAGAGAGGCACTGAGGCTAGAGGTGTTGTGGAGAGAGGCACTGAGGCTAGAGGTGTTGTGGAGAGAGGCACTGAGGCTAGTACTGTTGTGGAGAGAGGCATTGAGGCCAGTGATGTTGTGCAGAGAGGCACTGAGGCTAGTGGTGTTGTGCAGAGAGGCTTGAAGACTATGGTGAGGCCTAATAGAAAGCAGTTGTTGTTGGGGGATTCCATCATAAGAGGTGTGGAGATGGACAATGGTGGTCTTGTGAGGTGTCTTCCCGGAGCTACTGCTCACAGAGACAGGAGACGTATCTGTAATATTGTTAAGCAAGCAAAGCAGGAAGGGGAATTGGATGTACTTGTCCATCTAGGGACAAATGACTTGGCTTGCAATGAGGTTTCAGAGGTTAAGGAAGTTTTTAGTGTGTTTGCCAATGATATACGGCAGGTTGCTTCCACACTGTCATTCTCTGAAGTTCTGCCTGTGCATAACACTCAGAATGACAGGCGGATGCGTATTAGGGACTTTAACTTGTGGCTTGGTGAATGGTGTCGGGAGCTAGGATTTGGCTTTATTGCTCATGGTAGCTCTGTTTGGAATGGAAACAAACTGTACAAAAAAGATGGTTTGCATCTTTCTCAAAAGGGAACAAATGTTCTCAGTGAGCAGTTCAGAGGTTTTGCTAAGATGTATTTAAACTAGGAGGGGGGGGCAAAAGGGTGATAGAACATCAATCCAATTGTCCCCCAAAACAAGGACAGAAGGTACCTGTAGCAAGTGTGTTAAAAATGATAAGCTTAGAGTCATGTCTACAAATGCTCGCAGTTTAGGGAATAAGATCCATGAACTTGTGGCAATAATGGCAACTGATAGTGTAGATTTAGTCGCTGTTACTGAGACATGGTATAATGAAAAAAATGACTGGGACATAGCAATACCAGGGTACTCTTTATATAGAAAAGACAGGGAAGGCAAGAAAGGGGGAGGGGTGGCCCTGTATGTGAAGGATAGCATAAAATCTAGCCTAATAAAGGTTAGTGAGACGAACACAGAGTCCATTTGGGTTACGTTAGAATTTGGTAATCACACAGTAATTCGTGTAGGTGTGATTTATAGGCCCCCAGGACAAATTGAAGAGTTAGATAATCTACAAGTTGAAGAAATAGCTAAAATGACAATGAAGGGGGAAGTTATCACCATGGGTGACTTTAATCTTCCTGATGTGAATTGGAAAACAAAAATAGCTACTTGTGCCAGAAGCACACATATTCTAAACTCCCTACTGGGGAGTTGAGGAGCCAACTCGTAAAGAGGCCATACTAGATTTAGTGTTAACAAATGGAGATTTGGTATCAGATATTACTGTAGGTGAAAGTTTAGGATCCAGTGATCATCAGTCAGTGTGGTTTAATATAAGAACAGTGACTAAGTCACACCACACAAAAACAAAAGTTTTAGACTTTAGAAAAACAGACTTTTCTAAAATTAGAATATGTGTAAAGGAGTCATTATCAGACTGGAGCAACTTAAATGGAGTCCAAAAGAAATGGGATTATTTAAAAGCTGCACTACTGAAGGCAACAGAAAATTGCATTAGGCTTGTCAGTAAAAGCAAAAAATTCAAGAAACCACTGTGGTACTCCGCAGATGTGGCCAAAATAGTAAAAAACAAAAAGTTAGCATTTAGTAATTATAAAAAAACCCAGAGTGAGGAAGACAGAATGACCTATAAGATTAGGCAGAAAGAGGCTAAGCAAGTTATAAGAGCTTCCAAATCACACATAGAAGAGAAAATAGCACAGTCAGTAAAAAAGGGGGACAAAACTTTTTTTAGATACATAAATGAGAAAAGAAAAGTAAAACAAGGATTAGTTAGATTAAAAACAAAAGAAGGAAGGTATGTAGATGAGGATAAAGGTCTAGCTGACTGCCTCAATTCATATTTTTGTTCGGTATTTACAGCTGAAAATGAAGGAAAGGGACCTCTGTTAAAAAAAAGGATAAATGAGTCATTTATTACACGTGAGTTTACAGAGGAAGAGGTTCTATTTCAACTGTCAAAAGTAAAGACAAATAAGTCAATGGGACCTGATGGAATACACCCAAAGCTATTAAAAGAGCTTAGTGGTGTACTAGCAAAACCATTAACAGATTTATTTAACCAATCATTGTTAACAGGAGTAGTCCCAGAAGATTGGAAGTTAGCGAATGTTGTGCCCATTCACAAGAAAGGTAATAGGGAGGAGTCGGGCAACTATAGGCCAGTAAGCCTTACTTCACTAGTGGGGAAAGTGATGGATTAGTTAGTTAGTTAGATCCAAAGTGATGGATTAGTTAGATTAAAAACAAAAGAAGGAAGGTATGTAGATGAGGATAAAGGTCTAGCTGACTGCCTCAATTAATATTTTTGTTCGGTATTTACAGCTGAAAATGAAGGAAAGGGACCTCTGTTAAAAAAAAGGATAAATGAGTCATTTATTACACGTGAGTTTACAGAGGAAGAGGTTCTATTTCAACTGTCAAAAGTAAAGACAAATAAGTCAATGGGACCTGATGGAATACACCCAAAGCTATTAAAAGAGCTTAGTGGTGTACTAGCAAAACCATTAACAGATTTATTTAACCAATCATTGTTAACAGGAGTAGTCCCAGAAGATTGGAAGTTAGCGAATGTTGTGCCCATTCACAAGAAAGGTAATAGGGAGGAGTCGGGCAACTATAGGCCAGTAAGCCTTACTTCACTAGTGGGGAAAGTGATGGATTAGTTAGTTAGTTAGATCCAAAGTGATGGATTAGTTAGATTAAAAACAAAAGAAGGAAGGTATGTAGATGAGGATAAAGGTCTAGCTGACTGCCTCAATTAATATTTTTGTTCGGTATTTACAGCTGAAAATGAAGGAAAGGGACCTCTGTTAAAAAAAAGGATAAATGAGTCATTTATTACACGTGAGTTTACAGAGGAAGAGGTTCTATTTCAACTGTCAAAAGTAAAGACAAATAAGTCAATGGGACCTGATGGAATACACCCAAAGCTATTAAAAGAGCTTAGTGGTGTACTAGCAAAACCATTAACAGATTTATTTAACCAATCATTGTTAACAGGAGTAGTCCCAGAAGATTGGAAGTTAGCGAATGTTGTGCCCATTCACAAGAAAGGTAATAGGGAGGAGTCGGGCAACTATAGGCCAGTAAGCCTTACTTCACTAGTGGGGAAAGTGATGGAAACCATGTTAAAGGATAGGATTGTTGAACATCTAAAAACACATGGATTTCAAGATCAGAGACAACATGGGTTTACTTCAGGGAGATCATGCCAAACTAATCTTATTGATTTTTTTGATTGGGTAACTAAAATTATAGATCAGGGTGGTGCAGTAGACATTGCTTGCCTAGATTTCAGTAAGGCTTAAAAATAATATCAGGAAGTATTACTTTACTGAGAGGGTAGTGGATGCATGGAATAGCCTTCCAGCTGAAGTGGTAGAGGTTAACACAGTAAAGGAGTTTAAGCATGCGTGGGATAGGCATAAGGCTATCCTAACTATAAAATAATGCCAGGGACTAATGAAAGTATTTAGAAAACTGGGCAGACTAGATGGGCCGAATGGTTCTTATCTGCCGTCACATTCTATGTTTCTATGTTTCTATGTTTTGGATGTTATTGCGTAGGTGATGAACAGTGCATGGTTTGCTCCAGACTCAACACTTTTAATTGAGGCCGCACAGTCCAATCTTTATTTAATAAGACTAGAGAATCTTGTTTCTCATAGAATATTTACAGAAACAAGAGGTGAAGAAGACCCTTCTCATGCAAGCTTACCATCTGTGAGGAAGAGGGAAAGATGCACAAGAGGACAAACAGCATGTCAGAAGGCAGGGATTGATGCATAAAGTACCTGTGTCAAAATAAGCTAGTAAAGTGGTGTATGGAACTGAACAGTAGAATGAAAGAGAATGATCTGGGCTACAGAGGTGAAGGAACTCTGAGGTAGGTAGCCGTAATGAGAGAAACACCACACAGGAAGATAGTAGATTGTCATAAAGAAGTTTGTTTCCGGTGAACTAAAGTTTAGGGGAAAGTCCGATGGCATTCAATATGAATAAGGCAGCCCTTGAAAAGTCCTGCAGATGAGAGATAGCAGAATGGGAACAAGCAGATTAAAGGAAAGGGCCGCTTTCAGAATGAAAGGAAACAAGACAGGGTGTATATTTTGAGTGAAGAGGAAATGTAGATAGGAGTTGAATTATTAAGAACTTTAGACACGGACTGGAAATCAAGCAAAGGATGTCCCTCTGGGAGAGAGCTCTATGGCTGGTGTGAAGTTCAAAGATTTTCCTCACCAGCCAACCCACATTAATGCTGTCAGGGGAATATTAGGGAGAGACTGAACTCCAACAAGTCCTTCCTCTGCTTTCCAAGTCATCCCATATCCCCTTGTATCACAGCCCTTATCCTCCCCACACACTACAGTTCCTGTCTCAACATGTTCTCAACACTTTAGCCCCTATCACTAAAAAACACTGCACCCCTTATCATATGCATATACACTACAGACTCCACCCCCACACTCTTCACCTCTTATCCGCCCACATCCCCTACACCCTCTATCCCCACATTCACAACATCACTACAGCCCCTGTACACACTACAAAAGCAGAATCCCCATGCACACAACCCCCACTCTTCATCTCCTATCTCCCACATCTCCTACACCACCTATCCCCTCTCACACAGCCTATATACACTGTTAAGACACTCCCAGCATAACGGAGTGAAATCGCCGTTTAGTAGAGTTACCCCTTTTCAGACATGCAGGCACGACCACATTAGACCTCAAACTCCCGAATTGGAACCAGTGAAATGCATCTATCTCTCGAACGGCATATTCAGTAGTACTCCAACTCCAGAACGGTAATCTCCCGAATCGCAGCTAACAGACGAACCAATATAACATCCAAGCGGCTTACGTTTCCCAAGATCAGGACTAGCCGCGTATAGTAAATCCCCCCCCCAATCACGAGACCAAGCTCCGTATTGAGGGTAAAAAACAAGAACTGGGTTTAATGAGGACTACCTGCCCGGAATTTATGCAGGTCTCCCACCTGGTGGACACTCCCCTAGGGGACAAGATGGAAGACTGGGACACATATTGTACAATAGCCAATCACAGTGGCTCAGGTGTGAACACTCCCCTTAGTACAGGTAAACCCCTCCTCTCTATCCTGGAGATAATTGGGAAGAAATCCAATTATCTCCAGGGATAGAGGCAAACCGCCATTTTACTTGGCACATTAAAATTACATAAAATACATAACTATAATACCGAATACCGAATGCATTCCATTCATGTAACGTATCCCCAGATAGCCTAGATCTGAGCGCACATTAATACGACTAGCGCTCAGATCCAATGCACACAGTTCAATCGCCATGGAGTCAAAGTCTTTCATACTGTCCTTTCAGTATACGTATAGTCCATTCAGTATTCAGTCCATTGGTATATTCCAAAGTCCCGAACGGACCGGTGTTCGTATGCCTGATGTTAAGAAGGGAGGTCGCCAGTTTCAGCGGTGTTCGGTAGGAAAAGTGTCAGTTTTTAGTTCCATAAGTTCATCGTCGAACACCGCTGTTCATTCATATGGTTTAAAATGGCCGCTCCCTCGTGGTCGACATACGAACGACGACCACCCAGCATACGGTTCAATTAAGAGGTGTCTGCGGTTAACCACAACGTTCTAATTGAGGCCAATAGGTTAACCAGCAGCACACTTCTCTTCTGGGTGGCCGGCCGTTCGGTAGTTTTATTCGGTATTTTCAAATAAACGAATAGGGACGTACGGGCAGGTAATTCCACGAATGTATAAAGGAAAGTAGATGAACCAGCAGTATAACAGTAAGACAGATGGATCTGTCACATACACACAATAAACTAACAACCCACTCAAACACATACTTCACTGCAAATAACCTCATCCACAACAACACAAAAAGCCTACCCTCTCATGCAACATCTCAAACAGCCTGTGCCCCAAAAGCAACCCACAAGAAACCCCACACCTAGCAGAATCTTTTCACACACACAACATCATGGTGATAAAACAACATAGCCCCCACTCTGGTCCTGCCCCTCGTATTAGGCTGCTCTAACAAATCTTTGTCTCAGTTCAGCCGTAGGTTAGTATAAGCAGTTTGAACTGACTGCCAAATAGTACTGGAAGCCAGTATAATGATTGGCAAAGATGTGAGGTGTGGAAGAAGCCAGATAATATTATGCTACAAATTGTCAAAAACAGCAAGCATGATTAATGGATTTTGTCACCTGGTCTATTTCCAGACACCATTTTGATAGTGTGTGGTAGTCAGGAAGCATAAAATATCCACTGCATTACTGAACAGCACTCTATCTTAAACTACAACATATTAAATATATATACACCAGAAGATCTGTGCAAGTTTTTGTTAATTCATTTAGTTAACTTTGTAATTTATTTTTAATGTAGTTATTTTGGCTTACTCTCTTTTGCTTGAGGCTTATTAAACCTTTAAAATGTGTTATATATGAGGGTCAAAGAAAGGAATAAGACGGTAGATCCGTTACTTCTAAGAAACTACATTACTTACGGTAACGATTTTTGAAGAAGGCTTTTTAGTTCTGTTTTTACAGACTGTCCTCCATATTGATTCATCCAAGGAAATCAGCTGCTTACTTTGAAAATTCACTAAAACAAATACCACTGGAACTTTCTGCTTGTTGTTAAAATATGCCTAGTATTTGTACTGTCATTAGAAAAGTCTTTGCGTGTGCTGTTTCCAAGATATTCTGTGAAAGGATGCATTGAGGGTGCTATGATTGTCTGCAGATTATACAAACTAGTTTTCCTTACATTTCTCTATATCAGAAACTCAAAGCACGGACGTCTTAGCAACCCTTACACACTGACCTTTCATATACCTGAGAGAATAGGCTGACTGTAGACTAATTGGTGCGTTGCGTGCAAAATTACACTTCTCCACTTTAACGTTATATCAATTGAGCATGTTTCAATATGAAATGACTTTTTGCGCCAATGTTGTAGGACTCAATAAGAAACAGATCCTTATTTTGAAAAGCTTTAAGCCCCTTATGTAGTCAACAAATTGGATTTCAACATAACACTGACACATTTTGCCAGTCTTCATATATATAAATATACAAATAACACTTAATCAATCATTCTCATGTAAGTGTTCCTGCTAACAAAAGGGCACTCTAAGCACCATAACCACTACAGTTCAGTCTAGTGGTTATGATGCTATGAGTCTACGGGTACAGTCCACAATTTTTATTTCAAACCATTTTACTGCAGTCATATAATGATGTACCCTCTTTGCAGCTGCACTGATAATGTGGAACTTGTCAGTGTAAATCCATCCACCATGAATGACGATGATAGGCTGAGAGTGCTGAAAGCTGGCTACCCCTGCACACTCGGCCTAATAGTGCCATACATACAGTAGTTGGAACGATTCCCATTTCTTAATGCTGAAGTGCAATTTGTACATCAGCAGGGGGTACTATGCTATTGTAGTCCTGATTTTTTTGTTTTGTTTTTCAAGCCATTAAAAACAAAAAACAAAAACAGCGGGCAGCATCTGTTAGTATATAGCTCCACAACCACCAAAATGATCTGTAGTGGTTTTGGTGCTTTGACGGCCCATTCAAATTGTTGTAAATGAAAAAAATGTTGATGTAGGTTATGAAAGCTATTTGTCACCCTCAAAAACTCGCTTGCAGATATTTGTAGCTGTCAGTTATTATTTTAGCGAACGTTTATTTATTATATTTGATACCTTCCTTCTTCTCCCATAAATTCTTGGTTCCGCAGTATATGGCTGACGTCTGGAACCATTCATGTTCAACTTCTCTGAGTCTTAAAAATTATGGGCAGTTGGCAGTTGGATGCCTTATTTATATATAAGTCCTAATTTTAACTAAAACAAAATACCAGTGCAAAGTCTTCAGCTGTCAAGTTTTTGTGCCGACCTCTGTCTTTTCCCATACACTCAGATATCTTCACAGTCTTTTTTCCCCACTTAAGCCATCTTGACCCAACCTCTGTACAGCATTTCATATTTTTTTTTGTGTTTGCATTTTCTTGGTCAATATTAACTGAAAATATGTCTGCTGGATTTACTGCACAACCATTTCCAATTACTTTGCAATAACTGTAGGATGTTGAACTGGATACAGTGAGATCTCTTTGCCTACTTCACTCCTTTTCTCTCCTTTTCTATCACGTCATTTTCGGCAAATTGACAGAAAGGTTAAATCGCACTCGATGTAAGAAGTTCATTTAAAGCTTCTGGCTGAAATAAGCCATTGAATGTGCAGTTTACAGCTATAGGCCCTCATTTCTTATGTTTAATAAAAACTATATAAAGCAAATCCCCCTCTTATGATTGTCCGTTGCTATAAGGATAGTCTGAAAACAATAACACTAAGTGCAGACTATGGTAACTATTGGTGGTGAAATTGTTTGACATAGAGCTCTCTATTCTGGCATGTCTCTGGGTTAGTTGATTTATTAGTGTGATAGTTTAATGGTTAGTGCGCTAGTTGCCATATCTACTGCACCAGTTAAAATGTCAGACTTGATTTCATATTCAACCGCTTTCCATTTTGATTTTGATAAACTGAGTATTACTCGAATGGGTAATAAAAATGATGTAATTGTATTTGTTTTGTATTGCGTATCTTTTTTTTTTTTATTGTTGGTGGCCATAGATCCATTGTTTGAGAAATACTGGTACACTGTATATAAGTAAACTAAAATTGTGTTTATATTTTTATAGAAAAAATACAAAAACAGTACCGTTCAAGTGTCTACATAGGCCACGTTTGACAGATTAAAAAAAACAAACAATTTAATAATTGCAAAATCTAACCAACCAATGGTAAAATACTGAATCCTTACGTCAGGTTACCTTATGTATCAGTCAGGAGCATGTGACAGGGTACTGGGGACACTCCTAGTAACTTTCTGCTTGTCCCTAGTGATTCTCACACCAGCCGCGATAAACCCACCTCTTTTTATGATGCGGCTAATGAGCACCGACGTCATGACGCTAAGAACACCATGGCCTGCCAAGGTGCTCAAATGAGAACATTTTGGAGGCGTTGTTACCTACCTAAGTGAACACGGTATTTAAAGAGAAACCAGGGAGAGACTCATTGCCCTGTTGGGGTTCTTGTTTGACCCAAGAGCGTGTATTCCATTTTGATATTCTTGTATTCCAACTTTGGCTGCCTTCGAATATTCCTCCTTCTGTGTTCCTTTGACCTCAGCTATTTCATTATCGTTGATCCTGATTTCTGGTACCCCTGACCTCGGCTCGATATTTGACTATTCTTTGTGTGTGTAGTGTTAGTCCGGCCATCCTAAGGTCCGGTATGCATTACTAGTGTTTGCATTCTGCGTGTAGGATCCCCGAACGTTCTTGACACCTTATTGAAATATTTACTATATTTAATAAACAGGTAACAGGCGTACTCCAAACATAAATCTGTTACTTTCATTGACTGTTACATTTTTCATACATATCTCAGGACTCTGGAGGTCTGTCCTTGTGATCAACAATTGACAGATAATCAGTACCCCCCACCCATGTTAAGCCTCTTGCCCTGCCCACCCACCTCTGAGTAACTCTTATTTGCTGCAACAGAAGTAGGCAACCTTCAACACTCCAAATGTTGTGGACTAGATCTTCCCTGATGCATTGCCAGTATTATGGCTTTAAAAGCATTATGGGAGATTTAGTCCACAACATTTAGAGTTCTGAAGGTTTCCTACCAATGCACATAATTCGTCAAATCCCAGCAGGTTTACCATTAACCAGTTAGTGATCCCAAGCTTGCTCATGTGCTACATAAATATTTAGTCACCTATAATGGTTCTGCAGAGTAGATGTACAACATACACTGCTATGCTCCTATCATCTTCTGCCAACCACTAGATGTACCCAATGTGAATTCCTCGTAATATAATGTTATTTGACAATATCAACAACTGTTAAAACCTTTAACTAGTAGAAGTACATGTGTTGCTTACCTCTCCCTCATATTGGGTTGCTTGGGTTCCCTTTATTGCGTGTCAAGAGCCACAGATTAAAGACAACATTTCAGTGACCATGGACCTTGTTTACAAAAACGCAGCCGAAAATACTTTATACAATAAAATGCAACTCTATTTTAATCAAGGGACTCTATTTCTATTTTATATATAAAAAAAAAAGAAAGAAAAACAAAATGCCATTCGTGATTGTACCTACCCAACAAAGTCATTCTTAAGCCCAGCAAGAATACAATACCATGAGCAGTTTCCTTAAAAAAAAATCATTAAAATGCTTTCAGAGGTATTTGCTTGTTAAAGCTTTTTGTAAAAAGGTCATGTGGAGTCTCTGGCTGATCCTGCTAATGAAAGCTTTGAAAAAAAAGAACACATTCTGCCACGTAATAGGGAGAAAATAATAACGCCAAAAAAGTGACAAAAGATGGAGTGTAGTAAAAGTTTCATATAAAAGACCAGCTTCTCTTTCTAAGGGTCTGTAGCATTATTCCCTTTACCTCTCCCTTTCTTCCCCTTTCGATCTTCTCTTTTTTTTCCACGATTACATTATCTTTGCGATTTGTAACTATGTTTGTTCTATAGGAATCTGTACCGTTGTAATTTTCTTTTATGATATAAAACATCTGTCATGATACTGTCATAAACAAAGAATCGATTGAAAAATTTAAAAAGTGCTCAGAGTTTCTGAACATCACTCAAGGTAACGGGACGTTGGCCAGTATAGTGCTTTATTCACTCTTAGTAACTTACAGCTTGTGCTGTAGTGTATACTTATGTATACCGTATACATGGATTTAAAGCATCATATATATATATATAATCTTTTAATGGGGAAAGAGAGGAGAGATATGGCGCATCACACCAATGTCTCGGACGTTTTTTCCCTTTTCACTATACTATACGTCTGATTCGTGGATATTGCTTGATATTTATATATTGAACAAATCTCCATAAATTAAGAATTCATTGGATGTAATGTCATTGAAATTGGTTCATTAATAAAAAAAAAAAAAGGTATTGATTCCTCAAACCCTACTCTAAATTTAGGGCCACTCTGTATGTTGGTGAAGTTGTTCTTGTCATGTTGTGTTTGTAATTTAGAATGTACCTTTATTTTTTTCATTATCAATTTAGTATTTGAATAAATCTCAGATTCCATCATTTGTGTTGGACATTTCCTTGAAATATAACATGGGATTTTGTGGTAGGGCGTTAATAAGCAAAGTGCTTGCAATTCAGAGCAACTCTGGCATGTGTTATATGTATGTTATCTTGAAAAGGTCCAAAGACAAAGATTGAAAGTATAATTTAGTGTATTGACTGTGGTAAAATGAGACTCACTCACTCAACAGCTCAGAAAAAAAAGTATTTGGCTTTTGTCAAACTCCAAGCTAAGCTGACCTTTAAAATAACTATGATCAAAAGCCAAGAAAATACATTTTTAACCTGTTGTTTTTTTTTTTTAAATAAATATATAAAATAAAGAGAATTATTTGTGTGGAAAAGCTCAGTATTTCTTCAATATTTACAGTAAATATCACTATAATTACATAGGGGGTTTATTTAATAATTTAATCAATTTTTCGTGGTTTTATAAGCATAATTGTCTGTGGTAACTTACAAATTGCAACCACTTAAATGAATTGTAGCTAGATCTTGTTATTCGGTAAGGCTAGTCAAGTTACTATCTACTATTTTTTCTTTTCAAAGCTAGATGATTACAAAATGAACATTGAAGCGAATAGCTACTGTGACGGACCGCCTGGCACCCCGACCGGGTACCTCCGTCAATCGCTGCTTCCTAGTACTTGCGAGCACCATAAGCCGCCGTAGACCCACACTATAACTGCCGTAGACCCCACAAACCTCTGCAGCTTGGTTGGGGTCTCGCCGTCCTCCACCCACCCTGGACCCAAGACCAGGATCCAGCTTCCAGTGGGTAGACCTCTACTAGTCCAGAGAGCGTAGCAGGAACAGCTCTAATAAGAGCTAGTGATTATACTCAGGAGAGTATTGTAATATTGTAGCCCCCATGTAGCAAAAGCGCAGCTTAGTGGAAAAGGGCCTTGACAGAGGTTAGGAGGCGGGCATAGGAGGAAGGAAGCAGGGATTGGTGCTTTGTGGGTAAGGGGTTTGGCCATTTAAATAGGCAGCCATCTTGGAAAGAGTCACTTTTAATTACGTACCTGGCTGAGCTTGTCCCACCCACCTTCCCTGGGCTTTTGGGGTTTTTCAGTGAGTAGTCCCGTTTTGTCACAGCGGCAGGATAGGGAGCTGAAAGAGAGGAAATAGGCTCCCCATTAGGAAGAGGATGGAATTGGCAAATTGTGGTTATTGGTAAGTTGGTAGGTTTCGAGTCCTGTCGGTGGCTCAGAACCAGGTGGGGTAGGGGTATCCGGGTATACCTCTACCATGGTTAATTTATGTTTGGCACCTTAAGTTAGGTTAATGTTGGAATAATATTGGAAGTATGTTATATATTTATGTTATTTATATTGGGGTCATTGCCCATTGATATTTAACAGAAGGATACGGATGTGAGGGGGGGACAGGGGGCAATGACCCATGTTTTCTATGTTAAGTTATTATTATTATTATTATTATTATTACTATTATTATTACTGTTTAATAAAAGCTGTGGACAATTTTGACCCATATACCCTATGTGTCCGTGTTTTCTTGGGAAAGGTATGTGGGGGGTTGTCCAAGGTTCCGACTGCCCATATGGCGACTATACACTGGTCAAGCAGTCCCCAGAGTGACTGTAGTTCTCCAATCCCCCAAACATGAGCCAAGACTTCATGAAGGGGTAAACAAATCTTAATTTAATGGGAGCCTCACTTGGCCTTTTATGACAATCCCCATGCAAGGGGTACGCCAATATGGACCTTGTTGGGGACTTCAACACAAAACACAGACTAATAAGAACAGTAATTAAATGCCTGACACTCCCATAACAAACAATCCATCCTCCCTGCTTGGGAGATAATTGGATCAGATACTGTTCTAATTCTAATCCAATTATCTCCAAGCACAGAAAAAACATACTTTTTTTAAAACACCCCAAAAGTACCCTAAAATACATAAAACATCACAAATGTTACATTCCCTGATAGCCCTGATCTGGGTGACCAACATATTCAAACATCACCCAGATCAGTTCAGGGGTTCCGAATTTTTTTTTCAAGTCATAGTTTTTACTGACGGCAGGCATGGTCCCATAGCCGAAAATAGTTTCATAGAATCGGGGCTAAGTGCCGCTGGAGGACCGCCGGAAATAGTTCCAGGGCATTCGCGGCTAAGTCCCCCTGAAGTCTATTCACGTTTTTCGTCCTTGCGAACAAGATGGCTACCACCTCGTGGTCGTCCATAGGAATTGCGGCCACCCAGACGAACACTGAGACCACTGCGGTGGAAATTGCAACAATGTATCAATTAAGCTTAACAAGCTCCAGGGTAGTCTCCGGTTTGTGCGGCTGTTTGGTAAATGACCCATATAGTCCCAATTGCACAAACAGAGCCTGTTATAAGTCCAAGAGGCACAATTGGTGTTTTCAAATAGGATTTATCACAGGGTAGGAGGCTGGCAAAAAGGCCCCTCCAAAAACCAGTGGCGAGGTTACTTTCGTCACAGCTACATACACCTTTACAATGAGGTATGTAACATGGTCTGTCCTCACTCAGTGTTCCCCTACAGAGCTTGACAGAGAGTTAAACTGTCAGGATCCTATCCTGACAAACAAGACTTTTTGTTCTGTTTATTCTGTTCCTTTAAAAAACAAGTTCCTGCACTGATTTTATTGTGGCCTCCCTAACCACTAGCACAGAGAGTTCCATCTCATCCTCACCTGCCTGGACTAATTCAGATCCTATAAAAGGTTACACCCAACTCAGCTTATGGCCTTGATATTGAAGTTGGTGATTTCCTGAAAGACTTCAAATCCTGGCTCCCGTGTTATAACCTTTGGACATACCTTATTGGCTTCAAAACCTGCTTTACTCACCAACCTTATCCAGACTTGCCTAAACAACTTTACAATCCTGCTTATTTACAAACCTGCACAAGATCATCACATAAACTATTTCCACACACTACAAAGATACGAAGGATAATGTCGATTCAGGGTTATTTGCACATCACCAACCCAGTGCAATACATGAGAAGGAGTAAAACTAAAAATACACAAATGCTAAATAATATGACTCAATGAGTCAAGCTACTAAGGCAATGGAACAATTACTTGCAAATGAATGAGGCAGTATAATAACAGGTTGCATACTAAATTGTTTATTACCGCATTCAGCTGACCTAAAGAAGATTTGTAGTCTGATTGATACACCACAAAATGGACTGAGAAAACATAGAAAGGGAACCCTGTCCCGCATAATCCTGCAATATGAAACATTGCAGCTTTAGAGAAAATGCAATGATTACAATGCCGGAATAAGACAGGCTCTAGAGGCACTTCCTGTTTGCTAGACGAACTTTGGTCGCCTGAGTCTGGACTTCCTCACGCTCTGCATGAGGGCATCTAGGGTCATTTAAATCCCCTTAGGAAAGTATTGCAGCAGTGCGGGGGTAGTCCACCCTCTGGTGATGTCGGAGGAGGCGGAGGGATGACACAACACCAAGAGACACCGGCGCTGGAATTTGGTTTTTAACCCTTACAGTGCAAGAAAGGTGGGGCCAGAGGGATGTATTCTATATGAACTACAGCTTTGTATTCCTTACTTAATAGAATCCCCTTAAGTGCTCTTGAACACTAGCCAAGGGCATATGGACATAAGCTTTGGTGATTTCAGGAATTTGATGCAACAGATGAAATGGCAAAGAAGTCAAATGGCCGGTAAGTAATTGTGTAACAGGTGTTGCAGGTGGATTTCTCACTAAAACTCTTACGTTATCATCTTTGGTTGATACCTCAAAATGCAAACTCCAGGGCCATGATACAGGAAATTGTGTTACCAGTCCTTTACGGTGGTCAAGGAGTACAGAATATTGGGAAAATTACTAAACAGAGCCAAAGTCAGGGATTCCAAGGACATAGTCAGAAATGTAGCTAAATCAAAACCATTAAACACACACCACAAGTCCATATGCACTCATGTGTAACATAGGCCATGACCGGGAAAGAGGAGTAGTGAGAGTGACCTTAGATAACTCCTGGCTCACTCCTATAGGTCTGCATCAGTACTTGGTTGATGGAATTATGTGGAGCAGGGTGGTGTAAAAAATGTTTGCAAGCATTGGGAAATATATATTGTGGGTGCGCGAGAATCATTATAGCTACCGTATTTATCGGCGTATAACACGCACTTTTTTCCCCTGAAAATAGGGGAAAAATCGTGGGTGCGTGTTATACGCCGATATCCCATAATTACTTACCTGTCCTGAAGCGTGGGCCGGCTTTACAGTGCGCACCGCGGTACAGGAACTTTAATTTAAGGTTCCGGTTTCCGGCGGGACTGAAAGGAAGTGTGCACAATAGTGTGCACACTTCCTTTCAGTCCCGCCGGAAACCGGAACCTTAAATTAAAGTTCCTGTACCGCGGTGCGCGCTGTGAAGCCGGCCCACGCTTCAGGACAGGTAAGTAATTATGGGAGGGGAGGAAAGTACACTATGGGAGGGGAGGGGAGGGGGAGGAAAGTACACTATGGGAGGGGAGGGGAGGGGAGGGGGAGGAAAGTACACTATGGGAGGGGAGGGGGAGGAAAGTACACTATGGGAGGGGAGGGGGAGGAAAGTACACTATGGGAGGGGAGGGGGAGGAAAGTACACTATGGGAGGGGAGGGGGGGAGTACACTATGGGAGGGGAGGGGGGGGAGTACACTATGGGAGGGGGGGGAAAGTACACTATGGGAGGGGAGGGAGGGGGAGAATACTATGGGAGGGGAGGGGGGGGAGAATACTATGGGAGGGGAGGGGGGGAGAATACTATGGGAGGGGAGGGGGGGGGAGAATACTATGGGAGGGGAGGGGGGGAGAATACTATGGGAGGGGAGGGGGGAGAATACTATGGGAGGGGATGGGGGAGAATACTATGGGAGGGGAGGGGGGGAGAATACTATGGGAGGGGAGGGGGGGGGAGAATACTATGGAAGGGGAGGGGGGAGAATACTATGGGAGGGGAGGGGGGGAGAATACTATGGGAGGGGAGGGGGGAGAATACTATGGGAGGGGAGGGGGGAGAATACTATGGGAGGGGAGGGGGGGAGAATACTATGGGAGGAGGGGGGAGAATACTATGGGAGGGGGGGGAGAATACTATGGAAAGGGGGGGGACACTATGGGATGAGGGGGGAATACTATGGCATGAGGGGGGAAATTTCCTGGAATTTCTTTCTAAAAATGAGGTGCGTGTTATACGCCTGTGCGTGTTATACGCCGATAAATAGTAATAGGTCAAGGAGAATAGTTTAAAAATATATGTGGGCATGTTCCACATGTGGGCAGACTGAAATGGCAAAGATGTACCGTAGTCAAGAATATACCTTATTTAAAATGTCAGTTATAAATTGGCACAAAGGTAAAGCTTCAGAAAATGAACACTGAATGTAATAAGCATCACTACGAGGCAGTCTAAAAAAGAAAAAAAAACTACCAGATTTTTGAAAAAATAAAAGAAAGAAAAATAAACTACATATAATGAGCTTTAGAAATCAAACCTTAATGGCATTATGTCATTCTACATTTATAAGCAATTCTGCAACACAAAATGTGACATAGATTTCCACATCCATCCCTCAAATTAACGAATACCGTACTCCTTTAAGCATAATGTAATATCCCTCTACATAAAGTTCTTCACTGATATGACAGCACTCTACAAAAGGATTAAGAATGAGCTGAAGGTAATGGGTGGTTAATAATAGGTCTTTGATAATAAAATATTGTTGCACAATGGTTTTTTCAGCATTCTATCCAAGCCTGTAAAATATTTGTGCTTTTTAAACTTACTATACGAATAGATTCATATAATCTTATGGTTAACACAGTAAAGGAGTTTAAGCATGTGTTGGATAGGCAAAAGGTTATCCTAGCTATAAGATAAGGCCAGGGACTAGAGATGTCCCGAACAGTTCGCCAGGAACTGTTCGCCGACGAACATAGCTTGTTCGCGGTCGCCGCGGCGGGCGAACATATGCGATGTTCGGTCCGCCCCCTATTTGTCATCATTGAGTAAACTTTGACCCTGTACCTCACAGTCAGCAGACACATTCCAGCCAATCAGCAGCAGACCCTCCCACCTCCATGACGAATAGGGGGCGGACCGAACATCGCATATGTTCGCCCGCTGCGGCGACCGCGAACAAGCTATGTTCGCCGGCGAACTGTTCGGGACATCTCTACCAGGGACTAATGAAAGTATTTAGAAAATTGGCAGACTAGATGGGCCGAATGGTTCTTATCTGCCATCACATTCTATGTTTCTATGTTTCTATGTTCCGATGACCTTTAGTTTTAAGAGGCATGTACTAGCCATAGGAAAATAGTAGTATTAAAGGAACACTATTGTGTTAGCAAAACAAAGTGTTCCTCTGCCACCTCCCCCCACCTTTGTTGCCCACCCCACCGCAGCATTGAAAGGGTTAAATTACCCTCAGACATTACTGCCAAGGGGGAACCTAATGTACATGCGTGGCAAAATAAATCATTTGCTATAGGGAATTTGAGGAAGTTTGGTATCCTCATGCAAAGTGTGAGGACATCCAGCATTGTTTCATGGAATCAAGCTCTGTGAAAAAGCAGGAAGAACCTCTAGAGGCTGTCTTCGTTACTCTGAAACTACAATGTTTTACATGGCAGGGCTAAGGGGGGGGCAGGGACACTGCACCAGACAACGTCAATGAGATGAAGTGATCTGAGTACCTATAGTGTCCCTTTAACACATTATTGTTTATTTTTTCAACAACAGCAATTTATTAGCAAATAGATTTGGATATTTGTTTGCTCCAAACTTCAATTCATCTGAATTTGGCCAACCAGTTGGTTAGCTGAATTTCTGAATTCCGAACTGAAGTATACAAAAATTACAAATCAACCAAATAGTTGATTCAAAATAGTGTTTGCTATGCTTACTTCTTCTAGCAACTGCACACACCAAATGTCAATTCTTAATTAACTTTTTGAGAGTATTTTGTATTTTTGTTTTTTGTTTTGTTAAAGGGACATTAATATTACTTTATCGCCTTACATTTTAGGATTCCTGAAATTATGCAACCAGGATAAAAACATTTGTCCCAAACCAACTTTTTTTTTAAATATGGTGTATTACTGTGTGTATTTTATTGACTTTTTTATGATACTGCAATTATATTCATCATGTTGATTATTGGTGTTTAAATACAAAAATACAAGGAAATTATCTTTTTTTTTTTTTATTGTAGCTGAACAAAATTATAACACTTTTGTTTTTGCCCCCATTTTTCATGAGCTGAACTCAAAGATGTAAGACTTTTTCTATGTACACAAAACGTCTATTTCTCTCAAATATTGTTCACAAATCTGTCTAAATCTGTGTTAGTGAGCACTTCTCCTTTGCCCAGATAATCCATCCACCTCACAGGTGTGGCATATCAAAATGCTGATTAGACAGAATGATTATTGCAAAGGTGTGCCTTAGGCTGGCCACAATAAAAGGAAACTCTAAAATGTTCAGTTTTATCATACAGCACAATGCCAAAGATGTAGCAAGCTTTGAGGGAGCATGCAATTGGCATGCGGACTGCAGGAATATCCACCTGAGCTATAGCCCGTGAATTGAACGCTCATTTCTCTAGCACAAGCCATCTCCAATGGCATTTCAGAGATTTGGCAGCATATCCAACCGGCCTCACAACCACAGACCATGTGTAACCACACCAGCCCAGGACCTTCACATCCAGCATCTTCACCTCCAAGATCATCTGAGGCCAGCCACCTGGACAGCTGCTTCAACAATCGGTTTGCATAACCAAAGAATTTCTGCACAAACTGTCAGAAACCGTCTCACGGAAGCTCATCTGCATGCTCGTCGTCCTCATCGGGGTCTTAACCTGACTGCAGTTCGTCGTCGTAACCGACTTGAATGAGCAAATGCTCAAGTGCATCTGGCACTTTGGAGAGGTGTTCTCTTCACGGATGAATCCCGTTTTTCACTGTACAGGGCAGATGGCGGTGTATGGCGTCATGTGGGTGAGCGGTTTGCTGATGTCAAGGTTGTGGATCCAGTGGCCCATGGTGGCGGTGGGGTTATGGTATGGGCAGGTGTATGTTATGGACAACGAACACAGGTGCATTTTATTGATGGCATTTTGAATGCACAGAGATACCGTGATGAGATCCTGAATCCCATTGTTGTGCCATTTATCCACGACCATCACCTCATGTTACAGCATGATAATGCACGGCCCCATGTTGCAAGGATCTGTACAAAATTCCTGGAAGCTGAAAATATCCCAGTTCTTCCATGGCCAGCATACTCACCGGACATGTCACCCATTGAGCATGTTTGGGTTGCTTTGGATTGGCATATACAACAGCGTGTTCCAGGTCCTGCCAATATCCAGCAACTTCGCACAGCCATTGAAGAAGAGTGGACCAACATTCCACAGGCCACAATCAACAACCTGATCAACTCTATATGAAGGAGATGTGTTGCACTAGATGAGGCAACTGGTGGTCACACCAGATACTGACTGTGACTGGTTTTCGGACAGACCCCCGGACCATTCAGCTCATGAAAAATGGGGGCATAAACAAACGTTTTGCGTTTATAATTTCGTTCAGTGTAGTTAGGTGCATGCCTTAATTTGTACCCTAGAGCATCCTTGTATTCAACAGGTGCAGAGAAAGTGCTTAAAAGAAAAAAATCTAACTACATTTATCCCCCCCCCATCCACCTAAACAACAAAACCAGATTGATCATTTCAAATATAGTAAGAGATGTGTCAAGCCACTGCAGCTTCTTCTTACACGCTCACACACGTATTACATTGGCAATTGTTAAAATGTGTTATTTTATCTTATATCAGCTCGTATTTTCTTTGTAACTTCTCTTTTTTCCATAGTTCCCTATAAATGAGCCCTGCTCCAATTAGCAATGTCTACGAGCCCTTTGCCAGCTGCCAGCAGACTTTTAATACCGTGCGGTTCCCTTATTGATATGCAGGAAACGTGTTCAGTGTTTTGAGTTTTGCAATTATGCATGATTCAGTTATGCGTTAGTGTTTTGTTGTCATTACAGTAGGTGAAGCAATTTTGCTTGAATGAAACTTCCCAAATAACAGCATAAATGCCAATAACAGTATATTTAGGTACGTTCCATTGCTTCATTAAGTGGAACAATATTTACTTCTGAGGCACACTAAGGCATCGTGTCCTTTTATTAAATGTCCCCTAAATGAACACTTTCATGACTGAGTGTACAATATCACTTAGAATTGTTCTCCTGCACTTAGCAAGCGTTTCAATCGAGTCACCATCACCATGCATATTTTCATACTGAAATGGTGTTGTATCTTTTGTATCTTGTTAGTGTCGATGTTCTCGTAAAAGGGATCTAGTGAGAGATAAATGTCTGTCATTTGGGTCTGTTATTCAGCCTTGAAATACTTGGATGTGACACGTTTGAATGTAATGTCACTAAAACATATTTTAAATGTTTTCCTAGCATGAAAATCCTGCAGGACGCACACACAGAATGAGAAAAATAATGTTCAATAAAGAATTTTCTGTTTTTTTTAGAAACTGCATTGTTTATATTCCAGGGTTAAGTCTGCCTCTAGTGGCTGTCATACTAACAACCGCTAGAGGTGTTTCCACTGCACTGATTGAGTAAAATACAGTCATGTGGCGCTGAATCCCATAGTAAAGGAATTAATACAATGCTTTCCCATGAGGGAAGCTTGAATGTGCATATGGCGCTCTCCGCTCATGTGCATTAGGTCCTCTATGAGGAGCATTGGATTGGTCCGTAGAGGAGGAGGTCATTCCTCCACCATGACGTCTTGGTAGAGAGTTGAGCAGTGCCAAGGGAACAACACTGGAAAAAGGTAGATAAATTCTTTATTTTTCAAATTTTGTATTGCAAAAGCTACATTTTACTCTGCTTTTTTTGAGGAAGCACATCAAGAGGTTGTCAGAGTGACAGCCACTAGAATAGAGCCAATCCAGATTGCCCAGGTGCTCTGTAAATGTTGTTCAGCCCTAAGTTCCTTCTCCTCAGGTAGGTCCCACCCTTTCTCGTTGGGCCCGTGCCTCACAAGTGCCACCAGAGAGATAGGGTCTACATGTGAAACGGAGCCTAGAGCTGACCTCCCCGCCTATCTACAGAGCAACTAGCGGAGTGCACCACCCCAGCATCGACTCTGCACTACAGGCATTTAAAACCTGCAATTTAAATATTGCCATTTTTTTATGTTTTACATTGCAGGATTAAAACATAGGGTACATGGCACCCAGACCCTTTGTTGAGATGAAGTGGTCGAGGTGCCTATAATGTCCTTTAAGTAAATACTGTATTGTGTTTTAAATGTTGTTGCATCTATTTGCTTTTGTTACACACATAAACTGCAGAGTTAGTACATGTGAGGCATGGTGGGTCATCTTCTTTACTGGTCCGAGGTGTGATCATGCAGACAGAGGTATAGTGAAAGAATGCCTCCATAGTGTCCCTGGTAATGTAGGGCAGTTTATTGTTTTCTTATCCCTTTTTGTACAAGATATATTTTCTGAAAGCTTAGGATAGTGTGTCATATAAGTTCATTATAGACCTCTGCAACTATGTATTTTTGTACTGAAACTGTTACTTATCAAATGATATGATATAGTTACATTCACAAGCAGAGTATTAGGAAAGAACATCAAAGGTTCAAAAATATTTAGCGGAGCAAGGCATCTGTAGATGATGCAATATATAAAATCAAATGCTGATCACCGATCTGTGTTGACTAGCTAAAGTCAAACACACAAACAGTGACTAATTCCAAATACACAGTAATAGCCATATGTGACTGTTTAAGTCCTAGAGACTTGGGACTTGGTAACTTCATGAAGTCTAACCTCTGAATCACAGTTTTTCTTCTGAACTACATTTCCCATGATGCTCTGTCATGTACATGTATTACAGGGACACTATAGTCACAAAAATGACTTCAGTTTAATGAAGGTGTATAGGAGTTGTAACGGATCACCTGGCACCCCGACTGGGTACCTCCGTTTGACAGATGCTCCTAGTGCTTCCCGAGGGCTCTAAGCACTCCACTAGACACCATAACCACCGCAGACCCCACGAACCGCAGCATCTTGGTTGGGATCTTGCCGTCTTCCTCCTACTCTGGGCCCAAGACCAGGGACCAGCTTCCAGTAGGTAGACCTCTCCTAAATCCAGAGAGCAGGAACAGGAACAAGCTCTTACAAGAGCTTACTCTGGGGAGTATAGTGATTATAGCAATCCCCAGAGTGTAGGTAGTTCTCCAATCCCCCAAACATGAGCCAAAACTTCATGAAGGGTAGAACAAGTCTGTTTAATGAGCACAAAGTCATTTCTTTTATACACATTTTCCCCACAAGGTTACCACCCACGTGGACCTTGTGGAGCACAGGACACAAAGGACACAAACCAATCAGAACAATACAATAATGTCCGACACTCCCACATACAGCACACTAAAGCAGCTAATACAATAACCTAATTATCAACAAGCAGAAAAACACACATTTTCCCCAAAGTCCAGAAAACAGCCCAAAACAAAACACATCCCCATAAATAGCACCTGTATAGCCCTGATCTGTGTGAGCAACATATCCAAAAATCACCCAGATCAGGGCAGGGGTTCAAAACTTTTATGGAAGTCACATTTGACCGACCATAAGCATGACTTTCATGCCCAAAACAGTTCTACAGATTTAGGTTGTGCGGCCGGTCTATCTTCTCTTCTATCCTGGAGATAATTGGCTTAAGTCGCTGTGGTAACTTAATTATCTCCAGGTACAGGAAACATCTCTAAGTCAGAAACTGTTACAAAAACCACATAAAAATACATAACTCTTATAATACAATGTTTAACCTATATGTCCAACATATCCCCAGATAGCTTAATATGTCCAATGTTAAAAGTGCCCTATAGTACAAATAAGGATAGGGTCAGAAAATAGCAAGGGCTGATGGGAGATTGAGGAGGGATAAAAGCAGCCAGTTTAAACTGGTCTGGCAGTGTCCCTGGGACAACGCCCTGCTGGAGATACAATAGAACAGGAAAAAGGGGGAGGGGGAGAGGCACATTTTCCCATGGATTCAAATGGGCAGAAAAAAAGTGTTTTAAAAGGGCAATACATCCCAAGGGCCATTGTCACAGGGCAAGAGACTGGCAAGCAGACCTCTCCAAATCCCAGTGACGAAGGTGCTTTCGTCACAGGTGTACAGATCATGCTGCTCAATTCTCTGCCATTTAGAAGTTAAATCACTTTTATTTCTGTTTATGCAGCCCTAGTCCCACCATGCAGGGAGGTGGGACTACGGCTGCATAACAAAGTGATTTCAATTCTAAATGGCAGAGAATTGAGCAGTGAGACTGCAGGGGCATCATCTATACAAAAAATGCTTTATAAAGTTAGTTATTTTGGTGACTATAGTGTCACTTTAATCTGTACTTCATTCTAGGAAATCATAGTAAGCAACAATTTGAGTAAGAGAAGGTGGCTGCTACTGACTACCTTACTGTAGGTGAAGGGTAACAATGTATAAGTGTAGAAATTTAAGAACAACATAATTGTAGCTATATTTGGTACAGATTTTGTTACTTTTTGTCCTTAATAAAAATCGACCAATCAAAATCCTTGGTAAATATGTACAGCCATGCACACGCTAATATCTCCTAAAGCTTTCAAATATCTCCCAATAGTCAGTTATTCCAGTTATTTAGTAGGCATCTTATTCATCTGTAATCAGAATAAAACTCCAGAGTTGATTAAATATAAATACTTTATCCCACAGACTTTTAATATTAAAGATTTACGCAAACTCATTGGGTAGCGCTGTTGTAAACAAATTAGAAAATGCCTTAGAATGATCTTCCCTGTTTTTTTAGTTACCAAAGCAGCACACGAGTTAACGACACCAAAAGGGGTCTGAATCACCCGGTGTTAGAATTACTTAATGAATGCAGACAGTGGGTTTCATCCAGCAGTGTTTTATGAATGCTAAAGTTTTCTAACTGTTTTTTTTAATTAATAAAGAATCAGATAAGCTTCTTTCTTAAATGCCTTACAGCATGATTTTATAGATGTGTTTATTTGGCATGTTTTATGGGATTCCCAGCTTGTTATTTTCAATAAGCCTTGCTTTAAAAAAAAAAATAAAAAAAAAAAATTTAATTTTTTTTTTAAAAAAAACATATGGGCTGTATATCTACCAATAAAAACTATAATAATGCATTTTTTATCCAGACAAAGTCACAGCAATGATGCTATTTCATCCAGAAGCATCCTTATAGTCAGGAGACTTTTGTTTCGGCTGAACCACTTTGTCCAAAAATAAAAATAAATTTGGGACTGCAGAATTTCATTCAGCTCAACCCTCAAAAAGATTCAGGAAAATGAATCAGACAAAACTAAAAGGATGCAAAAATGAGCAAATCAGTGTACTGCAAAATATATACATCATTTAAATATTATGTATATATTTTGCAGCCCACTTATAGGCGCAATTTTTCCATTGTTTGGTTCACATATCAAGTGAGGACAAGTAATCAATAGAGGAAAAAGTGAGGAACAGACAAAAAATAATCTATATTT
Organism: Pelobates fuscus; assembly: GCF_036172605.1. Classification (NCBI taxonomy): domain Eukaryota; kingdom Metazoa; phylum Chordata; class Amphibia; order Anura; family Pelobatidae; genus Pelobates; species Pelobates fuscus. The sequence continues at coordinate 151,836,267 of NC_086324.1, read as the reverse complement.
ATATATTCAATATTTATTAAATATAGATTATATAAATATCTAAATGTATAAATTTTCTATTTGAAAGGGAATGCAGGGAAGCAGCGCATTCACAAGTGTCCTCAACTCAAATAGAGATGGAGCGATATGTAAATCGAGGACAAATAAAACGGAATGTGGTGGAGTATTTTTGATGCTGGTGATTATAAATATAAGAAAGAGAATGCTTGTACAATCTTCTGGAGCTTAAAATCAGTGCTTGGGGGGCGGGGCCTGACCGCCGAGCCGGATGGACGTGGGGCACCTCGGCTCCGCTATGAAAATAGTAAAATCCGGCAAAACCTACCTTTCTTCCCCGGAAAAAAATTTCAACAGCCACATGAAGGCAAAGGGGACACAGGCAAATGCCCTGGAGGTCAATATCAACCCCAGTCCTGCCGGCAAAGCGGACTGCTGGGCGACTGGGATTGAGGCCTGTCGCGAGGCTCTGGCGGGAGAGGCAGACGATCTCCTGTGCTTAGTCCGGTGGGAACTCTCGCACGCCTACTGAGGGCCCCATTCCCCCCCCCCCCCCGTGGGCCCACCCCACCGGAGAGGCAGTGACCGTTTCTATCATCTGAGCTGCGACACGATCACACAAGAACCGCGTGGCAAAATCCAAGATGGCCGCTGCGTTTAATGCAAGCAGGGGATCAAGCTCCCAAATACAGAATCGGAAGCTACAACTCCCTGTGATACTGGCAGACCTAAAGGGACTTTACCAGGACTCTCACTCTGCCTACACTGAGAGGAGCAGCGATCGCAGCATACAGGCATTATTCTGCACCCAAGGCTGATGCTGGCAAATTACACAAACGCACCCCTGACCGGCAAGTACCGAAACGCTCACACACCCAGCGGTGAAAATAAGGGACTTGATGATGGTGACCAGGATGGCAGCCGACCCAGCGCAGCTACAGGAGTAACAAAGCAGCTGCTAACCTTATACAACGACAGCCCAGCAGAGCAATATATTTTCCTTAGTTTAGCCATGTCCTTTTCTTATCATTTATTTCCTTATCATTTATGACCTTAACTCAGTTACTGTAATCACTGCAAAACTGCAGGGACATAGTCTAAAAAATGTCTTACCTAAATGTATGCTTTCCCCGGCAAGCCCAGCGACTAGCTGCCCCCCGGTGGTTAATCCCAAGCAGTGTGGAGAAATCCATACCCGATATTAGCTTATGGCTTACCAATCATATATTATTGTAATTGCTACTCACCTAAGCATGACCAGCTCAGATATAACCGTTTTATATATCTCTTGCTAGCGACTAACAAAACAAGAAGAATGTGCATGTAATCATAACTACCCCATTGTAACTAATGTTGAAAAGTAACGCGAGTAATGCCGTTCGGGAACCTCGCGAATGTTGTCATATTTCTCTGCACAAAAAAAAAAAATCAGTGCTTGGAAGGTGTGAATATGCTGATCTTGGTCTCGGTCTTGATCGTATGTGGAAAGGTATCCTTAGGCCGGTCAGCAGCGTGTGATGGTCAGCTTCGTCAGCTGTTTTATCACAGTGAGAGCTCACCAGCGGATAAAATGAAAATAAAAACAGAAGATAGTGCTCTCTGCATAGCTGAAAAAAAAATTAGAATAATTTTCAAAATGTACCTACGGCCAGAACGAAGGGACTCGGGTTTTGGAAGTCCGAGTTGCCACATAGACTTTGAACAATTGCTAGAAATCCCATCTTTTTATTTATTTATATATTTTTTATATTGCTCCCCTTTTTTCACTTTACTGGTCCCTTCTCACTTGATCTTTGAATAAAATCAACATATTTGTATCAATCATTCACCTCTTTTTTTTTAATGCTGCATGTGGAACTTTGAATCACGAATCAATGCAGCAACTAGGAAGTGGCTGCCCAACTGTGAGCCAATCAGTTGGCTCCGATGCAAATGTATAGAAGTAGCGCTAAGTATTTATGCAAGATATATATCATGATCTAGAATAAAGCAGAACACAAAAAAATAACCCCCAGAGTATTTTTTTTACTAGATACCTAGTATTGGTACTTGTTCTAGGGATTGCAATGAACCAAGTCAGGGTTTTTACTCCCAAAGCCATTTAACTTGTGCCCGGGTAGTGAGGTGGCACAAATTCCTCTCTTTTGCATGTTCCTTGAAGACCACTGGAATAGTGGCACATGTTCACTCCTAGTTGATCCCCAGTGTGAGTATATTGACAGGCTAGGAATATACACAGGCTTCACACTAACAAGCAGTGTGAAGGCATCACTTCACAGCTGGATGGAACTCTGACTCTGATTGCCCCCCCCCCCCTCGAGCTGGCAGGGTGTTCCCTTTTAAATATGGCCCCTCCTTGGTAGTCTGTGGTTCCTTGCATTCCAGGTGCTCTGTAAGGGAATCAGAACGGTGGAGCCAGTTTTCCAGACTGTGCTCTGACATCGTCATCTAGAAGGCCCGTGGCTGCGCTATGAGCCCACAGTCTGCATACGGAAAGCCTACAGAGAAGAAAAGATTTGAACGAATAATTCTATTTCTCCTTCTCATTTGCAATGCCTTCCCTCGCTTTGCCTTGTCTGCACTGGAATGTGAGATAATTCGCTAAATATTTAATATACATTTAATAGAAAACAGAGAGCATTTCATGAAAAAAGCACACACTAGTTACAAGGGATTTTCAATGTTTTATATAATGATGTAACTTCCAGAGTAGTGACAGTCCCCCCCCCCCTTTAACAAGCAGCACTAACCACTAGTGAATGTTGTCTATGCAAGAAAACAATTATTGTATACATACGTCACAATCAATATAGTCAATGGTCAAAGTGACAAACAAAACCCAAAGGGACACTACAAGATATTGACATAATTATTATATTTTATATATATAAGTTTAGACAACTCTCTAGAGCTTTATGGAAGTCCTTAAAAAATCTATATTTTTTATGTAATAGTTGTCACTGCATGTAAGTAGAGATTCAACTTTTTATCTTTTACCATGGTACTTGTTTATATATCGGCAACTAACATACAGTTTCCCTATAGCTATTGCAATAATTTTTTTTATTTTTAAATCTGTACTTTTTTTTATTGAACAGTGAGTTTATATTCTATCCAGAGAGCCCTATCATGTGCTTTCAATAAAGAAAACATGCTGCTAGTGATATAATTTATTACCAGAAAGTTGGAACTAAGATGTAATCTCATTTTGTTTTCAATAGACCGAGGATAAATTAATTATTCATTAGGATATTTTCTTAAAGTAGTGTCTTTGCCTTAATTTCCAATTCCCTTAATACGGTAAGGATCTGTGCTGGCGAGCTATCAATTATTAATGGAGTTAAAATAATATTTGTTTTACATACGATAGATTCCTGAGGGGTAGCATTAAATCTGCTTACAAATTCCTTGTTAGCTTTGCTTTTCCACACAGAACAGATGCAAACACAGACAATTCCCGTATCAAAACTTTCTTCTTTTTTTTACCGAAAGAACTGTTTTTTTTTTTTTTTTTTTAATAACAGAAATTAAATCCTGCATATACACAGTTATTTTTTAGGCTGATTTAGATGGCTTTTTTTATTTTCTTTTCTTTTAGAAATAACGTGTATTAAAAAGTATTAATTGACCAAAGCCATATTTAATATAAATGGGGCCCCAAGCAAGCTTTATCTAATGGACCTCCAGAAAGCATCTATCTAGAATCCTGCAATTATCAAAACATTTATATAGAACCCTCAGTCCTGTTTCCATAATCTTTCCTTAATTACCTCTCTTCAACCTCCAATTTGCTCTCTCCTGTCCCCTCTTATCTCTCCCCAGACCCATATTTTCTCTTCCCAACTTATTTCCCTCAGCCCCCACAGCTATCGTTGCACACCCTGTAGTGTGGCTTGGCAGCCACTGCTTCCACTTCCTCATAGCATCCTCAGCTGCTGTGGGACACCCTACAGAATATGGGGCAATGGGCAACTGCCTCTTTTTCTCAGGGGTAAAGACAGCCCTGGCATGCCTCTCTTGTTTTTTTAATCTTGAATCTTGCTGGCAATAGGTGGCACTTGAAAATCCACGAACACAACTTTCATACCACCTCTCATTGGGGTCAATTACAGCTAGGTTGCAAAGTGCAATCTTTATTTGGGACTCGTTTGGTTATATGCAATGTGTGAAAAACAGTCAAAAGTATTTTTGTTATCGCAAAAGTAGTATGCATTAATTAATTACCAGCTGTAATTTATTGCATCCTGTTCTACCGTAGAGACTTATCGGAAGTGGTGAATTGATAGTAAGACGATTCATTGAATGGAACACACTATTATTTACTGAAAATTATTTTATGGGTGAATGGATCTGTTAAAGAGCAAGGAGGGGATTTATTATCTGTTTGTAACCAGACCAATCTTCTGGTAAAATAATCTGCATCTGTAATAACTAAATTCATGCAAGCTGCGCAATGCCTCTAGACCTCTAATTATCACGGACCTGGTTAAATGGTTTCCTCGATACCTTCACTCCACACTTAGCAATGGCCATCTGACACTCACGAACCACCACCTACTGTTAAAGAAATGTTCATAGAGGTGGGTCAGCATGTTTTTTTTGTTCTTTCTCAGTTCTGCACTCATATCCCTCTAAAACAGTGTCCCCTGTAAGTATTTATGTGTGTAGCTGAGAACAAAAAAATATTAAATACAATAATAAATAAATGAGTATAAATTTAGTACGTTTTATGATCATCTAAAGTTGCTGTACAGACCTTTCACGACTATTTCAGTGCTACAGCTTTTAATAAAAGTGTTTAGAGAGAATTCATGTCCCTGGCTTGTTCTGGCAGGAATTAAAAGGTAGGTGTCAGGAGAGATATCAAAGATGTGACTCCAATCTCATCATCAGATATATTTTTAAATGTGCGATGAGAACAACATATGCATTTTATTTAATTAACAATGTCTTTCCAGGCACTGGCTTGTATTTGGACAATGTGTGGTGGCAGGTGGCAATGTATTTGACAGTGGTGAGGTTAGTGGAAGCAATTGCAGCTTCCTTCAAGTGAATTTCTTTTACACGTTGCATCCATAGTGGAATGCTGGGGGATGGATATTTGACCTCAGAGATGCAGGACAAGACCCCTCGCAGCCATCAACATGTGTTTTGTGAGGGATTTCCTGTATGAGATCCAGACACAGAACTCATGTAGAGGTGGTCCTGGTGCAAGCCAGTTTTTTGGGCCCCCCCTCTAGTGCAAGAGTGGCCAGAAGGCAGATCCCCGCCTGCCTTACAACTCTAACAATGCTGTGCCAGCTGGGGATCTACCATTTGGCCATCTTTGCAGGTTTGTATTTGTAAGCAGTGTTTGTTTGAAAGTAAGCGTGTTTTTGTATAAAGTATAAGTGTGCATGTAGGCAGAGGGCCCTGGTGCAAAAATTGCCCTGGACACCCCCATCCATCTCATCCTCCCCCTCCCAGCTCCTCCATGTGTACCATTCTTTCTCACAGCCCCTCCATGTGTCTTATCCTCCTCATGTCTCTCATTTGACCCCCAGACCAGGCATTTGTCTTATTTCCCCCTAGCCCCTCCATGTGTCTGATCCGCCTCAGCTTGTGTTTCATTCTCCCCCCAGCCCCTCCATTTATCTAATTCTTCCCCAGCCCCTCCATGTGTCTAATTTTCCCCCAAGCCCCTCCATGTTTCTCATTCTTCCCCTGCCCATCCATGTGTCTCATTACTGTTGTTTTTTTTTATAATTTTAGCATTTGTAATGTTTGCTTTAAGTGCAATGGTGTATTTGGACGTAGTTTTGGCTATTAAATGTGGATGTACATTTGTACATTTGTGTATAGTATTGGTGTTTGAGTGAAGGGGTGTGTTTCTATATAATTTTGGAGTTTCGATGCAAGTTTTAATGCTTGTATATAAGATTTGTGGTTGTTTGCAGGGTTATGTTTGAATGTTGTGTTGGTGTTTGATTGCTGGGATTTATGCACATACACAGCCACATACAAACTTACACAGATAAACATAAATATTAACACACAGATGCACACATATAAACACACTGACACATATACAGACATTCATATACACACTGACACATACACACATAGACACAGATACACACACTGGCACAGAGATACACACACTGGCACACGGTCAGATACAAACACAGATACATAGATACACACACTGATACATACACACCTTCATACACAGATACACATACATAAACAGATGCACACTGACACAGAGATACACATTGGCACACACACTCAGACACACACACACCTTGACACACAGATATACATAGACATAAACAGAAACACACACAGGTAATCACACTAAACAACACATACCCTGACAAAGAAATACACATACTGGCATATACACATCCACTGACACACACCTTGACACACAGATACACATACACAGACACACAGAAACACACACAGACACATACACAGACACAGAGATACACACATTGGCACATATACACACACTCAGACAGACATTCTGACACATGTGCACACCTTGACACACAGATACACACATACATACACCATTATCCAACTGTGCAAATCTTAGGATAGCTGTCTGCTGGAGAAAAAATATTTGGGGATAGATATGGGGATTGTCTGAAACAGGTATAATGCTCTTGGGAGCAAGTTAATTTTAATAACTTTGATTCTGCCTAGCCACGAAAGGCAAGGATGTGAACAAGTATTGAGATCACGATTTAGGCATGTCAGGATTGGTAGAAAGATATTAGAGGTCAGAGGCCAGAGAAGGGGCATTCCTATGAATTAGTGAAGAGATATAACAGGGGTTAGAGTTGTTCAGTACTTTATAGTTATGGATGAATATTTTGAATTGACTCATATAGGATACAGGAAGCCAATGTAAGGACTGACAGAGGGGTGAGGTGTGAGAGAAGCGACTGGAGAGGAACATCAGTCTGGCGGCAGCATTGATTACAGACTGTAGCGGGGCAGTAAAGCTTGTATGAAGACCAGGTAGGAGAGAGTTACAATAGTCAATGCAAGAGATTACTAGAGCATGAAAAATCTCCTTAAGAAAGGGGCGGACATGGGCAATGTTGGTGGAATCGTCAGGATTTAGCAACAGACTGTATGTGAGGCTCGAAGGTGAGGCCAGAATCAAATTAAAAACTATGACAGCGTGCTTGAGAGGGTGGGCTGATGTAGGTGCCATCAACATGAAGGGAGAGTGAAAGAGGAGGCTCAGTATTATGAGGAGGAAAGACAAGAAGCTCAGTTTTAGAGAGATTGAGTTTTTAATATGTTATTACAAACCTTTCACATTTAATGTATTGTAGATAGAAGGCATTATAAATTAACGTAAACACCACAGACATAAAAGGGTTTAAATATGAAATATTTACATCCAAATTACAAATATATCGGAAAAAGTGAGTCATGTTAGGATGATTGTTAATTAATGGTGCAGCGTGCGTCAGATATAAAAGAGGTCTCAAAATCAGCACTTTGATAGGTGAGGTTTCAAAGCAACAAGTGGAAAATCATTGAACTCATATTAAAAATTCATTACCATGTAAAATTATTTGATGTGTCACAGCAAACAGTCTCAAAACTTAGGACAGCACATGACATGCAAGGACAGATTTCTCCGACAAAGATCAACAGAATAAACCATCTGGTTTTACGAGTCAACTTTCACCCTGTTTTCTACGGCCATTTGGGTTTACATTTGCAGAAAGTAAAAATAATATTTAAACCTGCAATGGTTGTTGCTTTTTATTTAGTAAATCCAGCATGGTTGTCTAGTAGTCAAAGGCCTTTTCAGAGGACAATGTGCACCTAGTTGTAAAACACCGTCCACTCACAATTCCAGGATCATAAAATGCACATATTATAATATATTCAAGAGGACTAAGAGTCCAAAGAGTAAGGGAACTGGCATTGACCCCACATTCATTCTTTGCAGAGAGACGGTGAATGTGGCAAACAAATTCATGGTCCTTGGCGCCCCGGTGCTCAATATGTCTGCCATTCAAATATGAATTCAGAAGCTTTCAGTAACCTCTCAGTTGTCTAATCAATATAATCTCAACAATGTATTAAACAGGACTTAGCTATAATGTTTTATTTTAGAACAATAAACATTAAATTATAATAGTTATGACAGTTTGTAGTCTATATACAGTTTATACAGTCTATATACAGTTGTAGTCTATATGACAGTTTATATATGGGTTACCCCCTTTCAACCTAGACTAGGTGACCACTCTGGGGACAAGGGGCAGGACGTGGAGGCCCTTTTCCACTCACTGGTTACGAGTGTGTGGGCGAGACACACTTCCCACCCCTATCTCCTGTCCTCTCTTGCCTTTTATTATAGTTAGGAATATTCCATTTGCTTTTTATTTACATATATGTTCTACTTTTTTTTTTTTTTTTTAAAGAACTTTTCTAAACTAAATGTTGGACTCAAAAAGTTTTCAATTTTCCTTAATTGGAACCTAAGTTTGCTAGTCTCCATTTAATCTTCTGTTATAGCACACAGGCCAATTTTCCTAGTTCAATTGCATTACAACTAATTTGGTATGGTGTAACATCTGTTCCATTTCCACAAACAAACACATATGATTCTATAGATATGCTGATTCCTAAGAGTTCCTGATGAAATATGCATGACTAAAAATGAACAGATTTAAATTACGACCCTTAAGATTCCTTCAGCTCTGTCACTGCTTAAAGTTGCCAGTGCGGAGATAATAAAAAATAGAATAATCAGGATTAATTACATCAAATAAACCATTTTTTCTCTCTTTGAATGAACCATGTGATTGAACCAGAAGAGTGTTTAATTTTTTTCCCTTGCATATATTTGACAACATATCATTCTAGGATAAATTGGAAGATCGGCTATTATCAAGGACTAAATTTAAACACACGCTTAGACAAAAACACAGACTCACACACATATAACTATATATATAAAAAACGAAAGTAAGATAGCACTCCCAGGACTTGTAAATCAAGAGGTAAAACTTAACTTTTAATTAGCTTGCAAAAAGGTCGACGTTTCAGTCTGTTAACCACAGACTTTCATCAGGACTGTTGCACACACTGTAAAACCACATATATATACAAACATACATATTAGCAATCAACTTACCCACCACCGAGATAATTGCTTCTCCCTGTCAGCTCAGACCGGGTCTCCCGCGGGTTCCGCCGACGTCAGTGCGTGCGTCAAGATGACGTCATTACGTAACGCCGGCGTCATCACCGCAACACGTGACCACCCGTCCGACAGCATCATGGGGAGGGTTGTCGTGGAAACAGGCTCCATGGTAACAACTAAAAACAACACATAAATGACTTTAGAGGCAGTAGGAGTACAGTATTCAATAGCATTACTTGTTAAAAAACACTCCAATGTAACATCTATCCCTATATACCAGGGATTTCTAGGAGTTTGAACAATATCGGTGCATTACTATGAAGAACGCTAAATGGATAAACCTCTTGAGGGGCAGCACACATGAGTACCAAAATATAAAGGGAATATAATGTTAAATACAGATTAAGTGGAAAAATGTAAAGCTGTATTCTTGGGAAAGAAATACACAGGTAGGGGCACATATACACAGCCACCGATAATATCCCTAATAATCCAACAGCCAATGATGATAGCACAACCGAGTAAGCCACTAGGCAGGAAGATATACCAGACCTAGCGAGGATAATTAAACTTTTTTTACCATCATCTATGAGGTATCAAGGGAATGTGCCTATCCCACCGGGTGGGCAACATTAACCCAACTTCATTTCATCCGGTCACCAAAGTATATCTCCTCATCGGCCTTAGGGTGTGATTAATATATCACTAGTACAGGTCCAACATATTTAGAGACAATAGTGGATACAACAGTGAAGAACACATGTGGTGACTCCACCAAAGGAGTGGGCACCCATGCCATCGTTCTATCTAACCTGGTAGCCACCAAAACAAAGAGGAAAAAGAATAATAGGGAAAAAGTAACCATCCTCGAAACTGAACATCCAGGGAGGTTATATATATTTTTTTAGAAATGCATTTCATATAGAACATTTGTGGTTCTCAACTATATGTACATTTCACTGTACAGGTGGTCCTCGTTTTGCGACCTACCTATTTTACGATGGCTCGCGGGCAGACAGACAGACAGACAGACAGACAGATAGACAGATAATAGATAGATAGATAGATAGATAGATAGATAGAGAGATATATGGATGATAGATAGATAGATAGATAGATAGATAGATAGATAGATAGATAGATAGATAGATAGATAGAGAGTTTATTGCTACTTCTCTAAAAAACTAAATGGAAACTTACTGAATATGTTCAATAGAAAACAACACAGATATAAATGATATGGCTGCATTCCTCTCTTAATTTGTCCACTGTAACATAAACAAAAGGATAGCGACTGTTTCAGCAAGCTTTTGGAGAGCTAGATATGTATTTGTTTAGACACTGTTTTTATTTAAATACATACTTTGTTTTTCAATATTTTAAGTATTAACCCAGAGGAGAACTAGACAGAATTCACAAAGGTTAAACTTTTGACAGTTTTATGGATCATGTAAACATTTATAAAGTATTACTGAATGGAAAGGACTATCCTTTAAGTACCCCGGCCCCCAGCCCCCAACACACACACACACACAAATTTTATTGATACTACATTGCAAATATGCCAAAATAATTGCATTAAAATATGCAAATAAAAATATTCACTTTGTAAGTTCCTGTTTTTTTGTTTTATTTTAGAAAATACCCAGACATTAAAGAATTTAACTTTCCCTACTCCAGGAAATAGCTTGGCCAATGAAAAGCCTAAATACAAATCACAGTTTAGTAGATATGCCCAAATTAAAACTTGGATGCATTTAATTGTGCATTTACTTCATTGAGGTAAATCTAAAAACTGCAAGCCCTCCCCTTCTAACCACACCCAGCCTGTCTGGGGCTGTCCAATCACAGACTTCCCAATGCAACTCAATGAGAAGTCTTTGCAAGACAGGTGCTCTGAGCAATTGCTGCCTCTTGGGTTTAGCTACACTGAGCTAACGAAACCAGGAAATAACAAGACCCATTCTCTGCTTGAAAGACAAAGGGGTGTAACCAGATTAATTTATAAAATTGCCATTTTGTATTGAAATCTGCATTTTTTGCAAGAGAAGATACACTCTTCACACATAAGTCTTTTTAGCAAGTTGAAGTACTTTAGGGGTCTGGAGTGTCCCTTTAAGCCAACACTTCAAGGGCATATTGGACACTAGCTGTTGGAACAGCAATTACAATCAGCAAAAACCCTGACTTCAGGCTAGTGAATTTATCCAACTTCTACTCTACAATCAATTGCACTGCCTAGTCACACAGCATGGTATCTATTTCCTGAATTTTCCCTCAGCGTAAGCATTATTGATGTAAGTCAAATACAACTGCATAAAAGTATTTAGAAAATGTATATGTAGCTGGCTTCACGCAGACCTAGACACAAACAAATTGACAGTAACTCAAATATCAGATGATCTATTTAGTAGGTAAAACAACAGAAAACATGTAATTTAATAAAATAGCACATCGATGCATGATGAAGAGCCATAAGAATATATACAAACATTTTTAGAAAGGTACGCTATTTATTCTTGTATCTTTTCTCAAGAGGTTCTCTTCTCGAATCATTGAACTGAGATTCTTTTCTTTCTGTTATTTAAAAGGTTTCCTCCAACCACCATAACGACCTCAGTGATTTAAAGTGGTTAACGTGGTTATGGTGGTATTGATCTGTGTGATGGAACGCTGGCACTCCGACCGAGTACCTCTGCCAATCGATGCTCCTAGTGCTTGCTGAGGACTCCAAGCACTCCAACCGACACCATCAGCACTGCAGACCCCACTTCCAGCGATGCAGCTGTGCCGGGGTCTTGCCGTCCTTCACCCACCCTGGACCCAAGGCCAGGATCCAGCTTCCCATGGGTGAACCTCTCCTAAAACCAGAGAGCAGGAACTAGGAACAGCTCTTACAAGAGCTGACTCTGGGGAGTATATTGTGATTATAGCAATCCCCAGAGTGTAGTTATCCCATCCCCCAAGCATGAGCCAAGGCTTCAAGAAAGGGTGAAGTAGTTCTGTTTAATCCAAGCCAGCACTTACAATTTATACAAACATTTAAACCCCCAACAGACTCATTTACTTACAATAGATTACATAGATTACTATAGTACAAGATTACTAGATACTAGATTACTAGTACAAGGATGGGTGGGGTCAGACAATAGCAAGGGCTGATGGGAGATTGAGGAGGGACAAAGCAGCTAGTTTAAACTGGTCTGGCAGTGTCCCTGGGACAACGCCCTGCTGGGGAAACAATAGGACAGGAAAAAGGGGGAGGGGGGGGGAAGAGGCACAGATAAGCAATACATTCAACATACTCCTCCTCTGTATCGGAGAGATAATTGATTATCTTCAGGTACAGAAAAATACACAATTTGCAAACACCCCAAAATTACCCCCAAGATCCATGGAAACCCCACAAGAGTCACATCCTCGGATAGCCCTGATCTGGGTGACCAACTTATTCAAAAATCACCCAGATCGTTCAGTGGTTTTTTTTTTTTTCCATGGAAGTCACATGTCTTTTTGCAGGGCCCATAATCCTGGGGCAAGAGGCTGGCAAGCAGGCCTCTCCAAGTACAAGTGTCGAGGTTACTTTCACCACAATCTGTATACAGTATAATCTGCACTTGCTATGTACACCTCGTCTACTCTGCCTAATGTCATTTATGTGCATAAAATACGTCTGCCGGCAGTGCGCACTGCTGAGCCTTCAAGGAGAAGCTTGGATGTCCCCTCCTTCACTCCCTGCCCTTTTTCAGCTCAGTAGTGCTTGTTTTATTGGGGGTGGGTGGGTGGGGCGTTTAAGAGACTCCCATTCCTCCTGGATGGACACACACCTTCCATGCATTATGTCTGGTTATCCCTCTAGGTATCTCATAGGAAAGCATTGGATTGACTGACATCAGCAATTTTGATGATCTCAGCCAAGGAGATCTGGCTGGAGGCAAAGCCAAATGCTGCCCTGGCTATAGGAAAAGTTCAGCGTCTCCATTCAGAGCGTGAAGGCGCTAATGTCAGTGCTGCACACTGTGCAGCACTGGCCCAGGAAGCACCTCTAGTGGCCATCTGAGGAGTGAATTCTCTAAAAAAAAAAGCAGTGTTTATATTAAAAAGCCTGCAGGTACTGACTACATTAACAGAACAAATGTAATAAGCTGTAGTTGTTCTGGTGACTATAGTGCCCCTTTAAAGTAAATGTGAAAACTTTTTATTTGTCTCTGGAATATGACAGAAACATTTCACTTAAAGGAACATTATAGTGTCAGGAATACAAACATGTATTCCTAACACTATAGTTAAACTAACGTCTTAGTTCCCCAGCTTCCCTCAGCTCGCATTGAAAAGGCTAGTCTACTTACCTTTTCTCTCTCGCCACTCCAGTCTCACTACGGCTGGCCCCGCCTTTATAGCTGAGATCATCAATCTTGATCTTTTCAGCCAAACCAATGCTTTACCATAGCAAAGCACTGAGAGTCTATTGCTCTTGCACAGCAAAACACCATGCTGGCCAATCAGTATCTCCTCATGGAGATGCTTTGAATCAATGCATTTCTATGGGGAATGTATAAAATCACCATGCAGAGGATGAAGACGCTAAACGTAGGTGCTGCACACTGTGCAGTACTGAACAGCAAGCATCTTTAGTGGTCGTCTGAGTGACTGCACCTAGAGGTATTTCTGGCAGTAATGTAGCCCCATGGTACATGAGCAGCATAAGTGGAATAGGGCCTTGACAGGGCTTGTAGGCGGGGTTATGGGAAGAGAAAGGGGGTGGTGATTGGTAGGATAGATTGGGGACCTGGCTAGTATAAATAGGTCAGCCATTTTATCCCTGTCACTATTAATTAACTCACCAGTCCATGTTGGTCCCTCCTTCCCTTCATCCCTCCCTTGGATAGTCTTTTTGGTTTATGGCCTTGTTTAGTCACAGCGGCTAGGTTTGTGAGGGGAAGGCTAGGGAAAAAAGGGTCTCTGGTTTAGTTACTGAAGAGTTAAGGACGTTAGTCGATTGGTTACAAGTTGGTGGTTGCAATGTTGGGGTAATGTTGGTGGGCTTTCGTGCCTGTCGTGGCTCAGAACTTTGGTGGGGTAGGGGTATGGCATGTTTTTTTCGGTGTACATCTCCACTTGCCCATATGGCGACAATGTACCTATCATGTAAACGCTGCCTTTTTTCTGAAAAGGCAGTGTTTACATTAAAATGCCTTCAGGGACCTACTATATACACCAGAACAACTACATTAAGCTGTAGTGGTGCTGGTGACTATAGTGTCTCTTTAAAGGAACACATTGTTGATTGATATCTTTTATGCTCTATCCATCTATAACATGAAAAGGTCAGGATTCTGTCATGTCCCTTCCCTTGCACTGAAAAAAAAATGAATTATTTGAAATTATATTGCTGGCAAGTAAAGGCATCATGTTTCAGAACAAAAAAGGCAACGTGTTATTCCACAATAGCTATAATTTTCAGAACTCTAAAATGATTCCTATTATCATTAAATAATACAATACATCAATTTGCATTTAGAGACAGAAATATATATTTTTGTCCCAAATTAACATACATACAATGTATTTATCTTGCACATACCAAACCAGGTGAGACATCATTTCAGCCTTTCTGAATGATTAACCTCTCGCTTGTTGATAGACAGAAGCAATGAATTAGTGCAGAAATGCGTGAACCTGACCAAAAGATGATGAAATGTGTATTGTTGGCAAATATATTCCTGAATTAGCTCCATGAGGCTTGGTGACAAAAGGCCTCTTATAGCTTAATGTATGTTATATATATAACAGGATACGCAGGCTACATTATCTGGGAGCCTTAGGAGTATGATATAGTTTATGTCTATGTTTTAGCAAATGTTTATAGATTGTAAGCTCATTTGGGCAAGGATCTCTTAATGTTCACGTGTGTCATACATGTTTTGTTAGAATTAACCTATTGCACAGTGCTGTGAAATATGTCGGCACTGTATAAATAATTGGAATTGTGTAACAAATTGCAAATTGAAAGCTTTAGTAAGACACAGTTTTAGAGCTAGACCTCGAAAGGCAATCTAAAATATGAATATTAATTTATATGATTAATATTTTGCGTTGTTTTTATCATTATTGATGGATAAAGTGTAAAAAAAAAATTTTTTAAAGAAATTCTTTAAGTACTAAAACCTCATTGTTTGCTTCTAAATGTTGTATGCTCATATCTACTATATATGTAAAATAATAAAGGAATTTCTCCAAAAATGATAATTTTCATTTATATCCACATGGAGAAAGACATGTGCACAGCTAAACATTGTTATACTTGTGGAGAGAAAACCAGCTTCTGACATAATAGCTCAGAAAGATTGTGTTTACCCCATTCTCCCAGAATTCTCCCTCCAGCGTCGCTCAATTCCCCATAGGAAAGCTTTGAAAATATTTTTCAATGCTTTTCTATGGGGAGTGCTAATGCGCATGTGCGGCATTGCCGCGCATGCGCATTAGGTCTCCACGGCCGGTGGACAGGATCAGTCTCGCACACCGGCTGACGGAGTCAGTAGGAGAAGCGGCGTGGAGGAGGAGGCAGCGACGAGGGACATCGTCGCTGCCTCAGGCAAGTGACTAAAGGGGTTTTCACCCCTTCAGCAACTGGGGATTGGGGGGTGGGAGGGAGAGGGAACCTGCAGTGCCAGGAAAACGGATTGTTTTCCTGGCACTGGAGTTTTCCTTTAAGGAATAGTTTGTTTTTCAAGTACAATATAATAATGCAAAAGACAATTTCTGATGACAGATCCACTTTAGAAAGCTTGTTTATCTCATTGCTCTCCAACCAGCGTTCGGGAAAGCACAGTAAGATGTTAAACGAAAAAAGCTCTTTAATACCTCCTTGTCTGCTGAAAGAGAACAGACGGAAATGTTGATGTTGATGGCTTTGAATTCAGATGGATGGTAATTAAAAAAATAAAAAGATTTGGTTTTCCCTTCATAGTAAAAAAAACAAAACAAAACAAAAACAAAATACATCCTGCTAATTATAGTATAAAAATTCTGACAAGCCATTAATGGCATCTTGGTTCCAAAAACACCCCCACAACCTGCCAAATGACTGAACAGGCATCTTCAATATTTATGTATATTTTTCTTAATTTCATTTATTTCTTTTTTTTTTTTCATTTAATTAAAAGCATAAATGATTACGGGAACAAAAGCATTCAGTTAAAAAAATTAAAGGAAATTGCTTTTTCTTTTCCGAAACAAAATACAATATATATATATTTTGATTTGATCAAGAGAATACAGATGCATATTAATAATAGTATTTATTCATTAAATTATTTCTCTACTGCTGGCGCTATGATTAAAGATTGTTTCTGATAATGCGTGAAAAACATTTTCAAGGTTTGCCAATAAAAGCTATTTTGATATAAATAAAACAGATGCAAGCAGAGACATTTGTAAACTCGTTTAATGTACGATCTCTTTCTATTTTGTTTTTCCTCTATACACATCAGCAGGGAGTTGATGGAAGATATTAGGGAAGAGCTGAAATATGAGTATATTTAAAAATGGAAGAGTTTGAAACAAGAAAATATCATGGGGCACATAATGTTATAGATTTCTATGTTTTATGGTGAAAACTTAAAGTGATTCATATATATTGGCTTACTTTTTATGAGATTTCCACAAGTCTCTATTTTTCTATACACATGAAGGTTTAGCGGAATTATTTAGATCAACTTAGGGTTAAAAGAAGACTCCGGTCACCATAACAACTTCATCTATGTGAAGCCAACCAGTAGCTCACCTTTACTTTTAAAGGGGCTCAGTGAGTGTTTAATGTAAAGAGGGGACCCCTGTCCAAGAAATTTTACTCCGTAACACCTTAAAGAGAAACTCTAACCACCATAACCACTTAATTTCATTGAGGTGGATTTTGGTGCCTGGAGTACCCTGGTACAATCCCACAGTTCAGTTTTTTAATGATTCAACACTGAGTGAGGGTCCACAGTTGCCTGTGCCTCTCCTCTCCCCTGTGGCTTATGTGAGGGTCCACAGTTGCCTGTGCCTCTCCTCTCCCCTGTGGCTTATGTGAGGGTCCACAGTTGCCTGTGCCTCTCCTCTCCCCTGTGGCTTATGTGACGAGTCGCCAGTGCTTGATAGCCAACTGCCACATTACAATGTAAATAAAAAGCGTATAGGTCAATATGAGGGGTGGATAAGCCAAACAATCAGAGCCCTCTAATAGGCAAGTCTCCAGTTACCTATTCACCTCCCATTATTGAACATAAGCCCTATCTGCGGCACGAGGGTTCCCAGGCCCCGTTGGTATTGTGCCCCGTCTAGTGAATTGGCAGCAATAGCGGCCCAGTTGTTATTTTATGAGTGAGCAGCCGCAAAATGTTTTCTGTTCTTTTTAATTTTTAATATATTTTTTATTTTTAATGTGGCAAAAAGCCACTACATGGATTAGCCCACATCCCACCAAGGGTTGTTAACTATTTCATTGCTGGCAGCTAGTGCTGCTTTTAGGCAAATAATTCTTAAAATAATTGTTCACTTTCAAAAAGCAAATGAATGATAGTTTGCAAATATGCGTTCGGTCCTCATTTTGTTTAAAGGGATTCTGAAGTGACAGGAAAACAAAGCTGTTTTCCTGGTACAATAAAATCCTACAGTGCCCCCCTCCCTCTCCTCCCGCGGTGTCCCTTGGCGCTGGGTCAGTCTCCGCCCACGCTCCTTCCCTACCAACGTCAGCTGGCATGCAGAGCGTGAGGACATCCAGCGTCCGTTTCAAACCAGGAAGCCATCTAGTGGCTGTCTGGTAGACAGCCACTAGAGGTGGAGTTAACCGTGGATAGTCCTTATTGGAGTTTCTCAAAAACTGCAATAATTACTATTGCAGGGTTACGGTACATGGGACATTGCACTCAGACCACTTCAGTAAGCTGAAGTGGTCTGGGTGCATACAGTGTCCTTTTAAAATATTCCATAAACTATACTTTGTGTAGGGTTCAGATGCAAAAAGCACTGATTTTCAAATTAACACCAAATGCATCTAGCCAAATGGTGCAGAGCTTCTTTGGCACTTCTTATTTAAAGGGACATTATAGGCACCCAGACCACTTTGTCTCATTGACCCTGCAATTGAAAGCATTGCAGTTTCAGTCAAACTGTAATGTTTATATTGCAGGGTTAAAACTGACTCTAGTGGCGGCCTCTCAGACAGTCACTAGAGGCGCTTCCTGCGGTTACATTGAGTTTAACTCTGTGAAATGATGCTGAATGTCCTTACGCTTTGCATGAAGATGTCCAGGGTCTTCAAAATCCCCACTGGAAAGCATTGATTTAATGATTTCCAATGGAAAAGGCCTAATGCTGAGCGGAGATGGAAGACGCAAGTATAAAAGTATTTTTTTAACCCTTTCCACCACTGGGGTGGGGGGGGGGGGAGACAATAGCCTTATGGCTGAGGGACACTATAGCATTAGGAATACACTTTGCTACAGTGTTCCTTTAAAGCAGTTTTGAGGCTAAATTAAAGTTAGGGGTTAGTGATTAGGATTAGGAAATAGGATGAGGGTTAGGATTAAAGTTAGAGTCTTTAACTGAAAATGTTTTCCATCTATCAGGCATTAAATGGTTAAAGTAGAATGGGTGATTGAAGGACCTTAAAATCAAATTTCCTGATTTAACCATGAACTCTCACAACTCAGCCTCGAATCTCCATTTCCAAGCCAATTGGGATTATTTTGGACAATTCAGAAGTTTGTTTGTGTCTATGCATTTCCAAATAGAGAAGTAGCAAAAGGATATAGTGACTTATATGCCTAAAGATGATTGATAGCAATATAGGACAGGTTTCAGGCAATATAAAAAAGAATCTCACAAACTGATTTATGTCCTGCAATCTGTGAGTTGGAATTTTGCCTTGTCACTATATAAAGAAACTCCTCAGGGGGCCTTCTATCAAACAGAAGGCAAAACAAAGACTTTTTTTCGTGTTCTGAGGATTCACTTTATTACTTGACATTTGTAAGGTATGCATTTATCAGTGAACATCACATTTCCTAAATTTGGAAATGGACAGTATGCCATATGAGAGACAATCGCCTCTGCACTCTGGCTCTCTGTGGACCATCAATGATAGATCAAGTAGGTATTCAAAATCAATTGGTGAAAAGGTTCACAAGAAATGGACTGCTGTTCGCTCTGTTTTAACTATTATCCTCCCGCATTAGCAAGATGTTGGGTATAGTGTAGGAAAAGCAATAAATGCATGCAAGTCGAGACTGTGTCACTGGAATCAGGGCACTTGGGAAGTATTGAAAATTCTATGTTTGTCACAGTAACAATTTTAAAATCTAAAAAATTAAAAGAAAAAAAAAAGAATTATACTTAAAAAATAAAAATACTAGTAATAAAAATGATGTATGTCATTTTCTGGTAGACATACCATGCTCAAACATTTGGTATTTCATATGCTTCTCTGTTCTTTCAACAAACATTTTACATTTTATTGGGACATTTTTCCCTTAAATATTGCAGTTTATCTGTGCAGTTTAAAAAAACAACTACATCTGCTACATAAATAGCAAATGACAGCTTATGGCAGCTGGCTGGTGACAGAGAAATATCAGCGACCTCCTCAGAGGTGCCTGTAGCCCCTGCACACTAAGTACACATGCGTCCAGAATTCTCGATGCAGCATGGTATCAGAGAATTCTACATGGCTTACACACTCTGCATAGAGCTTCATAGATCTCCTGCTGGAAGCCGAAAGGTAATATTTGAATCTTTCGTCACTGGCGAGCCCTTGAAGAATTGCTCACTCATGCCTAAATCATGTGGTCATATATATTTTAATTATGGTAATTTAATCTAATTTTGGGTATCAGGGTAAATCTCTGGAGTGCAAACCCTTATAGTAAGTACTATATAAGGAAACTTTAGTTTACTGTTTGTGTGTTGAAAATAGATTATTTTTTTTTTTTAAATGATGACAATACAAAATAGCCATGTTGTTCCCCCATGTGCAGCCATTGCATTTAAGATTTTCTTTTACTTTTTATATGAAGGAACAGGCCTCCCAAAAAAAAACAATTTTGGTGGGACAGTTCTAGATTTTAGAAGAGTGCTGCCTGCATTGTCTGCCCTTCATGATTGGCAGGCAACCATGGGATGCACTGCATTCATGCCAGGCTGACGCTAAACTAAATGTGATGGATCCGCCCACTTTTCTGGCTGGTCTAGCCCCTTTGAGCAGAGCCAGTGACAAAATTACATCACTAGATCATTTCCTTTGCTCCCCCTCCCTCGGGAAGCCAGAGATGAGAGTTATGAAGTTATGACTTACAATATTACTGCGTGTTCTGGTAGTGCACAGTTTTGGACATAAGACACATACATTTGCTTTAGCACTACAGTTGCTTAAAGGGATACTATAGTGTCAGGAATACAAAGCTGTATCTCTAGCACTATAGCTTCCTCTGCCTCCCCCTCCCTCCTGCCCCTCCACCGCGGTATTTACTTACCTTATCATAGTGCCGATGTCCATGGGCACTGGGCCGTGGCTTTGCCGCCTCCTACTTCACGCGTAGAGCAGGCCCTAATTAGATACAAATGCTGCGTGCGTATAAGATCTGCCCATAGGAAAGCATTGAATCAATGCATTCCTATGTGAGATAATCTGGCACTGGATGTCCTCATGCAGGACGTTCAGTGTCAGATACTGGACCAAAGGTCTGTTTGTATACAGGAAGCGCCTCCAGTGGCTGTCTGGTAGGCAGCCACTGGAGGCAGACTTAGTGCTGCAATGTAAACATTAGTGTTTCTCTGGAACTGCAATGTTTAACATGGCAGCACTAAGTGCAATAGGGACACTGCACCCAGATCACTTCAATGAGCTGAAGTGGTCTGGGTGCCTATAGTGTCCCTTTAACAAATCTCCCCATTAGTTATAGTATACATACAGTATACATATTGTTGCAGAGATAATCATTCAGTACGAACTAATATTGACTAATCAACTTGTTATTTGAATCTTATATTATTTATTTATTTTATTTTTTACATTTCTAAGAAAGTACTCAGTTTGAGACGTAATGTGAATGGTTGTCTTGAAAGGTTCAGAGTGCAGATAAACATCTTGTAATTGTCATGTGAGTAGGTGTGTTCACATTTTTTTTTACCTTGATCTGTATTTGTGCAAGGGGTAAGCTGTTGATAAAGTACCAATCTAGAAATAAAAGATATTCGACTGCTTATCTTTTGGTTTTTCTCTCTCACATATTTATGTTTTTTGGTTTTTTTTTTATTATTATTATTATTTTTTATTTGTACCAGTATCTCTTTTTTTCTGCAACACGTGTTATTTTTAAGTATAATTTTAAATAAAACAGTTTTTTTTTGTTTGTACACGAACGAATGTTACATTTTAGTATCCAGCTGGAGTGCGAAAAAAATAAATATGAGTGCGTTTGAAAACTGATTGAAAATGAGCTGGAAGAATGGTGATATTGGAAAAAAAAATCCTCAATACCACAAGGACAGATTATTGTTTCCCTTGCGCAGTACATACATTCTGACCTTACAGTATTTATTTCAGCATAACACACTGTTCTATGAATATACCCCGATGATGTCTGTAAAAGGCAATTACATTGTGTAAAAAAAAAAAAACCAAAGCACTGAAGGTACCTAAACAGAAGTACTGGTCTCCATCCTTGAAGGAACACATAACCGCCAGATGTTCAGGACAATGCACGAGCACCTTGATAGGGAAATGCACAATGTTAATTGCTAGAATGCTTATTAATTAAGGGTATTACAAAACCCTAATGTGGGTTCATGGACATTGAACGTGACACTCCTGTATTTAGAGCCACTAAGAGTGAGATAATTGGCTGTGTCAAAATTGGTCCCAAAATATTGCATGATAGTGAACGCCTACAAATAATGCGAGTAATAGTCTTAACAAATGCATCAGGTAATACGTGAAGAGACACTTTAATGTCTATAGTTTCACATTAATGATTTAAGCATGCTCAGTAGACTTGGAGATTCTTTTGTTACAAATAGCTATTAATCCGAACTTGGATCAACTGGGAGATCATTCAAATTTCATAACTCAAAGCTGAAATGTAGCCGAACAAAAATCGCGATGGCCAAGCATGTTTGCATTGATTTGTGATTTTGAATTCCACCATTGGCACCAAAAAAAAAAAAAAATGATTGATGGGGAAAAAAAATGATTGATGGGAAAAAAAAATGATTGATGGCTAAGGGGCAGTCACTAATTGCTGATTTTATTCACAGATCAAATAAGACTTGACCAATAGAGGGAACAAATTAGAAATAGTAAAACAAACATCTGTATGTATATATTATGTGTTTAATAAATATATATCTTGGCTTGACACATTTGCTTGGAATCTAGGAGCCAGCTAAAAAAGTTAGAAGCCAGGATTATTTTTTTTTTTATAAAGCTTAATTTTCAGCGCCAAAAATACAATTCTTAAAGGGACACTATAGTCACCAGTACTGCTACAACTTAATGTAGTTATTCTGGTGTCTACAGCATGTCCCTGCAGGCATTTTAATGCAAACACTGCCTGTTCAGAGAAAAGAAAGTGTTTACATTGCTGCCTGGTAACACCTCTAGTGGCAGTCACCTAGACGGCCACTAAAGTACTTCCTATGTCAGTGCTGCACAGCATAGAGCACCCACATTCTGTGCATTCTCACACGCTCTGAATTTGAATCAATGCATCTCTATGAGGAGGTGCCGATTGGCGCAGCATTTTGCAGCGCATGCGTAATAGCCTCCCAATGCTTTCCTATGGCTTGATTATCTCGACAATGGAGGCGGAGACAGCTGCGGAAGGACCAGCATGGTGTGGAATAAAGGTGAGTAAAACACCATTCCCATGGCATCAATGCAGGGCACGCAAGGGAACAGAGCAAGAAGATGACAGCTCCCTTGCAGCCTGGCTCCATTCTCCCCTAGCCAGCCATCCGCTTCCGAGGGAGCTAACAAAACCCAGGTGCACAGACTTGATATTAGCCACCTGGAACTCTTGTTCTGAACTGGCTAGGGATGCCCCGATGCTGCTGCCAGTGGGGGAGTTAGACCTCTGGCAGCAAGGGGGTTAAACTCTCTAGGTGCAACATTTCATAGCAAAATGCAGACCACTGTAGTGTTTATGTTGACAGGAGTACATGGCACCATTCCCCAGTAATGGATAAACCCCTTTTCCAACAGTTTGCCCTCTGACCCCAGTTCCATCAGGCACCTGGCTTCCTCTATAGACAGGTTTACAACATCCAGCTTCTGCAGAACTGCAGAAGCTGGATGCCAACCTGTGGTACATCATCTGACTGCCAATGAATGACATTCTGTGCATAGTTAAAAACTACACATACAGACTCCTCGCACCTTGACCACTTCAAAACACTGACGCAGGGTCGTCATAACAGCAGTATAGGCCCCCAGGCAAATCACTGCACTGGGACGCTGCCTACAAAACCACTTATAGGAATAAAAATTAAAATTATCGATAAAATTAAGCTTATATTTATTTGTACCTCCAACAAAATCAATGTTTAAAGATCAAAAAACATGTTGTACAGCAGGGATTAATCCTTGCGCATGTTTGGACGATATAACATGAGCCTTGAAGTGTAAAAACAAGAAATTCAACAACAACAAAAATAGTACTTCGTTGGTAAATCATACAGACGGAGATGGCACAGTGCGAAATAATTATGAATTATTTATTATTAAGCAAGTGTTCTGCACATTGCTTTAATGCTTCAACAAATGATGTGTGTTAATTTTGTCTTGCGTGTGTACAATTAGTACGTGTACGTTGTTTTCGTCAAGGTGAAGTTATGTATTCGAAAGAGCAAGATCGCAAAGCTGATACTGAGGTGAATAGTCCACCTAAACGTTTTAATAAAAAGGGCTTGAAGGTTCTGAATAAATCTCCTGGAATAATATACTGAGAATTTGGAAAGCCTATGTGGGCTCTATGCTTGTAGGGCCCCCCGGCAACTGCCCAGCATGCCCATGCGTTAAGACAGCACTGAAGTAGTCATGGCCCCTGGAGTAACTCTTTAAGCTATGCAGCTTTTAACAAGGGTATTTATTTATTTATTTTTAATTCTTTTTTTTTTTTGCAGGTGATGCATTAAAAAACAGTATAAGATAAAGGTGACATGCATGGTACACGTTAATATCCATTGATGTACATTGTATACAGATAGTGAACACCTGATTTTTATGATAGTGGTCGAAAACAAATAAACTTAGAATCAAGCCTCATGTAACGAGCTCCCGTGTCGATATGTCGGCTGGGCTTAGGGCCCTCGAGAGGGGTTTATAGTCATGTGTTGGGAGCCAGTCTGGTCACACCAGGGCCTGTATGACCCTCGTGGTCGTCTTATCTTACTATAGATTATTTATGTATGAAAGAGACATACTAAAAGCTTGTAAACAAGGAACCTATACCTTCAATGTCACCATAAGGGTTAATAATAGATTGCCGAGTAATGGCGTGTGAATGTGTTCAGTGTGTATAGGCTTTGCGTGGTCCCTAACCAAAGGGGACATCTGGGGGGGAGATGTATGTGGTATAGTCGGTAGTTAGTGGACACTGTTGGTGTTGTCGCTAGGGTGAAGACTATCTATATGCACAGACTTCACTGGAGCTCCAGTCTGGTCGATACAATCAAGGTACAGTTAACAAAGAGGAAAAACTAAAACTGCAACATTTCAACGTAAGTTAAGGTGGCATATTATGTCATGGCTCCCTGTCCATTCCATGGAGTGAAAGGGGTTATGTTGTCCACATCCCAAGTCCCATTGGTGTCTCGGGCCCTCCGCTCCTGCGGGGCTTCACTTATGCCAGCTGCTGCTAGGAAGGTGGTGACCTCCGCCACGTCGGTAGCCTTCATCTGTCTGCCTTCCTTAAGGACTGTAAGGGATCTGGGCGTAGTCCAGCGGTATATTATGCCTGCCTCTTGCAGCCGTTGTGTGATGGGTTTCATCGTTTTTCTCCATAACAGGGTGGAGCGGTGGAGATCCTGGAAAAGTGAGATCTTTTGAGTCTCAACGTCCGTGTATTCATTTTTTTTAACAGTTACAGTGTTGGGCTGCACACAAAAAACTGGTGCTAGTGTAGATGGGTGTCATAAAGTCCAAGCACTTATATTTAAATCTAGTGGTAGATGCACTTGACTGCTGACTAACCCCACAAACCCCACCCGTTGCCCCAATAAGACATGTGAGACCTTCGTATGTTGGGTAAGGACAACGGCCACAGCTTTATTTATTAAAAAATGCCAGCAACTTCTTAACCTTGTCGGCTGTTGGAATGCTTCACCAACAGATAGATCTATCCCATTAAACCACGAGTCTGGAGCAGCCTGCCCCTGGCATCAGCTTTCAGCAGGCTGCGACTACCCAAGCCTTCTCGGCACCTTCTTCCGCTTCTGACTGCGCAGGCCAGGACTCCCGCATTCTGTAGAGAAACAAACCAAAGCACACACAACCAATGGCAACATTTTCAACTGTCTAACTAGGGAGAAAGGAAGGGAAAGTCAGGATCCCTGCACTTAGCCTAGCTGACTGGTAAGTCCCCACCCAGTTGGTCCCTATATATCTAGTCCCCATATTGTCACAGTCATGTCCCCCCTTCCTTGTCAGTTCACGGCGGTTCTTTCTCTGTGGTAGTTATGGTAGTTATGTGGGCGCCTCAAATAACGGGTGTTTCTTTCAAAACATCTTGTTCCTTTGGGTTTTAACCCTTGCAATGAAAGAAGTGTTGTGCAAATTATTAAATCCAACCTCTTTTGTTTGCTAAACCATTTATCGTTCTACCAGCGAAATATCGACAGCTTTCTCTTTCACAGTTCAGTTATATAAATGAATTCTGGAGATACATTCATCATCACTTTACGGAATAAAATAGATTATGGATAGACTGTTTAAGCAAAGGAAAATATCACACTGATGGGTATCAGACTAATTACACTCAGCAAGGTGATGCACATAACACACTTTTTGGACTTGTTTTGTAGTGCTGATAAAAAAAAACTTTTTTGTTTGTTTGTTTTTTCCTGTTTCATCAAAAAAGTAAATAGCTCTTACTGTGCTCTGCAGATGGTTTGGCGAAATACATTAAAGAACATCAGTTGAACTATACTGCCCTCTGCTGGCCCTTTAGCTGCAACAATGCGAGAAAAAAAAAGATTCTTGCCTTTAACTCCTTAAGGACGGAAGCAATTACATAATTCAATCTAAATATTGATTTTCATTTTTATTTTTAAGTTTTGCGTAGCATTTAAACTGTGTATGCTGTGATGTCCAACAAGTACAACGATGCCACCAATGTACAGGTTTCATTGTATTTTGGAAAGTTACAGGGTCAAATAAAGACTTTGCCCATGTCAGTTTTTACACATTAAAATTTGCAAGATTGGTTTATTAGGCCTATGTTGCATTTGAGATCGTATGGCAGCCATGAAATAAAAATGACCATTATGGCATACCATTTGCAAAAGTAGACAACCTAGGGTATCCAAAATGGGGTATCTCCAGTCTGTTTTATTAGCAACTCAGTCACAAACCCTGGCCAAAAGAGTGTTCAGATTTGTTTTTTGCATTTTTCACACAAACACTGCCCACTTACCGATGATATTGTCATAATTATACTTTTTACTGTTTTAAAACACTCATATTTGTGTTCAGTGCTGTCTCACGAGTACAACAGTACTGCCATGTTCAGGTTTTATGGTGTTTTAGAAAGTTACAGGGTTAAATAAAAGGCTTGCAAATTAAATTTTCTGGGCTTTCTGCCTGGGTTGTCAGGTAGGTCTCTCAGTTTATAATTATTAAAACTGAATAAGTTTGATTAGAACTGTACTGGGGACCTAACTACCCACCCAGGCAGTCCCCCTGCAGCTAATCTGTCAATTAAGCCAATCTGAGTCAAGTGGTTGCAGTGTCATCGTGATCTCATGACTTGGATTTGCTGGGTTGGCAGCAGGGGTCTGTCTGGGTTGTTAAGCAGTCCCCTGTACATGATTGATCACCATGTAGGGTAAGTATGCTGGCCGGAGGGAGGGCATGATATGCTGCACTAATGGTGTTAAAGCCCTCCTTTGTAGAACAGCATAGCATGCCCTTACGTGGGGAAAAGTTTAAAGGGACACTCCACTACCCAAATAAATCATCAACTGTAGTAAACAGTAAATGCGTTACTAGTCTAGCGAGCGGGAAGGTATCAAACAGGTTTACTCACTGAAGTGAGAATTTAAGGTGAATTTAAAATTTAAGGTCAAAATAGACCTTCAGCTACACTGGCCTTAAATTTGAAATTTACTTTGAATTCTAATTTTAAGGAATAAGCCTGTTAAATTCACTTAAAATTCCTGGCAATTCTTACTTGAAAATAAACATGTCTTTTTTTTATAAGCAGCGCAAGTTTGAAGTACAACGGTTCTATCTTGTTACCAAATTTAATGTGGGTCCCTGCTCACTGCCTTAGTTTGGAACTTATTCAATGTTGCCATTAACTGATTGGATTTCAGAGTTTAATGCCAGTGTTTTAGAGCAGCATTTTATTTTCTATGTATGTTTTATATGTTTACGGACTGGTGTTTAACTTCATCCTGTCACCGTTCAAGTTTAATCTTTTCACCTCGGATCATGATGTTTTAATATGTTTTATTTAGACTTAAGCAAAATGAAGCTGTTTTTTTTTCTTATTTATAAAAGTTGTTGCTTTGCAAGGTTTGCCAGATATTATTTTAGTGTTTGGACATCCCATTATTTGGATTGTAACTTATGCGTGAAAACAAGTAATATAACCATTGAATATAACCACAGAAACATACGAAACCTAGGCCCTACCTCCTTTATGAATAAGGTAAATCAATTAATATTTCCCCTTTTATATACATAAAATGTATTAATTAACAACAGGAAAATGTGAATCAAAATTGACATTGACCGAGTCATATAAACATATATTTTTATTTATTTCTATTTTTTAAACTAAGGGATGTTTACTATGTATGTTTTCACATCTCATCAATGTAAAGAATGTGACACTTGGGTTAAAGGAGATATTTTACTTCCTAGGATTTTTACTATAATATTTACAAATCTCACACATATGTATCTGCGAGGTGTGAAAAATCATAGCTCCCTGTCAATCGTTGTTAGAATATTTATACCTTTACTATAAAATTAAAAGAAAATGCACATCACATTGGGAAATAAAAGGTTTTATACAATGGTGTAACTTCTAGAGAAGTTAGTTTTATGAGGTTTACGTTTGATTCATAGAAATAGATAAACTCACACATTTTTGTTAGTGTATTCCAGCACTTAATGAATGTTTGTTTTACCAACATGCTGGAGTACATTTAACCCCTTAAGGACAGAGTCAATTGTACACCTTCTGTTTAAAAAAAAACTAGAATTTGAGAAACTCTGCCCTTCTTCCTTCCGAGGTAGATAAATGAGTACCATTAAAAAGGTATGTGCATGGAAACTTGGGTAAGTAAAAAAATGTGGGACTTTGACACTTCTGAACTTTGGCAATTCATACATTGGTAAGCATCCCATTCTTGCCACATCTGTAGGACTCCCACAACCACTTACACATCTAGGGTTAGGTGCCCGGACTGCCACCATAACCACTTACACATCTATATGGCTGCCAGTGCCAGGAATTAGCCTATTGGTCTAGATTCCTGTCATCATTCATATAATTTTCGCTCCCTCTCTTATTTTGCCACTTTTCAGAAATCTGAAGCACTTCGTCAATTTGGTAATTCGGTAATTTGGCACTTCAGCAATTCGGTTCGGCACTTCCGAAATTCGGCAATTCGGTCATTCGGAAGCATCCAAATGTAGAAATTGCCGAAATTCGGCCAAATTTACATTCTGTACGAATTGCACGTCTACCATTAAATTGGGTAATTGTAACAACCCCTGGATGTTGGGCTAAGGTAACATCCCCAGGAAGTACCGTATTTATCGGCGTATAACACGCACTTTTTTCCCCTGAAAATAGGGGAAGAATCGTGGGTGCGTGTTATACGCCGATATCCCATAATTACTTACCTGTCCTGAAGCGTGGGCCGGCTTCACAATAGTGTGCACACTTCCTTTCAGTCCCGCCGGAAACCGGAACCTTAAATTAAAGTTCCTGTACCGCGGTGCACGCTGTGAAGCCGGCCCACGCTTCAGGACAGGTAAGTAATTATGGGAGGGGAGGAAAGTACACTATGGGAGGGGAGGGGAAGGGAGGGGAGGGGAGGGGAGGGGGAGGAAAGTACACTATGGGAGGGGAGGGGGAGGAAAGTACACTATGGGAGGGGAGGGGGGGAAGTACACTATGGGAGGGGAGGGGGAGGAAAGTACACTATGGGAGGGGAGGGGAGGGGGGAAGTACACTATGGGAGGGGAGGGGGGGAAATACTATGGGAGGGGAGGGGGGAGAATACTATGGGGGAGGGGAGAATACTATGGGAGGGGAGAGGGGAGAATACTATGGGAGGGGAGGGGGGAGAATACTATGGGAGGGGAGGGGGGATAATACTATGGGAGGGGAGGGGGGGAGAATACTATGGGAGGGCAGGGGGGGAGAATACTATGGGAGGGGAGGGGGGGGAGAATACTATGGGAGGGGAGGGGGGGAGAATACTATCGGAGGAGGGGGGGAATACTATGGGAGGAGGGGGGGAATACTATGGGAGGAGGGGGGAATACTATGGGAGGGGGGAGAATACTATGGGAGGGGGGGGAGAATACTATGGAAAGGGGGGGACACAATGGGATGAGGGGGGAATACTATGGGATGAGGGGGGGGGAATACTATGGGATGAGGGGGGAAATTTCCTGGAATTTCTTTCTAAAAATGAGGTGCGTGTTATACGCCTGTGCGTGTTATACGCCGATAAATACGGTACTTGAAATCCAGAATAATCTGAATGTAGCTTTCCTGGTTACATTCTTTGTTGTTATTATTATTATTATTATTTTGTTTTGCATTTTTCACAAAAAAATTCCCTTTCACCAATGATATTATCAGCATTACACATTTTACTGCTCTAAAACACTAATGTTCATGTTCAGAAATGTCTCACAAGTACAACAATATCTCTCATGTCCAGGTTTTTGGGTGTTTTGGACAGTTACAGTGTCAAATATAAGGCTTGCCCATTTCAGTTTGTACACATTGAATTATGCCGGATTGGTTATGTTGCCTTTGAGACTGTAGGGCACCCAGGAATGAGAATTCCCCCCATCATGGCATGCCAGTTCCAAATGTAGACACCCCAAGGTATTCAAAATGGGATATGTCCAGTGTTTTTTAGTCATAAAACCTGACCAAAGTTAGCGTTCATATATGTTTTTTGCATTTTTCACACAAAAACTGCACTTTGACTGATATCCTCATCATGATATGTTTTACTGTTTTAAAATACTCATACTTGTGTTCAACAAAGTCTCCTAAGTACCACAGTACCCCCTATGTATGAGTTTTATGGTGTTTTGGAAAGTTAAAGGGTCAAATATAGGGCTTGCAAATGTTGCCTGTTCTCAGGTAGATTCCTCAAATTATAAATAATAAAATCATATAATTATGTAAAAAAAAGAATACAATTATATATATATATATGCATATATATATATCTCAAAATACAGTTACAATGAAATTGCACACACACACATATAGATAGGTAGATAGATACACACACCACTTTCCCATCTTGTACTTTGCCTTGGTGCAAATTCCAACCAAAAGATAACTCTCCTAAGAACTATACTCCAGAGGGCTTCATAAGAAGTTTTAATGTTTGCGCTGGACAGCATAGTATGCCGTAAAAAGTTCAAAGGGGTTAAAGTGTCATTGTATAATTCTGACTGTTCCAGTCTCATCATATCCCTTACCTTCAAATCTCAAATAATTTTTCTGTCCCCACTCTCCACACTACATCTTTCCATCTCTTGTGATCTTCAATATGCCTTCTTTGTTTTCAAATCTCACCCTTCCTTCTAATTATTTTTCTTCCATTATCTTCCATTCTCCATCTGCTCATTCAATAGCCCTATTTTCATCATTCGGTCTACCTTTTTCATTCACTTACCAGTTGACTTCTCGTTCCTCAATCCGTGTATACTCATTCTACACTGATCAGCCACAGCATTAAAACCACTGACAGGTGAAAGAAATAGTACAATGGTACCTGACTAGGTGTGGAGAATTTAAAGGGAATTTCAAATTTAAGACCAAACTAAAAAAAAAACTCCAAGTCAAATATGCTTACAGTACATCTATATTGGCCTTAAGTGATAAATTCACTTTGAATTCTCATTTTACTAAATATCCCTGTCTGTCTTATGACAAGGTCAATGCATGATTTATAGGTCCTCTGTATTATATGTGTGTGTGATAGGGTGGTTTTAGGATTGGGTAATATCGGAATATGTGGCTAATTTGTTTTCTTATGGTGTCTGGTATGTGTTTTGCATTTGGTTGTGTCTCATGTATAGCCTCCTCTCTAAGTAAAATTACAGAGCCAATTGCCAATTCGTTCATATACTTTATAGCTGCCTGGACCAATTATGGGTGTACACAGATCAGAATAATCAGCTAGTGAAAGAATTTTCATTGGTTGACAATATAAATCTCATATATAATTAACAGAAGTACTTTGTTAGCCTGTTTACTTGGCTAACACATCGAAATTCCATTTAAAATGGAATTACAGCACAACAAACATATATATAGAGCAATTTGCAACATAAACAAAACATAATTTTGCTAGCATTTTTTTTTTCTTCCCTGCTAATTTTATGGTGGCACACTTTGAATGGAGATATAAAACATAATAGCTACAATTCACATGGTTTGAAAAAAAAAAAATCTAAAACAATCTAGAGAATGTAAAATGTAATGAAATAGCAGTTTATTAATAAAATGTTATGTGAAATGGTTATTAGCATCTAATACAGAATGTAAAATGAAATAAACGTAAACGTTAGCTAACAGGTTATTTTTAAAATGTTGTTTATATTGTATACATTTTTAAAGCTGTTTACTATACTGTAGAATATTTTGGCGCTGTTATTTCTCAAATTACACCCTTTTAACGGACTAAGTATTGTAGGCATTTTTGGAGCAAAATGTTCTTATGCGTGTTAATTAATGGAAAATGTATGCATATATCTATTCATTACTAGAATAATGAATCTGCTTATACTCATGTATTGCTAGACAGATGTGTACATTTCACAAAAGATATAAATTATAATGGTGTGTTAAATCAACCCCTATCTGTGGATTAAAATAACATCTTGGATACATTGAGATAACCGCCCATTCACACATATAATTGTGTTATGTGTTAATTGGGTAATTTTTAATCATGTGTACAGACTACTAATTGAGCCATTTGAGGAAGTGCTCAGTTGAGCATGAAGCATGAAATACCTGCACAGTGTTTCACTATAGTTAGAATTTCAAAGTGAATTCCAAATGAGTTTTAGATTTAAGGTCCAAATAGTTGCACTGGAAAAATTCTCTAAGCCAGCTATGCTTTCAGTTCAGCTACCCTGGCCTTAAAATTAAAATTCAGTATGAACTTGCATTGACTTCTCTCTTTACTAAATGCCCTTGCAAGTCTCCTCTTTAAAAGGACGCTATAGTCACCAGAACAACTACAGCTTTTTTTAATTTGTTCTGGTGAGTAGAATCATTACCTTCAGGCTTTTTGCTGTAAACACTGTCTTTTCAGAGAAAATGCAGTGTTTACATTACAGCCTAGTGATAACTTCAATGGCCACTCCTCAGATGGCTGCCAGAGCTGTTTCTTATCTCAGTCTTGCCTAGTGTGCATCACAACATATTAGTATTTCCTCCCTCTGCATAGAGACACTGAACTTTCCTCATAGAGATTAATTGATTCAATTCATCTCTATGAAGAGATGCTGATTGGCCAGGGCTGTGTTTGAATTGTGCTGGCTCTGCCCCTGATCTGCCTCCGTGTCAGTCTCAGCCAATGCTATGGGGAAGTATTGTGATTGGATCAGGCCACCACTTCTGATGATGTCAGAGCAAGTTCACAGGCAGAGGCAGCAGCTTCAGACTTGAAGACAAGTAAGATTTTACTATCTTTAGGGAGGCCAAGGGGGCTAGATAGTGGTTTTAACACTATAGGGTCAGGAATACATGTTTGTGTTCCTGACCCTATACTGCTCACCTAAAGGTTATTTTTCTGTTTTTTAGTGTGGTTTTCACATTCGGCATGGTTAGAATAAACCCGACTTTATGTGTTTTTACATAAACACTGAAGTCGGATTTTTGTGATTGCATGAAATCCTGTAGACAGTTATTCAAAAAATAATCCTTTACTTTAAAAGCTACATTTTTTCAGTGTTCATTAGGGATCTGAAGAAGAGCAAAGGGCTCTATCCCAGGATGCACTATTGTTTTACCCCATATTTCCTTGATAAAGTCAGCTCGTTATTGGCTCCCTATGTTGGTGAGGAAAACTGCTACTTATTCTACGATAACTGAGGTGACATACTGTTGTTCTTTTTACTCTGTTGTGTTTGAGACAGCCAATGTAAGTGTACAATTCTTCACTGTACTTTTCTTTTTTGGTATTTAGTATTGTCCATCAATATACCTTTTCTCTCCCTTTACGAATATACCTATAAAGACATTTGTTCACTAGACACCGAATTGCTGTGAATTGGAAAATGAACAGCAACAATTAGGCCAGGATGGTGGGGGAGGAAGGGGATTTTTTGTTGCTACTATTCTTTCCCCCCTTCTTTTTGTGGCTTTCACACAGATATTATGAGCTCTTCCCAGCATCCAGAATAGCTGTGGGAGAGCTACATAGTCATGACTCCCATACCCACAAGGTCCCCAAACAGGGCCAGATTTACTTTTAAGGGGTTAATCCAACCAAAACCAGTATTTTAATAACACTGTTGAGTTGCCTTACCCCCATAAAAAAATAGAGAAATAAAGCAAATTTAATGTTACACTTCCTTAATGTTCACAAGCAGCGCCCCCCACATGTGCAACCATACAAGTAGCATGGGATACGGCTTGTGGTGTTGTGTTCCTGTATTTCTAACATGTTATGTTAGAATTAATAGTATGTCTTGCCTTACCTATCGTACAATGTTGCAGAACATGTTGGTGCTACCTCATTTTACAAACGCCTCGGTTAACATAATTTTCGGTTTACAAATAAAAATCCATTGAAAATATTGCCTCGGTTTACGATTTATTTTTTTTTGCAATACGAAGCAAGTTTCCCCAGGATGCATTACGTCTGGGAGGTTTTTAGCGCTGCCCCGTGCATGCTGGAGTCTGTGGGTAGCAACTTTTTTGGTGCATTTCTCAATCGGTGGATTGCATGCCTTTTACTGTGCTTCGTCGATTGCATGCCTTTTACTGTGTGTTCTGCATTGTGAGTCGGTTTGCATGCCAGCCCATTTTGACTTTTTTCTGACCTCCGGAACAGATTAATTGGTTTTCAGTGCATTTCTATGGGAAACCACGTTTTGGTTTACAAGTTTTTTGCAATACAAAGTGTCCCAGAGAACTCATTAAATTCGTAAACAGAGGTACCACTGTAATTGTACTTGCCGAGTGGCAAGGGGGTAAAGGGACCACAGGTGAGGTTGGGTGTCCTTGGAGCATTGCCATGACAACTGTGGCAATGCCTGGAATTAACGCTTGATTGTGCGAGCAATAGATCCTCCTAGCACCTCCTCTCCCATCACACTCTTCTGCTGAAACAAAGTGCCAGTGGGCCAGTAAGGGAGATCTTTCATCTCCCCACCGGCCCAAGAGAGCTTACAGCAAGTCCGGGGCTCTGCATGGGCGGGTAGGTTAGATCAAAGAATCTCCTGTGTTGACCTTAACCCATGGCCATCGTGGCCCACCTGGTCTTGATAGTGGGTTTAAGTGGTGGATAGAGTCCCATCTAATCCATGCATCCTCAAGGTACTCTGCTCTTTTCACTTCCCAATGCCTGTCTCTGCACCAGCCTTTATCTCTCCTTCCTAAAATATTTTTCTCTGCTAGCCTGCCCCTTATCTTCCTAGTGCTTACAGTCCAGGAGCACTCTGCAGGAGAAGAGAGAGCAGGAAGTGATGTCACTTCCCATCCCCAGACTCTGCCTCTTCCGCTCACACTAAGCACCACACGGGAGATTGTGCAGGAGACCTGGCAAGAAAACAAGGACTACTGCAAAGTATTTCTGAGAAGGTGGGTAGTCTATTATAGTGTGATAGATTGCAGGGGCAACAAATCACTTGAATATGCGTGAAATTATGGCTTTCTATCTGGGAAATCTCAGATCTCCCCAACCAGAGCATGCCATTCAGTCGGTCCCCTGACTGCCTCCTTCCCTCAGTCTATGACCGATATGCGCCCCTGTCTCCAACTCTGCTATTGTAACAATGCGGCTGTTTTTGCTAATGTTTTCTAATTACGTTTCCTATTCACTGCAGCTCCATATTTAGCAACCGCATAACATTAATGTTCCTCCTCTCCCCCAACAGTCCGCTTGGCAAATGTTATTACTATTATACATGCACAGTCATTACAGCAACTGTATTTTAATTGAATATCTCTATGATAAAATATGTATTCAATGCATAAGGCAGCATTTATGTTAAAGGGAACCTGTCATATTAGGTTCAATTTAAAGATTTAGAATTTTTATATAACATGCATTATTTCTATTTTTCCACATATATCATCTCAGAGCTGCACTGAAGTGAAAATACCAATGTATAATTATTAACCCGTTAAGGACTGAGGCAATTGTACAAGTTCTGAAACAAAAATAAACCTGGAGTTTTGAGCTTTATGTCTGTTCAACCATAATTTTACCTCTTTCATATTAAGTGCACCCACACTAATTATATATGATTTTGTTTGGGAGAAATAGGGCTTTCATCTCACATGAAATTTTTTTTTAAAATGAATACAACAAAAATTAAAATGAATACAATCTACAAACGTGTCAGTGTGAGAAATTAAGAAATGTTGTAATTTTCCAAGTTCTGCATGGCTTTTAACTGTGAATGTCATCATACTGTTAGCTTTAACTTCAATGAAACACACATATTTGTGTTCAGCAATGTCTCATGCGTACAACAGTACCACCCATGTACAGGTTTCATGGTGTTTAGGAAACATACAGGATCAAATATAGGCATTTCCCCTTTTCAGTTTATATACATTGAAATTTGTCAGATTGGTTTTATGGGCCTATATTGCAGCCCAGTAAGGCAAATGACCCCCACGATAGAATGCCATTTGCAAAAGTAGGCAACCCAAGGTAATCGATATGGGGTATGTCCAGTCTTTTTTAGTAGCCACCTCATCACAAACCCTAGTAAAAGTTAGTGTTTATACTTGTTTTCTTTGCATTTTTCACAAAAAAACTGCCCTTTCACAGGTGATATCTTTGTCATTATATGTTTATTGCTCTAAAAAACTCCTATTTGAGTTCCGTTACATACAGGGTCAGATATTGGGCTTGCAAATTAGATATGCTATATATTCAGTACAGTACAGTTTGTCCTACTGCAACTTGTATGGTTTTTAAGGTCAGTGGGAAACAATTAATTAGGGCTCCCCTGGGTGGCTGCTACAGTACAGACGAATGCCAGGGGGAACGTTCGTGGATTGTTTCCCAACTCGTTCATCCCCCGAACCAGGACCTCCCCGGTGCCTAATTAGAACGTTCCCCCAATTAATCAGAACATTTGCACTTGCAACAAAGTGTGAAACCGCAAGGGAAGTAATTATTGAGTGCTCCTCTGGGTCTCCACCCTTTCGTATTGACGCCTTGCGCCGGAGCCCTGCGAATGGAGAGTGGTCGGGGAAGGTGCCGTGGTGGGGATGCCTGAGGTTGGTGGGGACAATTTTGGGGCTCTGGCTACTTTGGCGGGCTTTTCTGTTTTTCCAGACACAGAGGATCATGGGATGAAAACCCCTGTCCATTGGGGTGAGAGACCCTTTGTATGTGTGGCAGGCTTTCTGTACCTGGGAGACAAAAGGAACAACAGCCCCCTTTCCCGCACTTTGGCTCCCAGGTACAGAGGATCCTAGGATATGACCTCTGCACGTGGACATGAATAAAAGCCGAGTGTGGCTCAATAAAATTGTGTTGTACCTCCAGAACTGTGTGTCATCCAGTTACTGGGGGGAAAAGGGTCTCTTAATATACTGAAATGGTTCCTGAACGGCTGAAGGAAGGGAATTAGCGGAGATAACTAGCCGGGTTACCCGGGGTCCGCTACAGGAGCAATAGCGCTAGAGCACCCCCCTTCCTGGATCTGCCACTAATGGGGTCCTAGAGTGTATCCAGAAGCTATTATATGGTTTTATGTTTCACTTAACCTCAACCAGATTATTTAAAGCCATATATATCTAAAAAAGTCACATATATCTCAAAAGTGCATTTTCTCCCTTAACCCCTTAAGGACACATGACGTGTGTGACACGTCATGATTCCCTTTTATTCCAGAAGTTTGGTCCTTAAGGGGTTAAAGAGTGTATCACTTTTTGGATCAATACAACACTTACCTTGTGTCATACAATAGCCAAGAATATGGTTGGTATGTACGTAAATGTAAGAAGACAAAAAAACTAATTTGGGACATATAGCATTCAGTTGGAGAAATTATCCCTAGTACTCATGCTTGGCAAATTCGAGCCATTGAATATCTGGCTGAAGAACAGTATCATTCTATGCATAATTACACGGGAAATTACTATTTTATTTTAGAGACCCAACAGAACATAAGCGAATTCAGCAAACTGCATATTATACATATCTTAATGTTAATTGGAAGCCATGTGTATTTAAAAACTCCTCTGCCTTCATGGGAACAGCAGGGAACACCTAAATTACCTGTACTAAATACACTTTGGATGAATTGAATTAATCACAGATTACATGCTAATAATCTTGAAAATATTTTTTCTAGAGTAAATAATGGAAACGACCTGCTGGGTTGATACAAGCTGACTACAGCGTCTGTTCCCTTATAATTTTCTTCCAATTAAATGTTCATAGAATAATCCTCAGCAAAACAGAAATATATAAAGATATATACTTCCTATCTCAGATATATAGACTGTAAGAGTCAGTGTGAGGATATTAACTACATATTTCACAGAACCAATACCATGCTGACGAGACCCAAAAGGTTAAAACTGTATAGTCCATGACTAGTTTCTGTTCACTGGTCTGTTTGGATTAAAAACCCATGCTTTATTTTTGTTGTTTTTTTGTTGTTGTTGTTGTGTTTTTTTAAAGCTCTTTTGCTCAATTGCTAAGAATGTCTAAGGAAAGCCAGGATGAAGTCTGAAATGCAATGATCTTTCCAATACACTAATAGGAACCCTACTCAATCCACATAAGTCAAGGATGCTAAACCAGACCATAAGCCAGCAAAATCCCAACAATCGACAATACAGATAACAGAGAAGAGGTCTAGGCACTCCGATAGCTTCTTTTTAGAACAATTGGAACACTGCAACATTTTGCCTCAAGTCTTGGGTCAAAATGTTGAAGTGTTCCTTTTGCTCTAATAAATGTACCAGAAGCTATTGGAATTCCTGGATGTCTTCTCTATTATTGGTAGTTTTCTTCTCAAGGTCCAGCTTCAGATATGGTTGATAAAGCGTCTATATAGACATAAAACAAGTGCAGAATCACTCTACGATCTTATGGTTTTTTTCTCCCTCCCCCTTTTAACAAAGATATTTTAAGTCTCGGAAATGCTGTTCTATTTGCATTATGCTCTGGTGTATTTATGTTGTGTCTGTTTTATTTATATTAAACTTGCACAGCAAGCAATGCTTCCTTTATTTCTTTATGCATCTACCTGTGCGGTGAACATACTTTATTTTTTTTTTATATTTTCCAGGTTGAGATATGATTTGTGATTTGTAACATTTAGAAATATGTAACATCAGAAAGGAGCGACACACAGTGGCAACAGAATTTTTTTTATTTTTTTTTAAATAGTACATTTTTGTAAACAAAAAATGTTAAAAAGGTTGGTTTCTTCTTAAAATGTCACAGGGGAAATTACATTTTATCACACAGTAAATTTCTA
The DNA here is from genome assembly GCF_036172605.1 of Pelobates fuscus. NCBI lineage: Eukaryota > Metazoa > Chordata > Amphibia > Anura > Pelobatidae > Pelobates > Pelobates fuscus. The sequence goes on along the minus strand of NC_086324.1, from coordinate 151,796,941 downwards.
GTCGCTAGGTATTCTTTTTTGAGCGTGGAGATTTGCCACTTTTTTACCACTATTTTTCTTCTTCTTTCCAATCGGTTTAATACTATAAACATTACATTAAATTATCAAATTTAACATCTCGAGAATATCAATATAGAAATTCACTGTCATATAATTACATTCTGCTAATATCATCTTAGATTTCAGTGTAATTATTATCATTAAATCAGTGTCAAAGATCAACATGATGCATTATCGCAGTTGTTATGACAGTCAGTCAGTGGAATAAATGTATTAGTGAAAATAACAGGGTTTTGGTTGAGTTTGATGATGTACATTGAAATCAAATTATGAAACCTGCTGGACACATAGAGGTAATTAATGACAATAGAACAATTTATTCATTAAAAAAGTGCTATTTCTTTATATAGCATGGTGCGTAGCAACAACGAATGTCCCTTGCTCCTCCAATGAGACGTGCTTATTGACCAGGTATGACCAACTTTCATGTGAAAGTTATGGATAGAAAGGCTTTAAAACCAACAGAAGGTGTCATCATTTGTGGTAAACAATAGGCAGACTTATTTTAGCAATGTTTATTCTGATTGGTTACATGCTGCTGTTTGGTTGTGCTAATCATGTTAAGTTCTCTCTGTTGGTAAAGTCAGTTCAAAAGTCTGTTAGACATGTGCAATTTGTTTAGTTCCGAATGTGAATTTGGACTAATTTTCGGGCAATTCGGACATTCAAATGCTTCCGAATTTCCGAAGTGCCGAATTTCCGAACCAAATTGACGAAGTGCCGAATTGCCAAAGTGCTTTGGATTTCAGAAAAGTGCCAAAACAAGAGAGGGAAGGAAAATTATGTGAACGACAACAGGGTTAGGGGTAGGGTTAGGGAGCCCTACAGATGTTCTGAATTGCCGAAGTCCTGAATTGCCAAAGTCACGAATTGCCGAAGTCCCGAATTGCCGAAGTCCTGAATTTCGGAAGTGCTGTACCGAACCGAATTGTCCAAAGTGCCGAATTATTGTTCGTACCCGAATTTCCTAACCAAACCGATCCAATAGTTTTTGCCCATGCACATCCCTAAAGTCTGTTAATGCCCTTTACATATTCTAAAGTAATACAGATAAACTGTTGTGTACTGAGATAATTTTGATTCTCCATTGATGTTTAAAACAGTTCTGAAATGTAAATTTATGTGTTATGAAAACTAAACTAGCAGATTAGTTTTAGTCCAAACTACAATTTGTCTGATTTGGGGCCAATCAGGTGATCGATTGAATGCCTGAACTTCGAGCTGAAAGGTAGCCAAATCCCAAACTAATCAAAACAGATAATGGACAAGCACGTTTGTATTGATTTCTGATTCTGAGCCAAAAAAAGAGAGGATTGATGACTAGAAAAAAGATGATGACTAGGAGACAATTGCTTTAATTCACAGATCATGTGAGAGGTGAGCAATAGAAGGAAAAAAAAAAGATGAGCAGTAAAAGTCAATATTCATACAGATTGTATTAAATAAATATATAAATATCTACTTTTTTCTTTTACTTTTCTTTTTCCCTTTGTTGGTTACTTTTTCTCACTTGATCTGTTAACCAAATGTCAGGAAAATGCTCCTATCAGTGTACTGTTAAATATATTCATAATATTTATATTATAGTCCTCTTTGGATCTAATATGCCTTCCACTTCCACTCTCAGAGTTATGGAATGTATGAGTCACAATGAGACCATTAACTACATACAGTGGAACCTCGGAGCTTGAAGTTAATCCGTTCCAGAAGGCTGTTCAAGTTCCAATTTGTTTAAGTACTAAATCAACATTTCCCATAAGAATTAATGTAAATTTGATTAAACTGTTCCAGACCCCCAAAATGACAGCATTTTAACACAAATTTTACAGTTTACTAATAACTTACATGCATAAAATCAGGAAAAAAAAATAAACACAATGTACAGTAAATTAAATGAAAATGTAACTTCACTTTGCCTGTAATGATGAGAGTTGATGGCGTAAGTGGAAAGGAGAATAGATAATATTGTTTGGATGGGGATAGGTAACTGTTCTTCTGGCATTTAAAATGTGTCTAAAGTGAGACATAGCTTTATAATTGAACATGGCAAAAGGGGGGGTGCAGGGAAGCAGCGCCTATGGTGGTGTTCTTGAGTCCGGAGTGATATAGGGAATAAGATGATAAGAAACGTAATATAGTGTAGTATATTTGGAGTTCTTTGACAGTTATAAATGATAAAAAAAAATGCACTTACAATTTTCTGGAGCTTATGATCAGCTCCAGATTTATGCTCTTGGACGGTATATTCCCCGTCTGTGGCTATGTTGATGGTCCTTGTGCGTCCTTGGGAGCGTCTTTCCCTGTTAGGAGTATTCTTCTACTGTAGTAACCCGGCAGTTAGATATCTTCAGTATGTAGGGAAAAGCAAAAAAGCAAAATATAGTGCTCTATGTTTATATAAAAATAATAAAAACACATTAAAATAGGTCTATTTACAAACAGATAGCAAATATAGGTATCGCTCAGTCCAGCTGGGCGTAGGTGGTATAAACCCCACCAAGGATGTGCGGGGTGAGTCCTCTGGATAAAATCTTCCAAGATAGGCCAAAAAATGCTCCAAATGATATTAAAAAATACTAATTTTATTTGGAGATAAATAATAAAACAAAATATCGTATAAAATAGATAATAAACACTAACGCGTTTCACCTGCCGTTAGGCTTTCTCAAAGTGTTCCCTGCACCCCCCTTTTGTGATATCACCCAAATACCAGAAAGAAGAGACTCTGGTTTGGGAAGTCCAAGCTACCAACTACACACAAGCGCAAAAAATTCTACCTGTTTATGCCATTATAATTGAACATGTTTGTGGCATGATTTGTTCAGGTACCGAGGATCATTTGTGTACCGAGACATTTTTTTCTCTAAATTTTTGTTCGACTACTGAATTGTTCGAGTTCCGAGGTTCCACTGTTCCACTTCTCCATTAGAGTCAGTTAAAGGATCCGTAGTTCCTGAAATGTAGCCAATGTATAACTTTGGAACTTCTTCCAATCTCTAGCATTACACCATAGTGTATGAGAAATATCGACACTACGTTTATAAAAAAAAAGTTAACATTAGGTGTAATGGAAATGTTTGGGGTCAACACAGTAGTTTAACTCCTAGAGAAACCAAAACTTATCATTAGTCGTAAGAGAACAATCTCCTGCTCTTATATATAAGAATATAATTTAGTGCATAATATTTCAGTAATCGGGAGGATTCCAAATATCTCTGCTCTAAATGCCAAACATTTCTAAATATTTACTTCAAGAGAAAGGTTTCTTTGGATATTATTGAGATACCACTACCTTAAGGCATCTGGGAAGCAAATTGAGTTCTGGGCAGGGGCGGGCTGGGCCGGGGGGCAGGGAGGCAATTGCCCCCCAGGCCGCCCGAAATTATTTTAGGACCGGCCGCGGCGGGCCGGCCCTTTAAATGCTGCAGCCGCCGAGCGCTCTGTAAAGAGCGCTCAGACGGCTGCAGCTGCTTCTCCCCTCCCCTGTAGGTGGCCGAGCTGCACTCCAGTCCGCGGTCCCGGCCGGAGTGATGGAAGGTGCACACTGAGTGTGCACTTCCTGTCAGTCCGGCCGGGTACAGGAAACAGAAACTCCTGTTCCGCACGGAACAGGAGTTTCTGTTTCCTGTACCCGGCCGGACTGACAGGAAGGTGCACACTGAGCACCTTCCTATCACTCCGGCCAGGACCGCGGACTGGAGTGCAGCTCGGCCACCTACAGGGGAGGGGGTAAGAAGAGTAAAAAGAGGGGAGGGGGGGGAGAAGAGTAAAAAGAGGGGAGGGGGGGGAGAAGAGTAAAAAGAGGGGAGGGGGGGAGAAGAGTAAAAAGAGGGGAGGGGGGAGAAGAGTAAAAAGAGGGGAGGGGGGGGAGAAGAGTAAAAAGAGGGGAGGGGGGGGAGAAGAGTAAAAAGAGGGGAGGGGGGGAGAAGAGTAAAAAGAGGGGGGGGGAGAAGAGTAAAAAGAGGGGAGGGGGGAGAAGAGTAAAAAGAGGGGAGGGGGGGGAGAAGAGTAAAAAGAGGGGAGGGGGGGAGAAGAGTAAAAAGAGGGGAGGGGGGGGAAGAGTAAAAAGAGGGGAGGGGGGGAAGAGTAAAAAGAGGGAGGGGGAAGAGTAAAAAGAGGGGAGGGGGGAGAGTAAAAAGAGGGGAGGGGGGAGAAGAGTAAAAAGAGGGGAGGGGGGAGAGTAAAAAGAGGGGAGGGGGGAGAGTAAAAAGAGGGGAGGGGGGGAAGAGTAAAAAGAGGGGAGGGGGAAGAGTAAAAAGAGGGGAGGGGGGAGAGTAAAAAGAGGGGAGGGGGAGAGTAAAAAGAGGGGAGGGGGAGAGTAAAAAGAGGCGAGGGGGGAGAGTAAGAAGAGGGGAGGGGGGGAGAGTAAGAAGAGGGGAGGGGGAGAGTAAGAAGAGGGGAGGGGGGGAGAGTAAGAAGAGGGGAGGGGGGGAGAGTAAAAAGAGGGGAGGGGGGAGAGTAAAAAGAGGGGAGGGGGGGAGAGTAAAAAGAGGGGAGGGGGGAGAGTAAAAAGAGGGGAGGGGGGAAGAGTAAAAAGAGGGGAGGGGGGAGTAAAAAGGGGGAGAGTAAAAAGAGGGGAGGGGGAAGAGTAAAAAGAGGGGAGGGGGGGAGAGTAAAAAGAGGGGAGGGGGGAGAGTAAAAAGAGGGGAGGGGGGAGAGTAAGAAGAGGGGAGGGGGGAGAGTAAGAAGAGGGGAGGGGGGAGAGTAAGAAGAGGGGAGGGGGGAGAGTAAGAATAGGGGAGGGGGAGAGTAAGAAGAGGGGAGGGGGGAGTAAGAAGAGGGAAGAGAGGGAGTAAGAAGAGGGAAGAGAGGGAGTAAGAAGAGGGGAGGGAGGATAATAAGAGGGGGAAGTAAGAAGGAGGGGAGATAAGAAAAAGAGGGGGTAAGAAGAAGAAGGGGGGTAAGAAGAAGAAGGAAGGGGTAAGAAGAAGTAGGAGGGTTAAGAAGAAGAAGGGGGAAGTAATAAGAAGAAGGGGGTAAGAAGAACAAGGGGGAGTAAGAAGAACACAGGGAGGAGGGGGGGTAAGAAGAACACAGGGGGGGTGAGAACATACAGAGGGAGGAGTGAGAAGAACACAGGGAGGGTGGAGGGGGATGAGAAGAGCCCAGGGAGGGTGGGAGAGTGTGAGAAGAGACCGCTAGGGGAGGGTGGGGGAGAGGAGAGACCACTAAGGAGCAGGGGAGAGCTCTAAGGGACAGCTCTATAGGACAGGGGGCAAGACAGGGAGCTCTTTAACACTACGCGCACACACACACACACACAATGCATCCCTATACATACACAGAAACAGAACATGCTTCCCTTACACACAGAGAAACACACAATGCATCCATTACACACACACACAATGCAACCCTTACACAAAGACAATGCATCATTTGCACACATACACAGAAACATACAATGCAAACCTTTACAAACACATGCAAACACACACACTGTTTTTCTTACATACACACAGAAACACAATGCATCTCTTACACTCAATGCACACACATACAGACACACACCTTGCATCCCTTATGCATACAAACACAGATTCACACAATGCATCCCTCACACACAACCAAAAACGCATAATACATCCCTCATACACAAATACATACTGCTTCCACTACACACAAACACACTGCATCACCTGCACAAACTGGTATCCCTATACACTACATACCATAAGCACACATATTAGATAACACATAACACATCCCCTACATACTCCACTCCCTGTGAGCGAGCTCATGGGTGGGTGGAACATATAAGTGGACTTATGAGTGGGCCTTATGGGCATACTCACCGTCAGGCACTGGGGCCCAGACCTTGAGCTGTGTAAGAGGCCCCCAAAAAATGGAGCTGCTTCCAATTCTCCCAGAACGTTGAATTTTGTGACCACAGTTGCAATCAGCCTCCAGAGGTCCTGTTCTACACCAGACCAGTGGAGCCAAACTGCAGCCCATCATCATCCTCATCTAATTGTAAGTAGGCAATCTAGTATATTATTAGTGACACTAATCTATAATTTACCTCACATTAAACGGACACTATAGCTTAATGAAGTGGTTGTGGTGTCTATAGCTGGTCCCTGCAGGCTTTTTAATGTAAACACACACTGTGTGCAGCACTGGTGTTAGTTCATATGGCAGATCATATGGGTGGGGCATTGTGATGTCACATGGAGGGGGGCGGCAAATTTATATTTTGTCTAGGGCGGCAAAAATCCTTGCACCGGCTCTGATCCTGGGCAGGTGCACCAGTCTACTGGTGACCCACAGGAGGGGAGTGCACTGATTGCACTGCACTCTCCTCCTGCCCAGACCCGTCTTGACCGCAGTGCAAGTGCCCTCTGCCCCTAATTTACAGTGGCTCACACTCACAACAAGCAGTGCCTGGAGCCCTTTGCAGAGACGGAAACAACAAGGTTCTGCGGCAGCTGGCCGTCCTGCAAGCATTACATTAAACAGCTGTTCCCCATGCAGCCACAGGTGGCGTTGTGCTGGGAGACTGTGATTACTCTTCACTTCCTCCCAGCCTACAGAGCAGCGCATGGGCGAGAGAGGAGGAGGCATGATTTAATCTTGAATAAATCCTCTAAGCAAACCTTTATAAATTTGGGGGGGGGTCAGCTCTGTTTCCACAGTTTATTGGTGTTTACTCTCATCTCTGTATTAATATTGAGGGATGTCTAAGTAGTAACATCAGTGTGTGTCAGCAGGGCCAGCCGTTGGGGTGGGCAAGCTGTGCGGTCACGCAGGGTGCCATGACAACAGAGGCGCCCGGCGGCCAACACAGCTCACAAGTTGGGTACACCAGCATATTTAATTTAAACGATTCGCTGGTGGTCCACTGGTGCGCACCAGCAGTAGGTGCAGTCAGATCATATCCTCTCCCTCATGGCTCCGGTGCTCAGTTAGTGAGTCGGAGCACAGGCTCAGAGATTCTCAGCCTGTGCTCTGACAACATTGAAAGTCAGAGCCGCGAAGGAGCGGGTATGGCAAAGAGCTACTGATTAGCATAACATCAATATCCGTTATAAAACCAGAAAAAGGTGGGCATGGATGGTGAACTGATTTGGTGGCGCAATGGGCCACTTGACTGGTTTTGCCCCCCAGGCCTACGGCTGCCAGCCCTCCCCTGGTTCTGGGTATCAATAATGCAGCTACTAGGCGAAGTTCTGGGTTGTAAATAGTCCTTCATAGCAAGAGGAAACATTGGTGGCCAGTAATGTTATAGGAGTGTCACGTCTAAACATTTGTTATGAAGGAACACAACTGCAGATTTCTTATAGTTTGAATATTTATTATAAAAAGTAAATGGTATTGATTCCATCTTACTTGTCGAGCAGACAGTGTTTTATTGGAGTGAAGATATTCGAGATTTTTATGGTCAGTATAAATGA